>NC_142010.1:183014998-183364165 GCF_049901735.1 Notechis scutatus | reverse complement strand
CCTATGTACAATGGGTGTGTGTGTCCATCCTCCTGGACTCATGACTCCTTCTTGATGAGGTAGCAGTTGTGGCTAGAAGGACCTTTGTGCAATTTCATATTGTGTACATATTCCTAGATCAAGAAGACCTACTCACAATCACTCAGGTCCTGATCACCACTTTGTTGGACTACTCCAATGAGTTCTACACGGGGCTGCAAGCAGCTGTGTGAGTCTCTTGCAGAACATTCTTTATATCTCTACTTCTCAAGCGGCATTATTCACCAGTTTATTTTCAGGTTCAATTTCAATGTGCTGATGTTGACCTCTAGAGTTCTTCATGGCATGGGGCCAGGTAATTTGAAGGACTGCCTCACCCCAGTTTCATCTGCTCATCCCACCGGATGCAGCAGAGAGGGTATGTTCAGGTGTCATCATCTAGGGAGCTACATTTAGTGGGCCCTGCATAGTGGGCCTTCTCACCCATATTGTGGAGTTTTCTCCCCACTGAAATGAGGTTGGTTTCATGTCTTCTGATCTTCCGAACATCCACAAGACCAGGTTGTGTCAGCACGCCTGGAGACCTCGGAGATGGGTGAGCTAGTAAACTGGCTCCATTATTGTCAACATTTCTTCATCTACTTTTCACTTTAGCTTAGTTTTTTTTATAGCTTTTGATGTTTTAGTTCAGGGGGTCTCCAAACGTGGCTACTTTAAGACTTGTCAACTTCAACTCCCAGAATTCTTAAAGTTGCCAAATCTGGAGAGCTCTGATTTAGTTAATATGATTTTTAGCTTTTTTTTATTATTTTAACTTGTAAGCCACCCGGTGACACTAGTTTTGTGTAAATTTGATTTAAAAAAAATAAAGATACAGAGTATAGAAGGGATATCATCCAAAAACACAAATGCATTTTCTAATGCTTAAACATACCATAAGTTATTTTCTCTAAACTAAAGTGTTCATAGCATGATACGGAATTACTGATGTTATGTAGAAGGGGGAAAGTATCCCTAGACTATACTATTGCACTCTTGTTATTTGAAAATGTGTTCCTCCACTCAGTGTTGCAGGTATTCAAATACTAAACCACTTGTCTAGAAGTGTATCCTGATCAGTGCTGGTGTTTCCCCATTTCAACAGCTTTAAGGTCTTAAGGTTGCACAGACGTTAAAATTGCTGAGGTCTTAAAGTTGCTGAAGTCGAGAAACAATGATCTATGGCAAAGCTGGCTGAGGAACTCTGGGAGTTGAAGTCCACAAGTCTTAAAGTTGCCAAGGTTGGAGACCCCTGATCTATGGTATTAAAAGTGTAGCCTACTACAACAAACCCTTCATTCCCTCCAGAGGTGGTATTCAGCAGGTTCTGACCAGTTCTGGAGAACCGCTAGTGGAAATTTTGAGTAGTTTGGAGAACCGGCAAATACCACCTGTGACTGGAGATTTTACAGCATCCTTCCCCTGCCACGCCCACCAAGCCACGCCCACAGAATCAGTAGTAAAAAAAAAATTGAATCCCACCACTAATTCCCTCTATTCCAAAATCTGAATGTATGCTTACTATTTTTTAATTTTCCATATATTCACTGAATCGGTTAAAAACACGTACATAGTAAGTACACATCCAAATTTTCTAAAAGATTTACCTTGCAGCAAGTAAAGGCTGTGTCAGCTTCTTTTAAGGATTCATGGAAACATAGTTTGACCAAGAGTGCCTAAATATTTGCGTGCAACATAAGCAGTTAAGGTTTAGAGGATTTGTGGATAGAGAGAGAAGAGAACATTCAACTGGCCTTCCATTATTACAGTCCTTGCACCCCGTAGAGGGAATAATTTCACAATCATTTCCTTCATGGCAATCAGGATTATTCCCTCTGGCAAAGATACCTCCACGGCCACCCTGCTGATTCATCTTCTCGATGATGAAATAGAATCAGACAAGGCTTAGATACAGAGGAGTCTTATTTGTAGAATATGGAGGCTTAAGAAATGCAACCAGCACCTTCAGACACTGAGCAAATGCGTGAGATGACTAAGAGCTTAGATGGAGCTCAGAATGTTTGAGAATGGCTTATTGATTGGTCAGCAAATGAAATGGTAAGGGTAATTTTACGATTATTCTTCCACACTAAAAACATTCTAAAAATATTGACAACCTGACTTCCAGAGCTCTGCACTCCTCTGCAGAAAGCCATCCTATATTTGTGGAAGATAAATCCAAATAGCAGCCCAGCAACAAAATGAGCAAATCTCCCTTGCATTTTTCATGCATTGATTGCAACTGAAGGGGGATTTAGTTTCATAAAACATCACATATGGCTTATACAGCCTATTGTATATTGTAAAAGGAAAAAAAAAATCCTAAAGATAATATTTTGAACTTCTTGCCTATTTGCAAAACAAGCAGCCACCCCAGAAATGTAAAATTTTGTACGTTCGTTCAATAAAAAGAATAAAGCAATCCATATTTTATAGATGTAGGAAGGTAACCATAAGTGAACGTATTGTCCTCACCTATATACATCTGCAGCAGGGGTTGGTTCAAAGTTTGGCATGGAGTGAGCTTCAGGAGCCAAATATACTTGAGCAATACTGGAATTCATCCCTGAATCCTCTTTTCTATAGGATTGTAAACCATAGTCTGCCACAAAGAAAAGGAACAAAGAGACTATCTTTCCCTTGAGGTTTTGCAATCTATTTTGATCTAGAACCATCTAAACATGCAAATCAGTACAAAGACATTTCCAATTTTAGAACACAAATGAATTTATCTGCAAATTTCTCAGCCAATTTTGGATATGTAAAGAATCCTCCAGATAAGAGGATTTCATGTTGTTTTACATCCAGGATCAGTATTTAGCATGCAAAGTTTTGCTGTGTCTAGCTTCAGAATGAATTTGAGAGCTGTTTTTTGAGAAGGCGTTGAAAAATATCTATCACTATAAACATCAACATATGATATCACTTGGAATTGGTCTCATTTGTTCATAGAATCATAGAGCCAAATCTGATTGATAATGTTATCGTGCCTGGAAGAAAGGACGTGTTTCGAACAAAAATGGGGCCAGAACTGCAGCCTGTCATAGCTGCAGACAGGTCTCCACATCAGTGGTGGGATTCGACTTTTTTTACAGCTGGTTTTGTGGGTGTGGTTTGGGCGTGCTTTGGGTATGAACGCGCGCACAGAGGGTTTGATATTGACCTTCTCCTGCAATCCTGCACTCTCCCTGTGTGTTCAACAACTGATGTACGGCAATCTGCTGTGCCGCGCGAAGCAGCTGAGCTTCAAAACCAGGAAATAAAGGTCAGTATAGAGCCGAGGCGGGTGGGCAGGCCCAGCAGCTGATCATCAGAGCGAATCAGTTCGCTCACAGATGATCCTCAGAGCTACCGATTCAGCCAAACCGGGCTGAACCATTAGAATACCACCCCTGCTCCCATGTTTCCAGCTGAATTCTAGCAACACAGAACTGATTGCCTGAATATGTATTGATAGGCAAATCTGCCCTCTTTTGAAAACCTCCTCAGACTCTCGGGGAAGAATAGCAAGCTGAAGATGATTCCCAACAACTGCAGCAGTATGTAGAGCCAGGGAGTAGATCAGCTCTTTGTAATTCCTCTCTGAACAAGGAGAGGACTTGAGAACAGCCACAAGTGCTCCAGAAAGTTGCTCCTCAAAGAGCTCATTTGTTGCATTTGGAGAGAAGATGATAAATTACTCAAACGGTTTATACCTGTTGCGACAGTCAGTTTTAAAAATATTTTTTCTTACCCTACTATATTCTAACTTTCTTTTCTATTTCTCTTTTTTTTCTTTCCTGCACCTTCTTTTTTTCATTTTATTTTTTAGTTTGTATTAGCTTTTATTGCAGCAAGTGTAATTTTAGTAAAATTACTTTAAAAAATCCTTTTTCAAACAATATTAACCCACAAATACCAAGTAGACTCCATGATGAACTGAAGACTTGAACCTGAGTCTTCCTAGTCACCAAGATTCCTGTCTGGTAACCCTAACATTGTCATTTGATATAACATTGTTTATCCAGTAGTAACTAATTTAGTCTCCTAAAACTTAGTTGAAAATACTTTCATCTTCTTCTCTTCTTACTATACCTGAAATCTTACAAACCCATCGATCATCGATAACACAGTTCCTTGATTTCAGTTGTCCATGATAAATCCGATGATGGTGAAGATATGCCATTCCTTGGGCAATATCAGTGGCGAAAGAAAGCCTAATAGAGGACGGAGCAATAATATAAATTAAAGAAGAAGGAAAAGGAGAGGAGGAGGTAGAGGAGAAGGAGATGATAAGATTTAAAAGAACTCAATAGAACAAACAGGAAAGTGTTCAATTATAACTGACTTACACTCTACAATATCCTCTCCTACACTAACAATAATGAGCCCTAAAGGAAACATTCATTCATATTGTTCATTCCTTTCCACCCACCCCCCAAATGCATCTTCTCTTTCTCATGATAGCAATAGCAATAGCATTTAGATTTATATACCACTTCGTAGTGTTTATTGCACTCTCTAACCAGTTTACAGAGTCAGCATATTGTCCCCAACAATCCTCAATTTACTGACCTCAAAAGGACAAAAGGCTGAGTCAACCTTGAGCCCATTGGGATATAACTCTTGGTTGTGAGCAGAGTTAGCTTGCAATACTGCATTCTAACCACTGTGCCACCACAACTCATACATCACACCCAATTATTCCAGCATAAAAAAGTAACATGAAAGACACTAAAGTAAGAAGGGAAGGATAACAGGAAGAAAATATATCTCCATGGCCAAAACTATTTATGCTAAATTCAAATCCTTCCTTTTCTTGGACTGTGGATTTTATTCCAAACTGACATAAGCGTTAATCTGTATGGAGATAAATCTGCAGACTATTGCATTTTCTCAAATATATTAACCTTAGCTAAATTTAATCATTTTGTATATGAAAAAATAAGTAATTTTTGAGTGGGGAATAATTATCTCCATATTTTATTAAGGTAACTGAAAAAAATCTGGTTGCATGAAAAGGAACGAGTTTCTGGAACATGCATGTATTGTAATAATATAGACATTTGCTTAATGGTAACTTTTTGCCCACTGAGTTTTATCCAACATTTATTTGTTTGTATTCCATCTTTATTATTTTGCAAATAATTCGAGGCAGTGAATATATCCAACACACCTTCATCCTCTTACTTTCTTCACCACAACAACCCTGTGAGGTGAGTTGGGCTGAGAGTGACTGATAGTCACCCAACTGGCTTTCATGGCTAAGGCAAGACTTGAACTCGTGGTCTCCCACTTTTTAGCCTGGTGCCATAACCATACACTAAACTGAACATTCCCATAGATAGAGGAGTATGGGGTTGGAACCTACTGAATAAAATGACTAGTATGAAATCACAGTGTTCAGTGCTATATAATATTTCTGGAAAATGTCAATACATGGTATGATTTATATTAGCATAATACAAGCTAGGTATGAAGTCTAATATCTGTCAGCAAAGATAGCTTTCGGTATCTTTTCACAGCCCAGATTTGGTAGCCCTACAAAATCAAAGAAATATAAAGAGGTCTCCTAAAATGTTTTTTGAATGTCTAAGATACAGAGCTTGGATTCTGAGTAAAATCTTAGCCATTGTATAACCTTATTTTAGAACAGCTAAGGTGAAAAAAAATGTCTTGGATTTCTAGATAATATAGCTCTAAAGAAATAGTAAAAGAAAACTGGGTATGAGGTCAGAACAAGAAGTTATTTTTATAAGAGCAACCTTCCCTAACCTGATTTTTGTGTGGAAGTAATTTGCAGTCCAATATACGTAGTTGAAAACCAGATTAAATAAGAGTGTACTAGACATGACTGAGAGCTAATAATTAGGCACTTATCTTCTGAAATTGTCCACTTAGAATCTTAGGTATTAGTGTTTTCTAACTTAGGCAACAACCATTTTTGACAATAACATGTCATGTGAGTGCTTCAAAATAATATTGAAATATCTATTAATTAGGATGTATCAATGCATTTTTTTAAAAAAAAAAAAAAGCTGTATTTTGTTCAAAATCTACAAGTCACAATCTTGTATAGGTTTATGTTTCTCAACTATTTTGTATAGGTTTATGTTTCTCAACATTTTGATATCCTCAAATTCAAGCATCTGCCCCTAAACAATGCAATTATGTAACTCGAGAAAAGCAGCTATTTGAAGGTATGACAGAAAAGCTTTCCAACAAAACAATTCCTTTTGAGCTGGATTGCATTTCACATTCATGATAATTAAAGATTAGAAAATTTGTCCTCGTTATTTTATTCAGAGAGTTGAAGGCAAGAGAATACATAGCCCGATATTCCTCTTGGGTATAGATGATGAAATTAGAAATGATCCAAGGTGATTTTCCCCCCTCACATTTTCTAGCATTTCTTATACAGCAAACAGTTAACTAATTAAAGGAGGTTTAAGTTAAGAGGCATCTTAAACTCACTGGCTACTGTTCTCCTTAGAACTAGATTTATATAATTCAGTGTCTAGAGTCTTACTTAATAGATGTATGCAAATATAAAAAAACTGAGAAAACGTTTCATCCATAATCTATGATCATGCAGTTCTGTCAGTAAGTTCTGTCAAGGAACCAGTAGAATTTATTTTCATTACGTGTTTAATTCCTAATATTTTTCAATACAATTGGAAGATATACATTTATTTTTCCCCTCACACACCCACCCTGCTTGCAAAAGTATGTGTCTTCAAACTCAGACCACAATCCTATTTGCATGAACATTCTTGATATTTGTCAGTCACACTCAAGGCTTTCCTTCTGAGCAAGACGAGAGTACGTTTCTGGATTAGCTATGATGGATGTAACAAATTAACAATGTGTGCTCACATAACAGACCAAACCAATAGGTAATACTCCTGATTTTAGGTTTCTAAGTAATGTAGTTAGTAGTTATAAGTAATACACAGAATATAATATTCTAAAGCCCAGCTGCAATCTTACCATCACCAAGATCTCATCAGTATTTGATTACATATTTATGCTCAACCTGTTATTTATTCCTAAAGGTAACGCTAAATTTGCACTATGTTTTTATTTTGTTTATCTAATGAAGTTTCAATCTAATAAATATACAGTATTCTATCTGCTATATTGATTCTCTCACCTGAAGCCCCAGTTTAAAGGAATGTTTTCATTAAGCAGCACATCATTCAAACTTCCTTTAGGGCAATATTCTGTTATTATGGCAATATTTGGTACCTCAACGCAGCCTCCAATAAATTTGCAAATGTTTGGATGATCTAATTGTCTGTAGGGGGAAAAAAACCCAAAATCCAGTGTATTTATCAGAATTATCAGTTCAAGAATATCTAAATTGTGTCATGTTGTTTCTCAGAAATGCATTTTCATTACAATAGAAATATATTGGGAGTTGGGATCAAATCCCAGAATTCACATGAACATTAATTACTGAAGTGGAGAATTGTAGATTATTTGGGTTGATTAACTGATCCAAGTTGATGGAATTGGAGGTAAATCTAATGTAGGCCTTTCCCAGCTTTTACTGGGACTGTGAAGATTGGGTATTCTGAATATTGCTATGCTGCTTCCAGACAGTGGGGTATTCAAAAATTGAAGCTCAAAACCAGCAAAATGTCTGGTAGATAAAAATGTGGTCAAGATCCAATCCGGAGTTCAGTTCCAGAAAAACCTGCTATTAGTAGAAAATTCAGAGCATCAATGCATTGAGTTCTATCAGAAATTATGTACTCTTTCTATTCACAGAAAGCACAGAGTGTGCTACATTCCCAAAAAAGGCATAACTGCTTCAAAGGGTTGGAGACAAGAGGTACACTTACAATTCCTCGAAACATCTGTTTGGAATTGAACCCCAAACATTGCACAGCCTTATTCAGCAGACACTTTACCCAACGGAAAGTAAAGCCCACCGAACATACTCAGAGCTGGCTGGAGGAACAAAAACTTCCTCTCCAGATGGAATGACGGTGTCATTCTCAATATGTCTGCTCGTGTTTTGAAAATGCTTTAGAAGTGCTTCAGACCTCACAAAAACTCAGTACCTCTCGGCAATACATAAGCAGATTTTCTTTTTTAAGGCTTCCAAAGAAATCAGGAAGAAAAGGTGGCACTGCCTGAAAAGTTATATTAAGTTAAAAACATCTGTCTCTTAAAGGGGTTCAATCTCTTCCCTCACCCCCAGATTTCATAGGGAATCTGCTGCTTTAATGAATAGCAGAGGTGTTGTCCTTGTGGAACAATTTTTCTTAATCATTTTGCAAACATGCATTGGCATAGTACCCAGTACATGTGGTGGATGCTTGGCTGGGGAAAGCTGATAAAATCTATTTGATTAGAAGAGGCATCAGATCATGTAAGCCACAGAATGATGGAATCTGATGAGAAGTGAAGGTCCAGTAAGTTTAGGACAGGGTAAGAAAAACCCAATCTTATTTTATTTCACTGCCTTCATACCTGATAGGGAATCCTTTATCGCCCACATCAATATTCACAAGTAGGTCTTGTGAATTTTTTAAAATTAAAGTTTATTTTTTATTTTAAAAAAATTATATGGCTGCCCAACTCACTGCAGGCAGCTTACAAAAATAAAATTATTATAAGATAAAATACAAATACCGTGTTTCTCCAACAATACGGCCTCCACCAATAGGAAGGCCCAGCATGTTTTTGGGGCATAAAATCAAATTAAGCCCCTCCCCCAAATTTAGGCCTATCTTAAAATATGCAAAATAAGGGGGAAGGGCGGGAGACTTGCGTAGGAGCGCCGGCGGGCAGGAATTCTTCGCCACCAGCCGCTCCTAACGGGCGATCATGGCGAGCGCTGGGAGCTCCCTACTCCCACCAAACACCTTTGCTGCAGACACCTTTGGTACCCGCCGCTGTTGCTTTCCCTTCTGCCCATTCCGCTGCCGCGTTTGGAGCTGGAGGCTTCCGTGTTTGGAGTGTCGCCGCCATTTGGAGCTCAAACGCGGAAGTGGCAGCTCAAACATGAGGGCGGGCGATCTTTTTTTTTGGTCCACGCGAAGTTCAGAGCGAGCAAGAGAGGGAGACTGCGATGCCTCCATCCGAGATGGCAACCTCACTAGTGGATCACAACGTGGCTGGAAGCCCGAATCGGCGGGATACGATGGCGATCTTTTTGGAGCGAGAGGAAAGGGAGAGAAGAGTTGCGGCGTAATTTGCAGGAGGAAGTGGGTGTACCCCACGGCAGGGAGCCCAAGGAAGAAGGGCCGGTAGGCAACGGAGAGCGTCCCGTAGCTCCGGAAGCAGCCTAGAGATGCGCCGGGAAGAGGCGCAGATGCTGCCTTGTAGTTCCAAGCCAGCTGCGTGCGCCGCTTTAGTTATGTGCGCTCCGCTCTGTGGGCATCTCCGTGTGATCGTGACCCTGTCCTTTCCACCTGGCGCCCTTGCTGCTTTCTGGCTCTTTAGCGACCGGCTTGCGTTTGAAACACGTTCGCGTTTGGAGTTGGTTTGGGGACTACAAGGCAGCATCTGCGCCTCTTCCCGGACGCGTCTCTAGGCTGCTTCCGGAGTTACGGGACGCTCCATTGCCTACCAGCCCTTCTTCCTTGGGCTCCCTGCCATGGGGTACACCCACTTCCTCCTGCAAATTACGCCGCAACTCTTCTCTCCCTTTCCTCTCGCTCCAAAAAGATCGCCATCGATCCCGCCGATTCGGGCTTCCAGCCACGCTTGTGATCCACTAGTGAGGTTGCAATCTCGGATGGAGGCATCGCAGTCTCCTCTCTTGCTCGCTCTGAACTTCGCTGACCAAAATAAAAAGATCGCCCGCTGTCATGTTTGAGCTGCCGCTCCGCTTGGAGCTCCAAAGGGCGGCGGCACTCCAAACACGGAGCGGCAGCTCCAAACGTGGCGGCGGAATGGGCAGAATGGAAAGCAACAGCGGCGGGTGCCAAAGGTGTCTGCAGCAAAGGTGGGAGTAGGGAGCTTCTCTGTGCTTCGCCATGATCACCCGTTAGGAGCGGCTGTTGGCGAGGATGCAAGGGGGGAATTAGTCACCCCCGAAAAGACGGCCTAGCCGTTTTTCGGGCTCAAAAAAATAAGGCCCGGCCTTATTATGTGAGAAACACGGTAGAAACAAAAATTGAGAAAGTTAAAAGAGAAGTGCAGAATGAAGTAAAAAAAAGGAAGGGAGTAATGACTTTCTTCACTACAGTAGAATACAAAAACAATTATAAAAAAACCTTTTACTTTATATTTCACAATTTTTCAAGCCACTTCTATAAAAAAAAAAAAAACCAAAGTCATTCCAATGAAAACCTAAAATTAGTTTCATTTTTTTTTTTTCAGTTTCAAGTACAAAATCCGGAAATGGTCTCCAAATGAAAATAAAACTAGATAAATTATTCTGTTGAATTAAAACAGCCAATTTTATCATCCCTGCCAACCCCATTCCCTTTACCATTCATTCTTCCATGATTGAAAGTTCTTGTGATTTTTTTTTTTTTTTTTTAGAATTCCAAAATCTGCTTTATTTTTTAAAGAAATCACATTTCTAGTCCTCTTGTTTAGGTGCAAAACTTTACATGAGCCAGTTTATAATGCTAATATTTGAGGGAAGAGGAAATTTGTTTTAGAAAAGAAGAAGATTTCTCTGCTTCCTTTTTGAATTCTGACTGATGTAGAAAAATAGCCGCTATTTTTCAGCCAGTTGTTAAATAAATGAAATATACAGCACATTTGAAGCAAGAGGAAAATTAAGGTAAAATCACATAGGATGCTTATTACGTTCATTAGTAGACATACCCAGACATATATAGATAATATAGTTGTATACCTTACCTTACTTGCTTGACTTCTTTACGTATGGTCTTGGTAAGGGTAAATGTCTTTTTCATTATTTTTTTGATGGCAACTGTTCTGCCATCACTGAAAAAATACAGAGATGCTTGTCTTAACTGCCAACAATCATAAAAATCCAAATACATTAAGATATCACATTGAAATTACTTTGTTTTTTTCCTTCATCCTGTGAAACAAGCTATGTTTAAAAGTAATAACTAACTATTGGTTATGCAGTAAGTTTCAACCATAGGTCTAATCTATATTAAATCTCTTCATATCTCAACTCTGACTTGTGGGATGCTCAAGATGAATATAATGTTAGGCTAGTAAATTTGCACAATAAGATTTTCTCCCCTCCTCTTCTCCTGCAGTTTTCCATGTGCCCTTGAAATCTCATCTCCATGATGGAGGAAATATAACCAGTGTTCAAAAGCATGGTTCATCAATTTTGGTACAGAGAAATGGGGGAAGCAGGGCAACAGACAACAAACGATCTAATCATGCTTACTGTGCGTATGTATCTGCATACACATATGTTAGGAGTAGCAACCAAGAAAAAGAATTGATGAACATGCTTTCAGGTGTAAACTAGCAATAGCACTTAGACTTAACACCACTTTACAGTGCCTTACAGACCTCTCTAAGTGGTTTATAGGGTCAGCATATTGCTCCCAAGAATTTGGGTTCTTATTTTACCCACCTCAGAAAGATGGAAGGCTGAGTCAACCTGGAGCCTGGTGAGATGTGAACTGCCAAATTGCAGGCAGCCAGTAGTCAGCAGAAGTAGCCTGCAGTACTGCACTCTAACCACTGCGCCACCATGGCTCAACTAACGAAAAAGATCATCTTTGAGGAGAACATAGTGTTTGACCAATGAAAGCTCAAAGGATTGCATGAACAATTGAAAAATTCTTACTAGATTCCAGAGGGCGAGAAGTAGTTCACTTTGGAAGCATTGGCAGATGCTGTACAGGAGCTCAACCCTGTGAGACAGCTGGTGTTGGACATGCTGGGTGCATGTGGGATACTTAAGGCACTCATGGCAGTTCTTGGAAAACGGTCTAATGGAGGGGGGGGAAGAAATTCAATAGTTTATAGACCCATTGGCATGAATACTCACAAATTACTATAATGTGCTATCCATATCCCTGTACATACACTAGTTTGTTGTACTGGTAATCTGCCAGGTATTCTACAGGTTGTCTTTGACTGACAGCCCTTCATTTAGTGACCATTTGAAGTTACAAGAGCACTGAAGAAAGTAACTGAAAACTGGTCCTCACACTTAAGACCATCACAGCAGCCCCACAGTCATGGGAGCAAAATTTTTGTCTCACGGCAATCAACTTGTATACATGATGGTGTCCTGGGATCATTTACATCATTTACAACTTTCCCAGCCAGCTTTAAACAAGCAAAGTCAACGGGGGAAGCCATATTAACTTAAGAATCACACGATTCACTGAACAACTACAGTGATTTGCTTTAACAACAGTGGCAAAAAAAGTTGTAAAATTGGGCTGGACTTATTGCCTTGCTTAGCAACAGAAATTCTGGTCCCAATTGTGATCATAAGTCAAGGACTACCTGTAG
The DNA here is from genome assembly GCF_049901735.1 of Notechis scutatus. Taxonomy (NCBI): domain Eukaryota; kingdom Metazoa; phylum Chordata; class Lepidosauria; order Squamata; family Elapidae; genus Notechis; species Notechis scutatus. The sequence goes on along the minus strand of NC_142010.1, from coordinate 183,351,742 downwards.
TTGAAATAGACTGCAATGCATTAATAAAAGCGTCATCCAGAGGAAACAGCTGAGACATTTTTTGAAATGGTGGAACTTTGGTGCAGGTTTTCAACAAATCTTGATCTCCCTGCCCACCAATCTTTTTAGTATATAGCTCTCATCTTGGTTATTTCTCTTAGAGTTGCACATTTGTATTTTTTTTCCCCATATTTCTTAGTGAATGAAGCAATAATCTATTTTGCTTACCATTCTTTTGTATGCCTAATTTATGTGTTTCAGTTTGGAATATTTATTAAATCCAGGCTAATTGCAACGTTAATATTTATTGATCTTGTTAGCATTAGATAGAATGCATGTATTAGCCAACTTTGTTTTGCACAGGGGCCGCATTGAAACAAATACTTGCTTCATGATAAGCTGATAAATCCACACTGAACTAATAAGACAGAAAATAAATCAAGTTTAACATTCCAAGTGGTATATTATAATAATAGGAGCTCTTGGATGAGACAGTCAAATGGAAAAAAAGATATACAGTGGTTAAAACTGATGTATCTTCTCTGTCACCTCATGGAGTCATGATAGTAGATTACTCATATTTGGTTTGGTTATGTTCCAGCATCTGCTAAAATTCCCCAATCTGCACAACTTTGCAGAAAGAGGTGACTCTCCCAAGCCATCAAATGCACAAGAGACTCTGGTAAAGTGGGCACAACAGCTTCTTATAATAAATACTACATTAGTTCAAAAGATGTGATGAACTATTTCCTGTAACAGCATGAAACATGACATTGACTGTTGTGTTGAATATATGAATCTAAGACATTGACTATTCAGAACCGTGACTCCCTCTTCTTTGTGGCAGCCACTGAGATATTGGAAGACTGCTATCATGTCACCCCTAGTCCTTCTTTTCATTACACTAGACATACCCAATTCCAGCAATCGTATTTGTTGCTCTTCTCTGCACTCTTTCTATAGTCTCAACATCCTTTTTACATTGTGGCAACCAAAACTGGATGCAGTATTCCAAGTGTGGTCTTACCAAGGCATTATAAAGTGGCATTAACACTTCACACAATCTTGATTCTATGCCTCTGTTAATGCAGCCTAGAACTGTGTTGGCTTTTTTGGCAGCTGCAGCACACTAGTGGCTCATATTTAAGTGATTGTCCACTAGGACTCCAAGATCCCTCTCACAGTTACTACTACTGGGCCAGGTACCACCAAAACTATACCTGTGCATGTGGTTTTTCTCGTAATAATATCCTAATAACCACAAAGGGGCAGCAGGGTGTAGATAAAGAGTTAAAGATTATTCTATGTTTCCTCTTGTCTATAACTCTCCCTGCATTTTTTCTAAGAAATTACAAATTTCAGGTCAGTTCATTCCATCCGAGTAGCTAGCTAGTGCTAAACACTTCCTATCTCTATAATGTATTTCTGAAAAACATTCTCTTTCTTTTTATAGTTATGAAACCTGCTTCCTTAATTATTGCTCTGGCTGGGTTCTCTGCTCTTAAAAATGTTCACATGGACTTCCAGGAACATTCAAGTTCCCAACATTTTGAAACAATGGTTGAAGGATTTGCAATAGACTGATAAAACATTTTTTTCCCTTCTCTTTAGGATAAATAACAGGGAATTTAGTAAAATGTTTCCTTGGGTAATTACCAAACTGGTCAATTCCCAATTTGTCAATTCCTTGATTCATGAAGCACAAGACTTACATACCTTGCTTGATACAGCTGTAATCTATAATCCAGCTTTCATCCCAAAACATTTTTTGTTTTTGGTACTGAAACCACTAAAGGAAAGAGCAGAACAAATTTATTCCTAGGAATTGCTCCTTTGAGTCCAGTAATATTGCAGCAAGGGAGAGGATATCTCATACATTGTCAAATGTAAGCAGTTTTGAACCATTTAACAAATGGTATTTGTAAAAACACTTCTATACTTGCAGCTCTTTCTAACCAAAGTTCATGCCTGATTATATGATTCCTTGAAGAGTTACAGTTAAGGCAGGAAGCAAAAAAAGAATCCTATTATATAGAATTAGCCATTCTTAATCTGAATCTTATAGCAATTGCATCTATTCCTTATCACATCAGGCAATTTATCTATATACTTATTTATAGACCACCAATTTCTCAAGAGACTTAAGGCAGTTTACCATATGAGAGAAATAAAAGTAAAACCATTAACAATTATCCGACAATAGGCATTGTTGGCTATTTATACAAAAAAAGTACTAAATAATAATTGAGACTTCTTTGAGGGCTAGTTTAGTGTAGTGGTTAAAACACTAGGCTAAAAACTGGGAGATAGTGGATTCTGTCTTCCCCGGGAAAGAGGTTATGGCAAACCACTTCTAAAAAAAAAAAAAGAACCTTACCAAGAAAACCGCAGGGACTTATTTAGGTAGATATGATTATGAATGGAAGTAAAAAAAAAAGACCTCTTCATATTATCCATGGAGACAGTTTTAACACAGGAAAGAACATGACTGCTATAATATATAATGCACTTTTCACAGTGCATTATAGACCAGCATCTGCTACATGCATCAGCCTAAGAATGTACTCAGAAAATTGAGTGGAAAGTAGTTTTCCATCCCATTTCCTTTAAGAAACTAAATATATTACTATATCCTTTTGGAGGACGAGAGGGAGAAGGAGAAAGGAGAGGGAGAGAAGCTGTTTGGCCATCAACATTACCTTACATTTTAAAAAGTCAGAATTTCAGTCGAGTGGAGGAAGAGAGAATAGACAGTACAATATAAAGATATGCAAAATCTATAAGAAAGAGCAGGAGAAAGAGACAATGGTAGAAGAAACTAGGTGGAGTGGTGAAGTGGTGAAACTCCATTTCATTATCTAAAAACACGGGGTACATTTACTCTGGTTGTAATTATAATCCTGACCCAATTTGATAAGGCTGATGATCATTCCAGAGCAAAGAACCTGAGGTGTCTTTTAACATATTCATCATATTGGTTTTAAATGGTTGTATGAATTTAACTTCAATTCCTTTCCATCCCACAGTGTTTCCTTGAAAAGCTGAAAAGACAAAGATCTCAGTCCTATTATTATTATTATTTTGGAACCCCATAACGAAATGCATGTGTAATCATTCGTTATGCTCAGTCTCGGTCTACCCATCCGCAGCGGGAAGACAATTTATAGTGAACAAAATGGCAAAGGAATGTACCCATCTGTCAGGTTCTCTAGGGAGGATCTTTGTAACTTATCGGTTCCAAAAATATATCACTGAGTATAAGGCCATCACAGTTGCATTTTACCCAGGTATATCCACGAGGCCAGCAAAGAAATAGAACAATACATCATAGTTTATAGCATTAAAGAGGGTTAAAAACTAAGAACTAGAGAAGAATGAGGAAAATGGGAAGATGTGATAACATCTAACTTGATACGTACCAAGATTGTCAAAATGGAACCAGTGCAGACTAAGCATATTGGTAGAACAATGGCTATCTTGATTTCAGTTGTCAAGGGACATTCCCCACAATCAGCTGGACATATAGAACAGCTCTCATCATCTTCACAAATGTCATCCCCACAGACTGAGCACAAAGAGAAAGAACGATCAACATCAATGATGGAAGAAAGAGAAACACAATAAGCCTGAATGGTAATTATGTAATTTAAAAGAAAAGTGTTCCAAAAAGCATCCAATGCCATTAAATGTAGGGCAAGATTGGGTCAGCAAATGTTAGTGTGAACTTGGTAACTGGCCAGCTAGGTGTAAGTGAAACTCAAAAGGCAAAAAAATTTCTAATATATATGTTGTCCAGTACGAAAGAAGTTTAAGTGTTTGAAACCTCTTCTTCAATTCTGGCCTTCTAAACATATTAGACTATGTATCGATTTCACCCGGTCTGAAACCCTCTGGTTGTGATGTGGAGATGTAATTGAATAGATCTGGGTGGGAAAGGTTGAGGAAAACTGAATTAGTGCAAAAATCAAATTCCATTTAGTTCTTGTTCTAGTCTTCACTTGCATTTCACAAAAGGAAGACTATTGGGCTTTCTATAGCTTTTTTTTAAAGAAGTAGGATTACATATGTTGGAAAGGAAAGGCCTTAGAAAGGGATTATTCATCGGTCTATATGTTATAATTGTAGTCTCTCGGTGAAGTTTTTCCCTTCAGATAAAAGAGGTATCCATGTCTGTCTGTAAGTCACATAGCAGTGTATACCCAGTGGTGGGATTCAAAATTTTTACTACTGGTTCTGTGGGTGTGGCTTGGTGGGCGTGGCGTGGCTTATTGGGCATGGCTTGGCAGACATGGCGGAGAAAGGATACTGTAAAATCCCCATTCCCTCCCCACCCCACTAACCTGCTTTCCAGCTCCGTTCTCCTGTGCAGGGCAACAAAAGAAGACTCAGCCAATCAGCTGGGACTCAGGAGGCAGAGAATAGATGGGGGCGGGGCCAGTCAGAGGTGGTGTTTGCCAGTTCTCCAAAATACTCAAAATTTCCACTACCAGTTCTGCAGAACTGGTCAAAACCTGTTGAATACCACCTCTGCGTATATCCCTCCCTCCCTCCTTCCTCCCCTCTTACTCTAATGAACATTCAAGACTTCCTGGCAATTTAAGCATGATTGTTTCCATATATAACTGTCCAGTTATATCATGACATCAAAAGGATGAAAGGTGTGTCATGACGCCATGATGCAAACTCCATCCTTTCATAAGAAGCAGAGCTTTATATCAGGACATTTGTTTCACTATTTGCCCGCCTTAGCCCAATTCCACAGATACTTAAATTTGGACATACCTACTGCAGGAAGCACTATTGTTTGGGCCTCTAAAGCCACTTGCATTTTTCCTACTCTGACATGGGCTATGAGAGACGTCACACCCACATGTACCAGGACTACCTACAAACAAAGAAGAAATATAAACAGACAATCAGCCTTTTCCATCAGGAAGGACAATCTAATCAGTGGTGGGATTCAATTTTTTTTACTACCGGTTCTGTGGGCGTGGTTTGATGGGCAGGGCAGGGGAAGGATACTGTGAAAGCTCCAGTCAGAGGTGGTATTTGCTGGACTACTCAAAATTTCCGCTACCGGTTCTCCAGAACTGGTCAGAACCTGCTGAATACCACCTTTGAATCTAATCTAGAGTGCTGTGCTTCCTCTAGATCAGGGTTGGGAAATGATGGCCCTTTTATGACTTGTGGACTTCAACTCCCAGAACTGGACAAGAAGCAATGGGTGGAAACTAATCAAAGAGAGAAGCAGCCTAGAACGAAGGAGACATTTCCTGATAGGTTGAACGGTTAATCAGTGGAACAATTTGCCTCCCAAAGTTGTGAATGCTGTAAAAACTGGATGTTTTAAAGAAGAGATTGGACAACCATTTGTCTGAAATGGTGTAGGGCATGGGTGTTAAACTGCAGCCCATGGGCCAGTTGAGTCACACGCAGGCCATGCCAGAGGTGGTATTCAGCAGGTTCTGACCAGTTCTGGAGAACCGGTAGTGGAAATTTTGACTAATTTCGGAGAACCGCCAAATACCACCTCTGACTGGAGATTTTACAGTATCCTTCCCCTGTGGGCCTACCAAGCCACGCCCACAGAACCGGTAGTTAAAAAATTTGAATCCCACCACTGGGCGACATTCACCCCAGCTCTGTGAATGGAAAAAACCATCAAGAAACATCATGTGATGGCAGTGTGAGGCGACAGGTTTGACACCCATGGCGTAGGGTTTCCTGCCTGAGCAGAGAGTTGGACTAGAAGACCTCCAAGGTCCCTTCCAACTCTGTTATTTTATTATTCTGTTAATTCAGGAATTCTGGGAGTTGAAGTCCACAAGTCATAAAGTCTTCCCCACCTCTGCTCTAGCTGTTTTGGAATCTCACAAGCAGGCCTCATAAAATCTTTTCCCTGTTTCTCCAAGCACCTGTAATTTAGAGTTATATTGCTTTAATATTCACACATTGATTCATAGGAATCTTGTCAGGTATTTTTGTTTTTGTTTTGAAGACATGGATGAACAGATGCCAAATGCAAGTCAGGTCCAAAGAGAAGCAGAGCGTTATCCATGTGAATGAATGAGATGAAGGAAAGAAGCTCATGTTTGTACAAAATGGATGAAAAAGCCTTTTACGAAAGGCCGGAAAATTGAGAGTACAGGTAATCCTCAACTTACAACAGTTCATTTAGTAACTGAAGTTATAACGGCACTGAAAAATGTGACATGACCGTTTCCCACTCCTCTGAGTACTGCAGCATCCCCATGGTCACGTGATCAAAATCCAGGCGCTTGGCAACTGACTCATATTTATGACTGTCGCAGTGTCCTGGGGTCATGTGATCACCTTTTGTGACCTTCTGACAAGCAAAGTCAACGGGGAAGCCAGATTCACTTAGTAACTGTGTTACTAACTTAACAACTGCAATAATTCACTTAAACCACTGTGGCAAAAAAAATTGTAAAATGGAGCAAAACTCACTTAAATGTCTCACTTAGCAACAAAAATTTTGAGCTCAACTGTGGTCATAAGTTGAGGATTATTTCTATAGTGAAGATAAAATCTTTTCTTACCTTAGCAGTCCAGTTTGTCTGTGTCATTTTGCCAGCAGTAGACACGGTATGTGTAAATATTTGACCATCATCTGGGATCCATGGTCCACATATGCCACCATTTGCCTTTTGCCAAATAGATTAGAAATAATCTACCTTAAATGTTTTCTATGGAGAATCCAACGACAGACAACTATTCTATATTGTATAACTCAGCCTTTTGTGAAAGTTTGGCTAACTTCCCAGGAACATAAAATGAGTTACACAATTACGGTAAACCATTTATTCTGCATTTTTCTTTGTATACTAGAATATTACTGGTGTAACTCTTACATTCAACATCATTAATTTCATTAATCTGTACATTTTTAGGTCATTGCAGAAGAAATGGTAAGAAAGAACAGTGGGCATTGGAACTTAGAGGCTAAATTAGTGTAACAAACAGATAGCAAAAAAAAAGTAGAGACATTACATTTAAGACTTCATGAATAAGAATGAATTTAAACTATGAATTATTTTTAGACAAATGAATGACCTCCAATTAATTCAGGGGAAAAAGGGATATATACTGTTTTTGTATCATCTAAAGCCCTCTGGCAAATCATTATCAAAATATCACAAAGGGAGAAAATAAGGAGTGGCAGTGGAACAGAATACAAACTTGAGATGGCTTGCGAAGTTTGTAACATTCATTCTTCTGAAACATTAGACACAAAGCAGTATTCTAATTAAACTGGTTTAATGCAAGTAATTCTGCACTTGAGTGTTCTTTAACTCTTACTGGCATTTCTGCTGTGTAAGACATGTGGGGTGAATCTATATGATAACCTAAGCTGAATCTTTAGAAGACTCGAGATGTCAGGAACATTCATAGGTGTCCCATTTTCCATACACTGAAATAACTAATGTACTTCTAGAAAGTTCCTTCACATTGAGTGATATCTGGCTAATGAAGGAGAAACACAAGGGTACATAAAGCCTCTTTTCCTATGTCAGCCAATATGCTAACAACAGGGAAGTGGTTTCTGTGGTGATCTGCAGTGAAGATATGATCAAAATATAGGCCAATGCTGGAAGGTAGGAGTAATGTGTCCAATGTCACAACCTCCTAGATATATTCTTTCAGTGCACTGAAATTTCCTAACCGTGAGAACAATTAACCAGCAGAACAGCTTTCCTTCAGAAGTTACGGGTGTTCCATCACTGGAGGCTTTTAAGAAGAGACTGGGCAGCCACTTATCTGGAATGGTATCGACTAGAGTTTCCTGTTTGGGTAGGGAGGGTGGACTAGAAGACCTCCAAGGTCCCTTCCAACTCTGTTATTCTGTTCTGTTATGTTCTGTTCTGAATGGAAGTCATTTATTCCACTTTAGCCGAAGTTGTCTGCTGAGCTTCCCAGCTAAGGAAGAAGTTGAATCTACTTGCCTACATGCCAGTGGTGGGATTCAAATTTTTTTACTACTGGTTCTGTGGGCATAACTAGTTGGGCATGGCTAGGTGGCATGGCCAGGTGGTCATGTGACTGGGTGGGCGTGACTATGTGGTCATGTGACTGGGGGAGTTCAAAAGTCTTTTTTTTTAATTTTCTTTCGCAGCACCCCCCCCCTCCCAACGCCCCGTTTTTGGCCTAGTCGGCCTCAGATAAGCCTCCTGGGTGCTGAAAAAAAGTAGCATTTTGTAAGTACAACAGCGAGGGGGGGAATCAGTTGTGCCGCGCAATTTAAATTAGCTAGAAAACAAGAAACCTGACATTTCCTGCTTTCTAGCTAATCTAAATCACGCGGCACAGCTGATCATTGCCCAGCTAATCACCAGAAGTACCAGTTCGGCCAACCTGGTAGCATTTTTTTACTACCAGTTCACCTGAACCGGGCCGAACCAGAAGCATTTCACCTCTGCTACATGCAAATCAATACTTTCCCCACAACAGGCCAATCTAGCTTTTTGTATGATAATTATCCATGTTCTTCCTTATGAAAAATTTATCAGCCATATTAAGAAGAGAAGAAGCTAGAAAAATCAGGATCAAGATCATACCCAAGGAATAAAAAGATAGGCTGAATTCTACAAAATCTGAGGCCCTCTATATATATTGAGGCTCTTTGGCCACAATTCCACAATTCTGCTGTTGAGCCGGTTCATTCCTGACTTAAGTGTAATGATGAAGTATGATGTTAGCTGTGCGGTATTAATGCTGCACTAAGAGGGGTGATTTTTTTCCCCAATTAATAGAATCTCATATGGGGTTGTTGGTTTTGTTTCATTATAATACTATAGCATTTCAGCACCATTTCACTATGCTTATTGACACTTTATTGATTGATTTGTCTTAGGATCGTATCAAAAAAATAAAACAAAAGTGAACTTCGGGATATAAATCCAGGGTATAATTGGTTGGTTCAGGGAGAATTACCACCTTTAGTCTTGGATGGGGTAGTACTACCTCAAACAGACCCTGTGCGTAATCTGGGGGTTCTCCTGGACTCACGACTCTTGTTCGAAGAGCAAGTGGCAGTCGTGGCCAGGAGGGCCTTTGCACAACAGCGGATTGTGCACCAGTTACACCCTTTCCTGGATCAGCGGTCCCTACTCACAGTCACTCATGCCCTGGTCACTTCCCGTCTTGATTATTGCAATGCGCTCTACATGGGGTTGCCCTTGAAGAGCATCTGGAAGCTCCAATTGGTGCAAAATGCAGCGGCCCGCATGGTTTTATGCAGACCCCGGTGTGCACATGTATCACCTCTCCTGCAGGAGCTGCATTGGCGGCCAAGTTACTTCCGGCCTGTTTGCCAATTCTTATGTCCTGGGGAGTGCTGGGAATTAAAGAAACAGCAGCACTGTGAATTCTCACGTGGAGACACATGCAAATATCCTCATTGCTGCTGTTTCTCTAATATGGTTTTGTGAGCTTGGGAGATGAAACTGAGGGATGTGCGGAAATGCCACTTGTATAAAATAATGGGTTAAGTTGTCCTTATTTTGTAAAAGAAGAAAGATCTGCTCTCTTTTAAGAGTCCTCTCAGATATCAGTCTGAACTTCTCTTCCCTTATCACTGCAAACTGACAGTCATACTTATACGCCAATGAATAGAATTGCATTTGATGAGGCACATTACGAAGAGCAGTGTAATTGCTGAAATATCCCTTTGGTTCAGTCACCATCATCAGTAATGCTCTTCTGTATATGATTGCCTAATCAAAGGTTATTTTCCCCACTCATTTTAATGGAGCTGCCTGTTCAGTGTCTTTTTTAGGGGACTGTAGCATAAGGAGATTTTGCTTACAGACTTCCTGCACAGAGAATTCCTTCATGCTTTTCCTTTGATGTTCAGCTCATTTTGACAGCTGCTCTATAGACTTTCTTTAATTTGATAATGCTATCTTGAATCAGTATTTTTCAAAGCTTCTCATTTCCCAGGAAAAATAATTAATGCTCACTCTGTTGTAATCCTTATGCAGGACGAAGGTTTTAAGATATTAATTCTAAAAACATCTAATTTCTCCTTGCTAATTTCAGGAGTTTGCCTGGATATCTGCATATATATGATATATCAAAAATGTGGGTACCCCTTGCAAGCTATGATTTAAAAAGTGCCAAGTATAAATAGCTCCTGCTTAACTAAGCCAAGTTCTTGAAATACAAATGCATTTTATATAACAAAGGCATGGTTTTCTTAGCCTTCATACTTCATTCCATCTGAGCAAGGGAATATAAATATAGAATATCTGATCTTGAATGTAACTTTAATAACCTAATGGCTAAGCTCACAGACGTCTTCCTTTTTTTAAAAAAAGTAAGGTTTCTGATTTTTATTATGTGATAATAAGACTTGTGAGCTCATCTTTTGGAATCAACTCACAAGTCTTATTACCGCATAATAAAATCAGAAACCTTTTTTTAAAAAGGAAGAAACAGGGGAGAAACCCTGCATTTTTAAAAGCATTTCAAAATTGGAACTGAACAATGGATGCCAGCACTACCATAACAGCATTGTTATTTCCAAAATAGGTATATGTCATAAATTAATAGAATACAGTTTCCTAGGCCAACTGTTAATATCTCTGATTGAGAAGGGATTTGGAATACTGCAGCACCAAAGCAAAATTTAGTGGAGGAAAAGTGCTATTTAGAAGTGCTACTAGTCAAGAGTTGATTTACTATTTCTCTACTTATGGATTGGCTCAGTCATAGATAATAACAGGCTCTATCTCCAAAGCTCTCATTCCCTGTTATTATGTCTTCCAACAAGGTTTAAACCTCCAAAAAAGCCCCACATTGGGTAAGGTCAACATAAAAGTAATTTCCCCTCCATTGGAAAGAAATTTTAAGAATAATAGCCCATAGGTGACAGTAATACAATGGTTCCCTTCTTTGAATAACAATATCTTTAGCAAAGAGAAGGGCAAAAACATCTATAAATATATACAGACCGTTTAAAACAGAAAGCATGGAAGTAATAATAATACAAATGGAGGGAACCGCTGATAAAAAGAAACAATATGCAAAGGAAAGCTAGAAGCTGAGATCAAAGTCAGATTCCATTTAGGTGTAAATAGAAGTGACAACTTATAGTATATGTTGTTTGCCCCAGGAATGTAAAAGTGAACCAATAATGTAATTGATAAGGGAAGACTTAAATCTCAGTGACTGGGTTAAAATTTTACAGTAAGTTATAACATGAGCTTTTTTTCCCACTTTTGGCTCAGTGTTATGTGTAAACACAGTCAGTTGGGTTGTAAATCATGGCTTACATTTCAATATAACAGTGAATTCAGCCATAAACTGGTCACCAAGGCAAGACGTAAAATCTGGTTCAACTGGATACTGCTTTCTGAAATAAAACTATATGGTTGCCAATTGACTCTGATGAATACTGAAAGCCTTTTATTCTACTACTGTCCCTGGGAACCTACTGCATGCACCAGTACTTAGTCACAATCATGCCAAATTACAAAATGTAATAAGCTTTGCCCTTTTGTACTTGTTATATATCTGTGCAAGCATAGAAAAGACAGAGTTGTATGTCCCAATGTCACTTGCCTTCCCTTAACCCTAGCAAGATGCTTATGGAATCTGTCTTTTCAGAGGAAATTCCCTTAAAATACAATATAATCTACTTTGAGCTTCTAGATTAATATAGCAATAGCACTTACACTTATATGTCACTTCATAATGCTTAATAGCACTCTCTTAATGGTTTACAGAGTCAACGTATTGCCCCCCAAAATCTGGGTTCTCATTTTTCTGAGCTCAGAAGGATGGAAGGCTGAGTCAACCTTGAGTCGGTCAGGATCGAACTCCTGGCAGTGGGCAGAGTTTGCTTGCAATACTGCATTCTAACCACTGTGTCATCAGAGCTATATACTTTCTAACATGCACATAATACAAGTGATTTTCCCCCCCTAACTATATTTTAACAATTTTCTTATTCTCACATTTTAAATCAAAATTCTGAATTGAGGAACGGATGTTTTTTTGCCTTGACTGTAACTATTCAAAAATGGCACTTCTACAGTATCTTCTAATTTATTTCTGTTTAATTTAATTTAACACTTCCCAGCAGAAGTCTTCTTTTATTTTTGACACATTTTATGAACAGGAAGATGGCTCAATAAGCAAAAGGGAGGCCTGCAAAGAATGATTATTCAATAGCACTTGCCCATTACATTTGGCCAGGGCACTTGGTTCTACTATTAGATATAGTGAGATGATTCCTTCATGTGGCAGGCACTGAAGGCTATATAACTTGCAGGCGTTAAGGTCATGGGTTTACCTATACAAAGGGTAATCTTGTCTTGTTCAACAGTGTTGTTTAAAATTCAATTTGGCAGTGTTAATGGGCCCAATGAATATGGAGTGAGGAAGGACCATGTTGGTGGAAAAATATCTCCTTGGTTAATCCTGTTTCTTGCTTTTATTATCCTCTCCAAACAGCTACTGCTTTTGAGATCAGGAAAAAAAGTTTATCCCACTATGCAACACAAACATATTAAATAAATTTGTCATGAAATACTAACCATGAAAGCCAATGGACAGGAATGAATGTTCGCATGATGGACACAACAGTTTTCTCCGTTTGCGTCTTTCCAGTTGGGAGGACATTCCTGTTCCTCACAAAACTTCTTAGCAGCTTTTGCATCACTTCAAAATAACATTATTACATGGGCAGAGATTATTTTGAAATGTATCGTGCCATTCCATTAACTTGTTTTAAGCAGCAAACACACAACCTCATATTAGTACAGCAAAGAATGAATATAGAGACGAATTGTTTGAAAATATTTGTGTGCTCCTTGAAGTTGGACTCTTTTTACAGATTTTATGTACATACATATATGAAAAAAACTGCAATAAAAAAACTCCCACGAACATTCAAACATAATCCTGTATTTAAATGTGTATTTACATTTTTTCAAATTTTTACAATTCGCATTACATTTTATTTTCCCTAAAATTATTTTCATAAAAAATGTGCACAACTCAGTATGTTTATTTCTTAAATAATCCATTTCTGTACTGCAATTTTTTTGGTACTGGGATATTTTTTCAATGTTTGAGAAGTTCAAGTAGTTCTCGTTAAACATCCACTCATCCAGTGCTTGAAATTACAAAATTACAACCAGCTTCTTCAACCTGCCTCAGAGATTTTGCTTGCAATGGATCTATTACTTGGAAGTTGGAACCCTGACAGGATGCACGATTCAGATGCTTGGCAACCAGCTCAAAATTACAATGTTGCAGCATTCTGCAGTCATGTGATCACCATTTCTAACCTTCTCTGCCATCTTCTGAAAAGCAAAGTCAATGGAAAAGCCAGCAGGAGTTTGCAAATAGTGATCATGTGACCAGGGGACACTGCAGATTTATGGGAGTTGCCTAACAATTGCAACTAGGATGGCTGGAACTGCCATCATAAGTTAGTGTGGTCATGTGATGTTGTGCCTTATGCCTGCATCACTTTGCGATGGAGTTTCTGGTCCCAATTATCATCAGTAAGCAAGAACTACCTGTAGATGAGAGACTGTTGCTAAATAAATGCTTTGTGATACTTAAATTTGTCAGGAGGTTTCACCTCAGAACTATCTCTATGATCACATACTGATTTCCTGAAGCATCACTTCCATTCTCAGTTCTTTATTCTAGTCAGCCTATACACAGTCATGCTACACACTCTTTAAAAATTATTCACATCACGGGCAACACAACGTCTGCTCACTATTCATTAATAGAATCCAATTTTATTCTGGCTTCTTTGTGGGGATAAAAAGAAAGATGACACTATCTGTGGCATCAGAAAAAAAAAATCAGACTACTTTAAGGTGTAGGAGCTTTTGCTTACAGGAGCTTTGAAGAATTTCTAAATAATTTTTAAAATATGTAGAACCCTAATATAGAGACAAATGCTGACCAAAGCCAAACATTACTCCTTTTTGTCAGAAAATAAAAGTTTATATGTCAGAAGACTAAATTTACAGTTGTATGGAGGAAATCTGTCCATAAATGAGAAAATAATTGGTATTGGTTTGTTCATAATAATGAGGATTGCTTCAATTTTAAACAAATATTTGGAAAATGCTGCCCAACAAACACACATCATTATTATATTTTCTCAACTATTCATTAAAACGGTAACACACACACCTTCCACTACCTTATATATCTCCTGAAGCAGAAACATAGATTACTTCAACTTTATCTATAAATGCTAACCTGTGGGAGAAGATCCCGTTTTCCACAGCATAATGGTAGAAGTAATCAGAAGCTGAGACAGAGTAGATGACATCAAAGGATTCTCCACTTATTATTTTTTCTGGAGGCCTATGGACCCAAGACATCTCTAGACCTAGAAATAAAGGTTCGTCTAGGCATAGTTCAAAACTCAATTAACATTTCAGTGTCTTTAATCCTGAGACTAAAGTAACTAATCCAAACAATAATATTACCCATGAGTGATAATGCCTTATCCAGATTCTTTTGGGTAGCATAAGAACACCAGGTTAACATATTTGGGATGGTTTTCATTTCTGCTTTTGGTTTCTTGCTTTAAGATGATGCAAACTGATGGGGGCAAAATCTGTACAGACTAATAGGTCCTGCTTTTGATATAACTTAGATATTATTTTGTGAGTGGCAGTTGTCTTTGTGGTTTCCATTGTGATTTTTATTGCACGGTTTTGTTAACATTATAATGGACATTAGCTGCAAAAATAAAACTGGGTACACATGTTTTATAAGTAGGATTTTATATGATCTGCAAAAGCTGATCTATCAGAAGCATAATAATAATAATAATAATAATAATAATAATAATAATAATAACAGTATTAGTATTAGTGTTGTTATTAGTATTAGTATTAATATTAGTATTAGTGTTATTCTTGTTATTAGTATTAGTATTAGTATTATTATTATTAGTATCAATAATAATAATAATAATAACAGTATTAGTATTAGTGTTGTTGTTATTAGTATTAGTATTAATATTAGTATTAGTGTTATTCTTGTTATTAGTATTAGTATTATTATTATTAGTAGTATTATCAATAATAATAATAATAATAATAATAATAATAATAATAATAATAATAATTTCAAATGAATACCCATGCAACATTCAAGAAAGTTAAATGTGGGTTTTTGCCACAGCCTTGTCATTATAAAAGAATATACCAACTCAATAAAGATGCTAATTTGTAGAAGACCACAGGGAATATAATTGATTTTTTTAAAAATTCCCTCAAGTCAGCTTTGCCTTCTGGGGACTGCTTGGCTAGATCCTGCAGATCTCAGAAGACATTTGCTGTTGCCTATTTCCTAGGCCTGAGAGAGAGTAACTGGCCCAAGGCTACCCAGATGGCTTCGTGCCTAAGGTAGGATTAGAACTCATGGAATCCCAGTTTCTAGTCTGATACCACTACGCCAAACTGTCTCTCTAATTAATAATAATCCCAGGGAAGGACTTGATAGGTGGATAAAAATGCCAAATCTAGTTGAACAACTGGCTGATTGTGCGATGAACCGTGATAATAATAGTAATCTAATCTATTATGATACTTTTAACACCATCAAATAAAAACATCTGCCTATTCCAGATCCTTGGGAAGGACTTGATAGGTGGATAAAATGCCAAATTCAGTCTAAATATCTGGTTATTTGTGTGATGATCCATAATAATAATAGATGGCATGGCTGAATGATAACAATTTAAATTGTCTGAAAGTCATTTTGCAAAAGGTCTACAGTTTAAACAGGTTTTGCAACATTTAACTACCTGTCTTGCTAGACCTCCGTGTATCTAAAAGCTCCATATTCTTCCATAGTCCTCATGAAAAACATTGTTCATGGCTCTCAAATAGCATCTTGGCTCTGATGTGGATATTTTGCCAAAGAAAGGAACACAAAGCTGAGGAGAAATTGCTAAAATTCATTCAACCACGCCTGATTTCCAAGAAAGAGGGACCCTGAACAATAGCAAGGCAGAGGTCCTTCTATATTGAGGGGGTTGAGAAGTAGGAAATACAGGAGATCTGATTCGCGGGAAAGTTTTTGAGAAAGTGAGATAAGCGGTAAACAGGGGGAAAGTGTTTTCCTATTGTAAAACAACTGTCACAACTTTGCGACAAGTGGAACTTTGAGACAACTTGGTGCTCATGCCTGATTATGAAGGGCTCCATGATCTACATGTGCAAGTAGGAGAAGCAGGAAATGGCAAAGAATGGCAGAGGGGAGAAAAGGGGAAGAGTTTGTTGCTTTAGTTCAGGGGTGTCAAACTCAAGGCCTGGGGGCTGGTTTCAGCCCACAGGGTGCTTAGATCTGGCCCACGGGGCCACCTGGAAACAGCGAAGGACTGGCCAATGGTGGCTCTCCCAGCAAAAATGGAGTTTGGGAGGGTCATGTGTGGCCCTCTCGAGCTCCGTTTTCACTGGCAGAGTGTTGTGGGAGGCCGTCGCAGCCAAAAACCGAGCTCACCAAGCTGAACTCTATTTTTGCTGGCACAGGGTTACAGGGCAGCCGTTGCAGCAAAAAACGGAGCTCGGGAGCCCATTTTTTCTAGCAGAGTGCTCAGACCACCACCTGCGCCCTCGACGTGAGTGACGTTGAGCTGGCCATGCCCCCCCCTGGCCACACCCCGTGCCCCCCCGATGTAGCCCTCAATGAAATCAAATTTGATACCCTTGCATTTAATTCATTATTTTTCCATTATAATTCTAAGAGCAAGAAAATTGAAGACAGAGGAGCTCTGTGGCTGCATAAGACTAAGCTTAAGGCCAAAGGCGTACAAAAGGCAGTTTTACTTGGAACAGCTTACTGTACATCCAATATAGTACATCATATCTAAGGCAGAACTAGAACTCATAATCTGGCTTGATACCTTAACCACTGCACCAAACTATTTCTCTAGTTAATAATAATTAGAGAATGGTGCCTTGAACACCATTAAATAATATCTGCTTTCTGAGATCCTTGAGAAGAACTCAATTAGGTTGATAAAAATGTTCTAAACATCTGGCTGACTGTGTGACCAACCATAATAATCATACAGATTATCAATTTGCTAATCCCAGATTCTCCACTGTTCCTTTCTGCCTGGAAACCTTTAGTGATCCTAGGCAGAATAAGAAGGAATAGTTACTTACTGTAGAACCAGAATTAAAATAATAGCACTGAAGTTATAACTATTTCTTATCTAGTACATATCTAGTACAATCCTGGCATGAATACTAGAAGTAGTATTAATGAATTTAAGAGTTTAGATATTTTGGACATATCACGGAAAAGAAGAATTATTGGAGAAGATCCTAATGTTTTGACAGGCTGAAGACAGGCTGAAAGAAGACAGGTTACCTACTGATACATGTTTACACTTCCAAGAATTCAAAGAGGACCTCACTGTCAGACGGTTTTGTGAAATAATGTCCATTGGTTCAGAAAGAGTTGGGAGTGACTGAATGACAATCTCTTTCTTCTGTGGGCAAGACCTCACTATGATCTTTATGCACTTTTCCCTAAATTAGTATCTTCCTCTATTGAAAGTGATGCATTAAATAATTCTTATCAATTGCCATGGTTACATGTTCCTGAATTTCCTTGAATTTCCTCAAGAAAAAGAACGATTGCTCATGGTTTGCACTTTTGATATTGTGAAATTGGGATGTGTAGATGGATGGATGGGTGGTGGATGGATAGGCAAAGCCAAGCAAAGGATTTGAAAGGAGTATTTTACAAAATGTATTAGCAGAAACTAAGCACCCCTCCTCCTCCAGGCTTACATGCAGTCATATTTTGCAAAAGCTTGGAACAGCACTTCACAGACTTTCCCTGACTATCTGTGCATATACACGGATGCTTTAACCCTCTCTAATGGAAGCAGTCTCCATATTTGTATTGTTCTAAAAGTTGCCTCACATTCTCCAACAGCAATAGCATTTAGACTTATATACCACTTTACAGTGCTTTATAGCCCTCTCTAAGCCATTTACAGAGACAGCATATTGCCTCATTTTACTGAAGGATGGAAAGCTGAGTCAACCTTTAGCCTGGTGAGATATGGACTGCCAAAAATGATCTCAGGTACTTGAGAGGAGTGGTAAATTTATTTTTTCCCTTCAAAAAACCGGTAACATTTCAATGTCAGATGTGTCCTTGGAAATATCAAAGAACCTTCACAAGCAATATCTCAAAGCCAAAATGGCTCCCAGATGCATCCTCATATAGTCACTGAGAAAGGAGTGTAGGTTAGTAACAGACAATCATGGATGTAAGACCTCTATAGGAAAGGTGGACACAGTGTAAAGTTGCTCTGATTTTGACTAATAATTGCAAGGCAACAGGTATTTCTCTAATGTAGTATTTCTTGGAATGAATGTATCTGCTACTAGTATGGGGGCTCCTATTTCTTTTTAAGAGTACACAGAACAAGTTTCAGATAGATCCCATTGTTTCTTCAGTTTTTCATAATATGTCCAAGTGTTGAGAAAGTATGTAATTCCTCTCGTGTGATGTTATTTACTGCCCTAAATATATTTTACCTAGAATTAGTTTTTCTTGCTGATGCCTGCAATCTGCAGCCAGATAAAAGGTAGAGTTGAGCTGCTTCTCTAATTGTATTTGCAGTCTTTTTTGTTTGCTTGCTTGCTTCATCCTATAAAAACAAGAACATTACCTCCACAGTCCAGCATGTTATACTCATCCGGTTTTTCCAAGGGCCAGCAGTCATAATCTGTGTTGTCCAAATCATGCCACCCTTCTGCTAAAAGAGCCTGTCACAAGAAACATCAAAAGATTCTTAGATATACAGTAGTTTGATTTCATTCTTCAGTAAAACATTTTCTTTCAGAGGAGCAAGAATTACTATTTTATTTATTTATTTTATCTGATTTTAAGCCTGCTTGACTCCTTGATATCTCTGGGTGACTTACAGACAAAAGAAAAATACAATATATATAAAAAGTGTTCTCGCCAATCAGATGAACAAATGCCCAAAGTAAACCAAGCAAAATTGAACTGGAAAAACTTCTACAAACACCCAACCAAAGGCTTGGGAAAAGAAACTAGGTTTTTAATAGTTTCCAAAAATTCATGCTCTCATATTTATCAATTTAGAAAGTAATGTAGATTCCAGACTAAGAAAAAGGCTCAGTAAGCAAAAATTGGTTAAAAAGAAAAATTTTATCTGCTGATTCAGCTCAGCGCAAACCACGCTTTTCCCTACTATTTATATATTAGTATTCATAAACTAGCATTCGGTTAATGAAGGGACTGTAAGACAAGTAAGACACTTCAAATATGGGAAGACTACAGAATTTCATTTGTGTATTTATTTATTTATTTGTTTCTGTTGTGTAAGTATGTATGTATGTATGTATGTACCACCCGAGAGCCTCTGGCCAGTTCACAAAGTTAAAACAATAAAACAAACTTAACAAATGCATAAAATTCAGATGGTGAATGCTGAGTCACCATGCTCCTTTTAAAATATATAGGTAGTCCTCAATTTACTACCACAATGGAGTCCAAAATTTCTGCTGCTAAGCGAGACAGTTGTTAAGTGAATTTTGCCCCATTTTACGATCTTTCTTGCCACAGTTGTTAAGTGAATCATAGTAGTTGGTAAATTGGTAACACAGCTGTTAAGTGAATCTGATTTCCCAATTGACTTCCTTCCTTCCTTCCTTCCTTCCTAAGTTTTAAGTTTTTCATGAAACATAATCTCAAATATTACATCCAAGGCAAGTTATTTACATGAAAACAAATCCTTTTAGTTGGATTGCTGTTCTTCAACTAATCTTTTGTTCATTCCTGTCATTCAACAACAATATGCCTATAATGTCATTACAAATATCTGGAAATACCATGGTTCATTGTAGACATGAGGGTTTTATCACCACCATTTTACATCGGTGTCAAGTAAAAGACATCTAATAGCAGGTTAAGAGCAGTTAAAATTCTATAATTTGGTCTGTTCCTGGTGCAGAAACATCGTATACAAGAGAAGAGCTTTCAGATTAGTTCTTTGTTTTCATGGGACGAAAGAAAAAGACGTTAAAATGCATGAAAAAATAAGAATGGTGGTATTTACATTATAACAACTATATCAAAGACTCAACAGATATATGAATTATGATTACTATATATTGTTAACAGTTGCTTTTGATTCTACTATCACCATGCCTATAGACCATGTTGTACTCCATAATCTTTACTAGTTTGCTAAATGTTAAGTACATTCCTTGGTTATTGTTTCATTTTTGAGTGTATGTCAGCTAACACTATTTTCACTGTCTCCATCCCTGCCGTATTATCGTTTTTGAAATGTTCCAAAAGTCTCAAGCATTTTTAGATCTTGTTTAGTCACAAGGAGGAAATTAGCTTGTGTTCCAGTTTGTGGGAGTGTGGGAGTAAATCCAATTCTTGTTTACTACCATTACGATCACTGTTGTTTAGCTTCTATAAACGCTTCTTTGATAACAATTTAGTTTATGGTGTAGATAACATTTGTAATTTTCTCTCTGTATAAATAAGTGTTACCTCAACTGATTCAATGATGTGATTAAATGATGTATTACTATAAAACATTCCTGCCAAATTGTTATTGTCAGGATTATTACTATTAAGAATGAGCTTTTATTACAGAAGTCAATAACATGAAGGAAGATTGCCTACCAGTAAACTAAAGAAGATCTGCAGCTCAGGGTGGAGTGTCCTGGTAGCTCCCATATTCCTCAACATGCAGAGAAGCAGATGCTTGTTGCTGAAGGAGCCCAACTTCCTCTCAGATCTTAGGCTACAGCTCAATATCTCCCTCCCCTTATTATACCCCTTCCATACAACACAATAGTTATGGAAAGTATCCCAAGCACAGGTCTTAGGTGCCAGGGAACAAAGCCGTGCCTCACGATCGCCCCCTGGTGGCTATAAAATTCTCACTTTACACTCAGGAGTTCAAACTCCTTTAATTGTGAGCTGGTAAATTCAAACACAGCTCTTCTTGCTCCCAGTCCTCCCATTTTGGGGTTGGTTTTTGTGATGTGAGCACTTGTATAAATAAACAATTAATAAAATTGCTATCATATGTTTTTTTCTGAGGTTGGATATAAGTGGGAAAATGAAATGACCGCTACATGTTACCAAGATTTCTTATATCAAATACCTTTTAAAGTTATTCACCAAATAACTTTTGAAGACTGCTATTTATTAGACAAAAGGGGTATACCCACATAAATCCCAAGACGTAATGATGGCTATAAAACATCAGGTTTATGCAATGCAGTTTCACAAAATGCCATTAGACTAATTTAGAATTTCTTTTAAAATACAAATAATCCAGGCATAATAACAGCTTTAGATATCTTCTCTTTCATAGCAAGACTTTTCTTCAATATTACATCAACCTAATCTGGAATGGAAAAAAAATACCAACTATTTTTACAGTTTGTAAATAAATGTGGAATTTAATTGTGAAATATGGAATTCCCACTTCATATGTTTTAGGTCTGCATTCTCGCTATATTTCAGAAATTTATCAAGATATGGCACAAATGATTCCACCTCACAAATGGATATACGCCATAGTTTAGGAGAAATTGAGATTCAATTTCTGTTATTAAATGTTCATCAGGAATTAATGTTCAACTTAATCATAAGGATTCATCTGAGAAAATGATAAGAGAGAAATGGACATTGCAGTTCACCAAGGTACAACCAGATCTATTTTCCTACCTTGGAAAAAGTTGGGAAATTGCCTTCCTTTAGCTCAGGAGTGTCAAACTCAATTTCATTGAGGGCAGCATCAGGATTGTGTTTGACCTTGGGGGGCTGGGTGGGTGTGGCCAGCTCAACATCACTCATGTTGGGAGGGCCACGGGGTCCGTTTTCGCTGGCAGAGGCACCACGGGCCAGTCCCGGTTTCCAGGGTGGCCCCAAGCGCCAGATCTAAGTACCTCATGAACCGGATCCAACCCATGGGCCTTGAGTTTGACACCCCTGTTCTAGCTCTATCATTTGAACTATCAAAAGTGAAACAAACCAGAATATTTCTTCTTTTACTATGCAGCAAATGTATTTTTTTTATTTCTCCATCATCCTATTTTTAACTCAATAGAAATCTTACAATCACCTGATAAAACTCAAGTTATAACAAATTCATGGCAAAAGACAATTTGACACAATTGAAAGAGATGCTTACCAAAATTGAGTTGCCACTATTTTTTGACAGTTACATAGTGCTTCTAGGATCTATTGATTTTAGCAATTGCCATTTAAGCATAATATGCTATGCTATGCTATGGATATGCTATTTATTAAGATAAAGGAACCAGAAATTGGACTACAGAATAATTCTGAACCTGGAGGATGTTTGAAAAATGAGAGTTCTTTTACTCCCATCTAGTGGTTTTAGCTCCCAATAACAGGCTATAGCTATCTATTTTATGCATGGTATTAAAATGATAGCCGTCTTTTGTAATATAATATATATGGTAATATAGAAGAAGTAGGCCCTACTGATGAACAGTTGCCAAAAACAGGAGAAACATTTGGTAATAACCATCCTTATTTCACTGGAATCTCCATCTTCAAAGTTGTGACTGGAGAAAGACATCCTTTATATCCCTATTTAAAAACAATGAAACTTAAGTCAACCTATAGATATGTCTTCTGATTTAAGTGGGATCTAAATTGGTATAGTGGCTAAGCATCAGGCTAGAAACTGGGAGATCATGAGTTCTAATCCTGCCTTAGGCACAAAACCAGCTTGGTGACCTTGGCCCAGTCCCTGTCTCTCGACTCTAAGAAGCAGGCAAGGGCAAACCACTTCCGGAAACTTGCCAAGAAAACTGCAGGGACTTGTTTAGGCAACTGTCAAGGAGTCAAAATTGACTTGAAGGTTGAAGGTGCATGTGTGCACGCACGCAACCCCCCCCCCTCCAAAAAGAGCATAAGGAAGATGTTTTGGAATAGACCTCGTGTTCCAGCAATTTGCTAGTTTACATATTGAGGAGATATATAACAATTGTGTAAATCTGGCCCGGTTCTTTCCAGGATTAGAATCAGGCAAGTGAGAAATAATCTTATACTCGAATGTCCCAAAGGTGCTTTTTCAGGAGGCAGCTGGACTTTCTTGTCTTTTGAAGAAGATGTTTCTTCTTCAGCTCTGACGTGACAGTGGGGATTGGAAGACCTGAAGAAGCTTCTTAGATGAGAAGCGAAACGTCTTCAAAAGAAAAAAAAAACAAGGAAGTCCAGTTGCCTCCTGAAAAAGCACTTTGGGGACAACCATGACATGGAGGACTGAGAATCTCTACAGACTTATACTCAAATCTTATCTGAGTTTTGTAGGAAAGCTAACCCATTGTGAAATCTCTTTGTTAGCATGTGTTACGTCAATGTTATCCTGAATGATCGATGACAAGAAAGAAGAGCATTTAATCTGTCCTTGTTTATTGACATTCTAGCTTTTACAGCATGATACATAGTTGCTCAATATTACTGGCAGAGAAGCATTTTCATGGCTAAATCATGGCTGAATTGTGTTAGAGGCCAGGCAGTAAGAACAGGAGAACGAGAGCCAAATCTATACGTGCTACTTTGGGAAGGTAAGGCATATGGCAGTCATGCTGTTTTAATATGATCCTTAGTATGATCTTCAAAACAAAATTTAAAAAAAAACATAATGACCATAGCTTACATATTTATTTGATTTCGTGGAACCCTTGAAAGGTGTCTTGGGGACCACTAAGAGTTAGTTCCCAGACCATACTTTGCAAAACATTGCTCTAGCCCAGTTGTGAGAAGTACATAAAAATGAATCCACAGACTTTTGATAATCTGATCCATAGGATGCTTTATTAGGGAAAATACTGTAGTATGGACCCCTTGACTCCAAAACCATGTTTAGAAGCAAAGGAGACCCTCCCATTTAGTGAATACAGCTTATATAGGTTTATCAAATCACATGGTTACATAACACTTCCTGTTTCCCATATACGGACGTTATACAACGTTTTCATAAGGAAGCTCCAATCTTCCATGGGCAACTCCCAACATTCTCATTATAGTCAGATTTCCTGTTATTCAAATACCAGAAGATTATAAGAAAACCATTAATATCTCTTAATGTGATTTATAATGTCAGAGTGCCCCAGCACATACCTCTAACTTATGCCAAGTACATAGTTTTTTGCAATCTTGTGTTTTTTCTAGCAGAAAACACATTTCATAAATGTTCTGAGCTTTAAAAGTTCAGACTGCGAACACAAAATGGCTTCAGTTCGGCTCTTTATATTCTCAGGTGTAATAACCAAATTTTCACCTATAATATGATGGCTAACCTTTTCCACGTTGCATGCTAAAAGTGTGCGCGCATGCGTGCGCTTGCTCGCATGCCTGCACCCATGATGCAATGTGCATTCGACTCTCCCCAACCCCTGCACATGCACGCATGACCCCTGTGCACCATGCATGCATGTGCAACCTCCCTGCATGGTGCATGCCTCTATACACGCACACACATCTCCCATGCGCGCATCTTCCCCCGTGCATGCTTGGCAGATACCCGACAATCAGCTGGCTGGTGGAGGATGTGCACACATGCACGGTAGGGCTCTTCCAAGAAATCTCTCGCATGCCAGCAGAAGTGGCTCTGCGTGCTACTTCCGGCATGCGTGCCATAGGTTCGCCATCATGGCTCTAGCCTATAATTTGCTAAGAAGTATTAATTGGTTCATTGAAAATATCTGCTTCATCCCCAATTACTTTTTGCTGAAATGAGCCAGTAAATACTTAATACTTTAATGTAACTATCACAATATTTGAATATAATTGTTGTACACTGTGTGCACACTTATTATGCATTTTGGAGGATTAATTTTATTATTGAACAATTACCGTGCTCTCGATCAATCCAAAATGTTAATAAACCTCAAACCTGAATATTTTAGAAAATAAAAGGGAGGTTATGGCTTTCTTGGGAGAATATCTATGTGTGCACAATTATTGGGCAACTATTAGTGTGCAGAATTTTTACGCAACTAAATGAAAAATTTCTCATCTCACTCATTTATTTTCATCTGTTAAAGTGAGAATAATAAACAAATAACTCAAAAATTTAGAAATAAACATTTCTGACAGTTCAAAAACAACAACAAACCAGTGACCAATATAGCCACCGTTCCTTTCAATAACAGTCATAAACCTTCCATTCATGGAGTCTGTCAGTTTCTTGATCTGTTGATGATCAACTTCTTGTGCAGCAGCAGCCACAGTCTCCCAGACACTGATCAGAGAATGGTGATGTTTTCCCTCACCATAAATCTCCCGTTTAAGAAGAGCCCACAAGTTCTCAATAGGGTGAGGGTCCGGTGAGGAAGGGGATATGTCATTATTTTTTCATCTTTAAGGCCTTTACTGGCTAGCCACACAGTGGACTACTTCATTGCATGCAATGGAGCATTGTCCTGCATAAAAATCATGGTCTTCTTGAAAGATGCACACTTTTTCCTGTACACTGCTTGAAGAAAGTGTCTTCTAAAAACTGCCAGTAGGTTTGGGAGTTGATTTCAAGTCTATGTTCAACCAGAAAAAGTCCAACTAGCTCATTTTTCATAATCGCAGCCCACACTAGTACCCCACCTCCTCCTTTCTAGCATCTGAGGCGAAGTGGAGCTCTGTGCCTGTTACTGATCCAGTCACAGGCCCATCTATCTGGTCCGGCAAGAGTCATTTTCATCTCATCAGTCCATAAAACCTTTGAAAAATCTGTCTTCAGATATTTCTTGCCATTTCAATTCTTCTGTCTTGTTCAGTTGTGGTCTGATTTCAGCCTTCCTTACCTTGGCCATGTCTCTGAGCACTGAACACCTTGTACTTCTGGGCACTCCAGGTAGGTTGCAGTTCTGAAATATGACAGCACTGGAAGATAATAAGTTTCTGGTAGCTTCATGTTTGATTCTTCTCAAATCTTTGGCAGTTAAGGTGCGTCTTTTTTTCTCAACACATTTCTTGTGACCCTGTTGACTATTTGCAACAAAACGTTTGATGGTCATGCCCCAATATCTTAGCAATTTCAAGAGTGCTGAGTGCTGCATCCCTCTGAAAGACTTTTTACAATTTTTGACTTTTCAGAGTCAGTTAAACCCCCCTTTTAGCCCATTTTGCCTGAGGAAAAAAAAGTTGCCTAATAATTATGCACACCTTGATAGAGGGTGTTGATCTCCTTAGGCCATGCCCTCCCTCATTATACAAATACACATCATCTGATCTGCTTATACCCACTAATCATTTAAGTTTATACAACTTGAAGGTAGAAAATATGCATACCAAGGATGATATGGTCAAAATACTCACTTGCCTAATAATTGTGCACATGGTGTAGTCTGTATTTTTACAGATTTTTTTTCTTTCCAGTCTCATTATGTACAATGTAAACATGCACGCCTTTATGTACCTACAGCAAAGCATAATGTTTCATACATCCATTAAAAGGGTTTACTGTCTCAAAATCAAGTGGTACAATAAAGGATCCAGGATCTTTGCCACAAGATATCTCAAGGTTTTGTTGCTCCTATAAATTTCTGGATCTCCCAGTAACTGGTAACTCAGAACAAAACATGCTGCTTGAGGGGTTCTTATCTTGTACCCACTGTTAGTCATCTAAAATTAATATAGTTCAAGTCTGGTTTACACAATAAACCCATAAATATTCAAAAATTACAGGCTTGCTGAATTATAACACATGAGAAAAGAAGTTGATTATTGTTTGAATCCTTTCCTTTATAAAACAATTATATGCACAGAAAAGGTGCTTATAGAAAGTTTTCTATAATGTTACACTGTCATGAAGGTCTCCTATATTCAGAGAATGTTATTTATAGTGAAATGGTTGCATACATGTGTCATGATGCTTGCTTTCATCATTTTAATGAAAATGAAGTCTTGAAGACAGCTCAGTATATAAAAGCCATTTTTCCAATTGTTGGAATTAGCCAGTTTTTCAATTAGTATTATTTTTAAGTTTCAAAAGTAGAATAATAAGCATTATGGATTGAATTTTAATTAATGTTACTTTAAGTCAAACACAAATTAGTTTTGGGTCTCGCCCTCCCTCCTTTGTCTTGTCTAGCCTACTTTTGAGAATGTGAAGTGATGTGATGAGTGTGTGTGTGTGTATGCTGTGAAAGTTGGACCATAAGGAAGGCTGAGTGCCAAAGAATTGAGGTCATTGAACTATGGTGCTGAGAAGACTCCTGCAAGTCCCTTGGACTGCAAGGTGATCAAACCGGTCAGTCCTAGAGGAGATCAACCCTGACTGCTCTTTGGAAGGCCAGATCCTGAAGATGAAACTCAATACTTTGGCCACCTAATGAGAAGGAAGGACTCATTGGAGAAGAGCCCAATGCTGGGAAATATTGAGGGCAAGAAGAAGGGGACGACAAAGAATGAGGTGGCTGGATGGAGTCACTGAAGCAGTAGGCGTGAGCTTAAATGGACTCCGGAGGCAACTAACAACATATACATACATACATACATACATACATACATACATACATACATACATATCTTTCCCATCTTTTCCAGTTGAAATCTAATATGAAAGTTTAATCCTACATATTAATACAATAAATCTGCTTCTAACATTCACAAATAAGTGGCCTAAACTGGAAATAGGTATTTACAATAATCAGTTTCATCATGTGGTGCCATTTGAAGAAGAACTAGATACTACAAGGTATTATTTTTCAGAAGCATATAGATTTCCAGTTATTAAAATGCTGATTAAAATCTACAAAGCATGGGATTAGAAAACATCAAAAACTGTATTGACCAGGTTAGATAATAGCACTTTCTGATTTTATGTTTCATCAGTATTGCATATATAACAGCTTTTCAAAGTTTAACATCTAGAAAGTGTGAGGCCTTTAAACACTAAATATGAATCTTTTAGCAAGCAGAAAAGAGATTCGACCAGTATAGAACTTTTCAAAACAAATATTTAAATCACAGAATTTTTTAAAATGGAATTTCCCCCTTACCTCCATTCCCCCCCACCCCCAAACGCATGTAAGGGATATCTGATCTATACCGATAGATGGCGGACTAACACAACATACAAAAAATACTTAGAGACTGACATTTTTACAGAATACAAACAAAAAGATACAGTACTTTAATCTGCATTGTTTAGTTGAGTTATATTTTGCTTCTTCTCCAAAGAGTTCAAGATAGTGTCCCAGTCTGTGCATATTTACCCTTTTAAAACATTTAGCAATCAGAACAACTGACTAATTTGCCTTTGCTAATTTTAATAGTCAAGGTATATATAGTCAACTACTCAAGTACATATTTATTTTTTAGATTTAAAAAAATAATAATACCATGAAATATTTTCCTATCAGTCATTTCTCAGCTTAAATAATTCCTTGCCAAGATGCTTTTCCACCTACAAAGGAATGGAATTGAAATCCCGAATTAGGAAAAAATTAAGTTCACAAGTTGAACTAACTACAAAATCTGTCTTTCTTCAACAGCACTTAAGGGATATAAATAGAAAAACATTTTCTCCAACATTTTATTTATTTCTTTTTAATTTATTCACTTCTACAAACCATATGCTACAATTTTCAAGAAAATTGAGCAATTTTTTTTCTGATTGAGTTCGCTGCAAAAATGTATATAGTACATGTTAACAGACTGACCTTCATGAGAGCAAGGAGATGCTTCAGTAATTGTTATTGCTTGGGTTTCTGACCTTATCTGAACATCTTCATGCTGTGTCTGTTATTGGCATTTGAACCAAGGAAATTTATTTCATATCTTCACACAATTGTTGAGAGAATTTAGACCAATTATGGTTTTTACTTATTTATTTATTAAACAATTTTGTATGGCCACCTATTTCATGAAAAATTAGCCTTGGCAGAGTGTAATAATCAGATAAAACAATCATTATAAAAATATAAAAGTCAGCATTAAAAGTTTAATGTTATTAAAAGCAAAATTCCAAGCAAAGAGAGAAAATATATCCATCTCTGTAGAGCAGTGATGGCTAACCTTTTCAGCTTGGTGTGTCGAAAATCGGGAAAAAATGTAGCCTTCCTCGGGTCGTGTGTCACTTCAAGAAATATCAATAATTTGGTTTATGACGGACTGGGCTGGGGTGATCACACAGGGCTGTGAAACTCGTCTCCCTGGTCTCAGGGCTGCAGGTGCAGGATGTGGGGATCGGAAGGCCACCTTACAGGGCTGTGAACCTCATGGATCTCCTTTCCTCCTGTAGCGTTCCTGAGGTAATGAAACTGACAAACCTCAGTTTATGGCGGTTAAAACTGGTTCTCTGCTGCAAAGATCTTGCGGCAGCGGTGACACCACGCCTCCACGCAACAAGTAGGGAGCAGGGATTGGAGCAGAGCACAGGCAGCCTCTAAATGTGCAGGTTTTCCCCACACCAACAGGCATGTCAGTCAAAGTGCCTCGGCATGTCATGAGTGACACGCGTGTCATAGGTTAGCCATCACTGCTGTAGAGCTTCTGAACAGAGAATGGGACAACTTGCCATGGCCAATTTGCTGAGGCCAACTCCCCATGGCCAACTCCAGTTCCCTGGGACTGCAGACCTGGTGATGTTGCTGGATCTTTAGGGACTTCCATAACATCAAGAGCTAGAGCTAATCTAATTTTGGAGAAGGGGGAGAATATAAGACAGGTGCCATGACAGCCCATGACCACCAAATGTAACTCCCTGGCACATGCATCTCATATCACAGGATCCTTGTTGTAAGGATAAAATTAGGGGAAACTCCTATACGTAGGATATAAATACTACAAATAAAAGATCAAACAAATAATGCCAGCCAGATGTCCTCTCCAATAGCTGAAAAGGAAACTAAGTTAAGTTTTAGCAGCAGACCCAACGGAGTCCTACATATATCTCATGTCTTGAAAATAATGTTACATGAATTTCTGTTTTGTAATTTGTTTAGATATAGCAGTAGTGAAACAGAGGCTCTGCAACTGTATTATTTTTAATTTAATTTAGGGGTTGTAAATTATGTCCATTTCAAAATGACTACAAAAAAGAAGCTACTGCTTTGTATGTGTATTGCATTGTGTTATGAGAACTAGCCATTCCAGCAAGTAACTGAGACAAACATTCTTGCCATTTGGGGAAGACTCTAATGTATACCCACAATAAAAATACTAGTTAAATAATAGTTAATATACTATAATTTCTGAGTATGGAAATGTATTACTATTTGCACTATTCAGTAACAGCCAATGACCGCTCAAAGTTACAATGGCACTGAAAAAAATTGTCTTATGACCATTTTTCACACTTACAACCATTGCAGCACCCTCATGGTCATATGATCAAAATTATCCATTGTCCAAAGCATATCCATTGTAGATTTCATGTACTGAAGTCAATAAGCCATAATAAAAATCAAGCAAAAATATTGATTACAGCTGCAGAATACAACTGGAATAAAATGGTGATAACTCTAATATGGCTAACATTTTGATGATGACCAAAACATTGCTAAGATTAATGACATCCTTATAATTTCATCAATCGGCCAACTGAAAAATGGGGCAGCTCATTGGGATTTTCAAAGACAAGGGCTAGGGCATAGAGTTATTTAGCATAATGTCTCAAGTTTATGCTGTGTTTATAAAATGAGTATGAGACACACATCTAACTTCAGGAGAAATAGGATGCGCTAGTTAGGTTATTTGTTCCAGGCAAATAATTGTACTGGAGATTCTTAAGAAGCCAGGTACTTTTTGTCTATCTGCAGATGTGTTCAGATTTAAAATTCAGGGACAGGGGTGGGAGAAGAAATTAATTTCTTGATCCCCAATTCTTAGGTGAGATGAAGAGTTCCGGGCAACCTTTTCAACCATTGGCCTCTTTTCGATTTTATACGTATATTTTATCAGCAAATCCAAATTTAATTCCTTCTAGCAAACATTAGTACTTTCCAATTCATTTTATTGTTTCAAGCTTGTTTTTTCTCCTTATATTTTTTTTAAAAATAGAGACTTCCCCTAGTAACATACCGCCCCCAAAAAAAATCCAATAAGACTACATCTATGAAACATAATGTACTTGGCAGGGCCTATTAGCCCTGACTGCTTTAAAGAATAGTCATAAAACAGGGAAGGAAAAGTGGGTTTCTAAATGAAAAACAGTCAAGATATCAGCTTGGAGCATATGTTGGATATACTGTCAGTGACAGAATTCTACATCTGTTACAGTGAGAAATACAATGAAGTCAGATTGTGGGACAAGATTACTATGTTCCCCAATAATATTGGAGATGCTTGCAGAATTACTATAATGGCTTCTCTGTTTTAGTGCCTCATTTGGAATGCTCTATCCAAAATCCAAAAGCCGCCTGGGAAAGCCAAGGAAAATCATCAAAACCATTAAAAAGAGAAAATTTGAATATTTTGGACATGTGATGCGACACCCAGAAAAATATGGCATACTTCACTTAATTCTCCAAGGAAAGATTGAAGGCAAACAAGGTCCAGGAAGAAAAAGAATACCATGGCTTCAAAATCTAAAACACAACAGCACTATTTCATGTGGCTGTTGATAAAAATAGGATTGCCAACACCACCAACTTCCGATGACGGATATGGCACAAGAAGAAGAATCCAAAATACATAAATAAATCCCCAAGGGACAACCCAATTACTACAATGTTAGTGCTACTTGATGACATACTGTACTTATTGTGGTAAATGTTAACACATACATTTGGAGATTCTGTCTGTCTGTCTGTCTGTCTGTCTGTCTGTCTAGCTAGTTAGCTAGCTATCATCTCTTAATTTCTAAATATATTTGTAGCGCTACCCCCGAAAGGGCAGCTGGAGTCCGGGTTCTCCTTGCCCTCTTGGTACGGCCGCCAGCCCACACTGGTCCATCTCTTAGGCACCTTCAGTGGCCTAAGTCATGTAGTGTTGTGGTGGTCAGTCTCCTCTCAGCTTGCAGGTCACGAGATGAGATGGTATTCATGTGGCTGGTCAGCCCTTCTTCCTTTCTCTCTCTTCTCACCCTCTCTTGAATGGCCTGCTGAGCTCTCCTTCCACTGCTCCTTCATGGATTCCTCTGTTTGCCCCACAGAAGCCTCCTCTATCCTATCCTCTTCTCTCCCCCAGGCTTGCCCCACAGAAACCTCTCCTATTCTCCCTGTAGCCCTCACTCCCCCTCTCTTTTCCCAAGCCTCTTTCTCCATTTCCTATCCCTTTTGGCCACCTTTTCCCCCTCCCTCCGAAAGCTAGTTATCCTCCCACATCTTACCTTCTGGTCTCTTTTTTTTTTCCTCCCCTTCTCCCTCCATCTCCTCTTCCTGCCAAAAAATCTCCTCTTCCTATTCCCTTCTCCCCTCCACCATCATATTTATTAACATTTACCAAAATAAATACTGCATTTACACACACACGCGCGCACACACGCGCGCGCACACACACATATATATGGATCTTTGGTTATTCGGGTTTTCTCCCGCGTAAAATTGGAAGTATCTAGCCGACGTTTCGACGAAATCTCATTCATCATCTTCAGGCTTGTGTCTTCGGCTTTGTGCTTCTCGGAGTAATGTGAGCTTGCAGCTGCTTCTTCCTTTTAACTGCTAGTGGGGGTGTGACTTGATTGGGTGGGGGCTTGGCTGTGTTCTGATTGGGTGGGGGGGTGTTCTCATTGGTTGGGGGTTTGGCTGTGTTCTGATTGGTTGAGGGGTTGGCTGTGTTCTGGTTGGCTGGGGGTGTGTTCCGTTCAGGTGGGGGCTTGGTTGTGCTCAGGTTAGTCTTAGTTGCTGGAGGATTTGAGCTGGTGAGCTGTGATCCTGTTGTTTGGCTTCGAGTTCGTGGTCGTGCCACATCTTCATGGTGGGCATCAGTTCGCTTCATGTATGGGTCGGAGGGGTTTGAAGGGGTAGTGATGCAGCTGCGGTACGGCTTCTGGTCCGTACGAACACAATACAGAAGCCTGATGATGGCAGATGAGATTCTGCCGAAACGTTGCTACAACTTTAAAAGCACAACTACAATGACGTGGGAAAATACCCGAACAAAGCTGAATAACATTTATATATATTTATATTTATATATTTATATTTATATTATATATATATGCACGTCTTGGCGTGTTTGGGTCTTTTCCCATGTAAGATTGAGAGTATCTTGACAACGTTTCGACGAGGTCCCACTCGCCATCTTCATCTTCTTAAAAGCACGAAGCCGAAAGCACCAGCCTGAAGATGGCGAATGGGACCTCATCGAAACGTTGTCAAGATACTTTCAATCTTACATGGGAAAAGACCCAAACACACCAAGACCTGTACCCGTGAAAATCTACGAAAACATTATGTATGTATGTATGTATGTATGTATGTATGTATGTATGTATGTATGCATGCATGTATGCATGTATGTATGTATGTATGTATGTATGTATGTATGTATGTATGTATAATTTTTTTCCAGAGCCACTATCAAGGGCTACCTAGCAGTAGTAAGAGCAGGGAAACACCAATATATTTTTGCATTTGCAGACTGTCATCCAGTAGCCAGTTTAGGGTTACCCAGACCCTTGTTTTAAACTCTATTTTAATTGGGTTTTTTTAACTATGCCTTTTTTAAATATGGTTTTATGGTTCTAACCTATAAACAACCCAGAATCTCTTGGATAATGAGATGGATAGTGTACATATCTGATAAATAAAGTATAAAAATTGAAGTAAAATGTTAAAATAAAATAGAATAGAATCAGACTAGAAAGGAAAAACAAGTGGAAAAATAGAAATTTTCTGTTTTAGTGAATTAATAATTAGTTAGTTCAACATGACATGTCCATCTTTAGACAGTAACGAATTACAGAATTATATGGAATATGTTTTTCTGAAAAATCATTTAGATATTTAATGATTTTAGTTAAAGATTTAGCAAATGTGGCTAAAGCAAGTTTTTTTTAAAAAAATCATTTGGGGCAGGGATTTTTTTTTGAAAGACATTATGCAGATTTTTTAGTATCAAATACAGGGTAAGCAATTCAAAATGTAACAGTGAAAAGTAGTGCATGATAAAATATCTACTGAGTAAAGTTCACAATGGGGCTTACATTATCTCCACACTCCCCTCCTCCCCTCCTTTATCTGGCGCCATTGATTAGCTATCTTGTAATAGCTGGCTCTATCTTTCCAGACTGATAAAACTCATAAAAGCCCAAATCTACTCTAATATAAAACTAAGTTATAAACCTTTCTCTCA
Organism: Notechis scutatus; assembly: GCF_049901735.1. Classification (NCBI taxonomy): domain Eukaryota; kingdom Metazoa; phylum Chordata; class Lepidosauria; order Squamata; family Elapidae; genus Notechis; species Notechis scutatus. The sequence goes on along the minus strand of NC_142010.1, from coordinate 183,317,431 downwards.
AAATTAACTCATTAAACTGTGGAATGGCAGGGTAATGAAGGTATTATATAAAGTACTCTTCAAGTTAACTCCTACAGGTCCCTAGGTAAAAATGTGGACAAATGGGCTCATTTTGAAATCTTATAATACATATAAACTTTGCATTATTCCATAGTTGTAAATGTTCCATTCTTGATATATAATTATTAAGATGTAAAATCTATCCCCCCATACACAAACCTGCTATTTGTTTCTATATTTATGGAAATCAATAGCATACGCTCTTATTGAATGGCTGGCTTATGCTATTCATGATATTGTTTGCATTTGTGTTTGTGTCTGTGTATATATTATTTATTTACATGTTTCACAGGTTTTGTTACCTGCTGCCCCAATTTGCAGACTCTAGTCGAGTATTTCTCAAACTTGACCACTTTAAGATGTGTGGAATTCAAGTCCCAAAACTAGAATGGGAGTTGAAGTCCACATACCTTAAAGTTGCTACGGTTGAGAAACACTGTTCTAGTCAGCTTAAAAATCAGTACAAATTTAAAACAAATGAAAGGCAATTTGTAGAAATCCCCAGATTGCAACATGAAGGATTCAAACCTGGTTAAAATCATAGGGGAATCATGTTTCAACAGCTTTATGAAGTACCTGGAGAGAAGGAACTGTTTGAAACTCCAATCACAAGGAGTTTCAAAGAACAGGGTCTGTAACAGAGAAGGCCTGCTGTTCGTTCATCTCTTCCTTATGTAACACAGACTGGGAACTCTAAACTGGCCTTCTAGTAGCATTGGCCAGAAGGCTGGCCAGGTCCAGGAAGTTGTTGTGAAGAAGCCATTGTCCACAGGGGATTGAGAAAAGATAGAGCTTTTATTTCTATACAGAAGCAGAAGACACCTCTTCACACCCAAGGTAGGTAAAAGGTAAAGGAGTCCCTGCGGATTTTACTCTGTTGCCGATTATAAGGGGTGGAGATCATCTCTGTTTCAAGGCTGTGAGCCAGGATGGTCCAAAGACATTTCTGCAGTCATGTGGCCAGCATGACATCACAGAGGGATGTTATCTTCCTACTGAAGTGGTACCTATTTATCTACTTGCATTTGCATGCATTCAAGATTGGCAGGAATTGGGGCAAGGACAGGGGCTTCTCTCCATCTTATTGGCGTTCAGGTCTCGAACCTGGGCTGCTGGCTTTCCAGCCGGCAAGCCCAGCGTCTTAACCACTGAGCCACTATGCCGTCCCAAGGAGTGCCTCAGAAATCAGGCGGAATTATTGCTGTACAATTTACCACAGGAAACAAAAGCAAGATGATTGTTCATTGGTTACAAAGTTACACAACAATTGCACGTGCACACAAAGCAAAGCCATCCCATAATACTCCCTTAATTATTTAATTCTACTTCATTATCATATCAGTTGATTACTTCTGGGTGATTTCTTTTTTACTATGCTAATGATGGACTTTGCTTTTCTCCAGACCTTTTTCTGGATCTCCGTAACCACGCCTTAAGTTAAATATCTCATCACTTCCTTGATTCTAATAATGGATTCACTTGCAAGGTATCTCCTCCAAGTGTCAAAGCCACAACCTATTAGGTAGTCTACATAGGAGACATTTGTGGTCAACCTATGGAGTATTTGTGGTTGACCCTTCTAGTTCTTTCCGAAAGGTATTAAAGGAATGTTACTTCAAGCAGGAAAGGGCACAACTAATAACTCTGGCTAAAGTTACTTCGTAGCTTACAAGAGCCTCCAATTACTTATTAGTAAGCTAATAAGCCACCACACCTTCAAGCTGGAGGAGTGTCATAGCTACAAGTAAAAACTAGGCAAATTTCCATTCATTCTATATTAAAGGTAGTCCTCAACGTATGACCACAATTGAGCCCAATGTTTATGTTGCTCAATGAGAGATTAGTTAAGTCAGCTTTACCCCATTTTACGGCCTTTCTTGCCACAGCTGTTAAGTGAACCACTGCAATTGTTAAGTAAAAAAAGATTGTTAAGTGAATCTGGTTTCCCCATTGACTTTGCTTGTCAGAAAGTTGCAAAAAGTTCCTGGGACACGTAAACCATCATAACTATGAGTCAGTTGCCAAGCGTCTGCATTTTGATCACGTGACCATGGGAATACCGCAATGGTTGTGAGTGTGAAAAATGGTCACTTTTTCAATGCCCTTGTAATTTTGAATGGTCACTAAATCAACTGTGTAAGTCGAGTTATGAATGTTTTCATAATATGTGTTCCAGACCTTTTTGGAGGCTGCAGGGAGGCTGCAGGCTGTTTCCAATGCAACACCAAGCACATTACTACTTACTTCCCCAATGGAAGCTTGCTCCATGCTTTCATATTTTCACTATTCTGAGTAGAACTCCCTGATCCAGAGTCGGATTTAGCTGTAGCTTGGGAACCCATGGTCTGAAAGGGTCTTCCCAAGTTTCACAATTGTGTTCATTCCAGTTTTACTACATGAAATTACAATAATATGAATGTAAATTAACTTGCCTTGTATATTTCACATGACCCTCGTTAATCGATTAATGTTTCTAAGAGGATCCTTTGCCATCGATTATGGATTTGTTATGTGTCTTGGCAGTATTCTTGCCAAATTCAATTGTTGCATAGCACTTCTTTCTCTGTTAGCACAGAGCAGGGGTGTCAAACTCAAGTTCCATGGGCCGGATATGGCCTGCGGGGTGTTTAAATCTGGCCTGCGGGGCTGGCCTGGAAATAGCAAAGACCAGCCCATGGTGCCTCTGTTAGCACAGCCCCCTTGCATCCCATTTTAGCTGGCAAAGTGCAGCAGGAGGTCAAAAATGGGTTATGGGGAGGGGGCAGGAGGTATCCATCCCATTTCCTTCGCCCGCCTGACCTGTGGAAGAGAACTCCAATGCTGATCCTGCCCACAAAGAAATCCAGTTTGACACCCCTGGCATAGAGCCTCCACCAGTTCCTAAACAGAAAAATGAATTTGAATGCTTCAGTTCTCCTCTTCGTGATCCTGAAGGCATCTTTCACTTGAAATGATTTTATTTATTGCAGCCCAACTCCACTTATCATAAATTCTGCCTATTGCGTACCTTGGCTCCGCCTACAGCGAACTACGTACATACCTTTTTCTTCATTAGTCTCAATCATCTTCTGTTGCTATGTTGGAAATAACCGGTGGATGTTCTTGATCAAACTGGGTTCCTAACTCTTTTAGGATCTCTTCTACTATTTCTTGCAATACATCAGCCAATAACTTCCAGGACAGAAAAGATCCAGATTTGCTATTATCTATTAAGTTGTTCCAAGAGGTATCTATCGACGACAGAAGCTTATGTAGCCTGAAAACTCACTCTTAGGCTGGCATTCAAATTAGCAAAACATTCAACCATGCAATCATGTTGAAAATATCCCAAATATTTTTTAAACATAAATTATGGAGATAATAATAATAAGAGTCTTGGGGCGCAGTGGTTAAAGTGCAATATTGCAGGCAAACAGATTGGAATTACATCCTGATGGGCTCAAGGTTGACTCAGCCTTCCTTCCTTCCGAGGTCGGACAAATGAGGACCCAGATTGTTGGGGGTGCAATATGCAAATAATGCTTCTACTTTATAAACCACCCATGCAGTGCTGTGAAGTGCTATGGGGCAGTATATAAGCCTTAATGTTATTGCTAATAGCAATAGAAACATTACTATAGTATAAATATCTATATCAATTATAAATATCTGCATCAGTATAAATGTCTGGTGTTCTGGATAATGCTTCCTAAATGGAAGAGAGAGATAATTAAAAAAAGAATGCAATCCCCAGCAAATCTTGCATCAAAAGTTCATGCGAGGAAAAATATAATAAAAGCAAATATAGATTCTATTAATTTGCATGAGTTGCAGGACTTGTAGGATGTTGCTGCTTCGTGGGAATAATGTGCATTTTTAATTAAAGACAAGCATTTCACATAGCATAATATACTTCTTCTTGTTGTTTCTTTTTAATTATATAATATACCAAAACATCTTCATCTCTGGAAACAATTCTAAATGGATTTTGTAATGAAAAATCCCAGGCTTCAAAATTGCACACAAGGAGCCTGTTTAATAAATGCTGGAACAATTCAACATTTCTAAATATGTTTCCTTTAGAAAATGAGACTATTATCTTCTGAGTCAAGTTTTTTTTTTACGGCCAAATACAAATGTATCTTAAAAAGTCTATTACGAAAGGACACATTTGAGGGGTTAATTTTAAGATCTGATCTTAATTTCATTTTGGTTTTAAATAAGAGTCTAGACAGAATAAAGTGAGCAATTGTTTGGCAATAATGGGATACAGCTAAGCAGAAAAAGGCTTTGTTCTTCTCAAATATGTACTGCTCAGGAAGAGGTGAAAGCCTGATCTGTCCCATTAAATTTGGAATATTTGCTGTAGTAGCTGTTTCATTTTTTGGGGGGCTGGGGGTGTAAATAACACAAGACATTTGAGTTGAAACTCCTTCTAGTGGTCATCTGGATTTTTGTAGTCCAAATTGGATAGTCATAACTAAATTAACAGCACATTCATTAACTGATTTGCAAATCAACCAAACCAATTGATTTCGTTTTAGTCAATAGGTTTTTTTAAGGCGGCAATTGTACGCACATCTTCACAGAAGGAAGTTCTTTTTGAAATTAGCAGTCTTTGAGAAAATATGCTCAGGATGGCTACAGAATTTACAGGCAAAGAACTATGCAGTTTCCAGCCTTTAGGCTGTAATTCTGTGAATACTTATTTGGAAGTAATCCCACCAGATTCCACTAGATTTATTTCTGAATCAAAGGACTTGCACTTAGAGCTGTGTTTTAAAACTAGGTAACCCATTGCCCCCGTCAATAGTTTCAGAGATATTTCCTTACCAGATTCCTCAATGCCTCCAACAATGACAGGATTTCTAATGTATTGCTTTCACTGGAAAATTTCTTAAAAACTCAGGGGGCCATTCAGAGGTATATCTGCCTTGAAAGTTGCCCATGTTGAACTGTGTAGCACAGACAGACAACAGGGGATAGCCGCAGTAACTGTTTTATGACAGTTTGTACTATGTTTTATAAATTTTATGTCACAAAATGTTTTATGAAATTTGCCGAATTTCAATTCCATGGGAGTTAGATTTTGGATGCATTCAGTAGGTTAGCCCATTTGAGGTGCCATGGTTCAAAAATTGTTGCCCTGCTGTTAAAGACCCAAGTGATTTAGTAATATATAGATGAACTGACCTCCAAAACAGCTGACTTTTTCACATACGCAACACCTGGATAATTAAACCCTAAACTTTCAGTTCATATTATTAAGTGACAAATTATTGGAATATGATTTTTTCCCCCTGGGATCCAACCAAAACACTTCATCCCAGGGCTGTCAAATTCCTGGCCCCTGGGTTGGATGCGTCATGCTCTGGTCATGCCCACTCCCGGTTTAGCGAAGGGGAAAAAAGTCCTAATACATCACGTGACATTGCGGTGAAGATGTGAGTTTGACATCCCTGCTTTATCCTGTTCTTTTATACTCATTTACATAAGGTTATTCTCAGAACACAAGGCAGACAGCTATGATTTGCCACAGTAAAAACAGGACAGGTTAAAACCCCAATAAATCATGGTCTTTGAGAAGTTCCCCCAAGAATAAAACTTGTTCATTAATCTTCTGAGAAGTTTATTAGAGGAAAGAAAGAAGCTGGTCTGTTCCATACAGCTACACCTTGCTTAACAAGCACTCCAGAGTAAGACAATCCTTTTTTTAAAAAAACACCATAATTTTCTAACAAAGGGAATATGAGACAGCAGTGTAGGTATAAACATACACAAACATTTACTCAGTTACCAACTTCCTCATTTTGTCAACCTAGATTTCCTATCCCAACTCAAACCATCCTGGAGCTATTTACTCCTTGATAAAGTGATACCCTTGCGTATAGGACAGGACAAACAAATAAACACCATATAATTGAGTTTGTAATTATTGATAAAAACTAATTCCCTGTAAAACATAGTACCCATTTGAGAAATCCATTGACTTCCCCTAGATGCATATATAGAGATTAATCAATTCTCTCACACATTTATTAGCCATTCTCTAAGGTGGACACACATATTACAACAAGGATACACATACCTTTACACTCCTTTCTTCCAACTGAAACAGAAAAAGAAAAGTAAGAAAAATACAGAGTGGAGATGGAGTAGAGGAAGGGAAGGGAAGGAACAGAGGAAAACAAACTAGAATGGAGGAGCAGAGAGGAAGAGTCAAGCAATTTAGAAGGTTTTCTACCAGTTGGCACAATACATAAAACATTGTTCAGCACCTCACAATGAAAGTCCAGTCCAAAAAAGCCATGTGAGAATTACTTTTCTTTATTAAGTATTTGTTATTTCAATAGTAATTTAAGTTTTCTGCTTTATTAAAAATGACTTGCTTTATGGACCCAGCATGTGGCAATCATTTTTATTTCACCAATACATCTGCATGCGTATGTGTGTAAGATACTCTTGAGTAAATTTAGTGGTGCTGCTATATGAGTCAGCACAAATTATTTTTCCATTACACTGGCTGGTCATTCAATTACTCCTCTTTGTTTCTCTCTCTGTATATATGAACGCTTCACCATTAAATAGCATTTATCTTCCTGTAGTTACAAATTACACAGATCTGTTGTCCCATTTAATGAAAAACAGACCAATACAATGGAGAGTTATCTACTTCTCTCTCCACGTCTTCTACGTTTTTCAACAAAGTTTATTACTATTTTGTGGCATAAATACAAATACCCTAAAAAGAATTTAAGATGAAGTAAAGAGGTGGGGGGAATCTAAAACACAATCCTGTTTTATCATCTTGCTTGTAAATGAGTAATTACTTAATGTGGTTAACTGGGTAGAGAATTTATTTATTTATTTGTCAGATGTGTATCTTGCCTTTTGTTCAGGAGGTCAGTAGCATACACAGCATTCCTTCCTCTTAGTTTTCTCCACAACCACAATCCTGTGAAGTCAGATGAGCTGAGTTAGAATGACTAGCCCAAACTTACCTTGTGACCTTCTATTTCTGGGAGGAAACTTATAATTCCCTGGGGCAAATCCAATACCTTAACCACTACACCACATTGGCTCTCCAATTATACAATTGCCGACTGAGCCACTGACATTTCTTAAACCACGCTAGCTAATTGCTAACCAGAGCATAAAATGGGAGGCATTTATTATTTTTACTCCAATGTAAAGTCACGTTTATTTTCCATCTTTGTTTTCATGCTAGAATTATGTCAGAATTCCATAAGAGGGTCTAAGATTCTGCACATCCTTAAGACTCTAATAATCCCATTCACACTGGCAGATCAACAATGGTAGGAAAAAGCTCCATCACCTAAAGAAAACCATCATTGGTCTCTCATTGCATGAGAGAATTACTCCATAAGTTAGAACCATTGCATATATCACTAAAACATTCAGAAATCTTTCAACAATCATATATGTAGCCTGGAATAAAGACAGAGTTATTTTTGTCAGTCAATTTTTTTATTTATTTATTTATTTGTCAAGCAAGTATTAGATAACAGGTATAAGCATGGTTATGAATACATGAAATGGATACAAATAAAAAAGAAACAATAGGACAGGGATGGTAGGCATGTTGGTGCACTTATGCATGCCCCCTACAGACCTCTTAGGAAAGGGGTGAGGTCAATAGTAGACAGTCTAAGGTTAAAGTTTTTGGGGTTTGGGGAAGAAACCACAGAGTCAGGTAGAGTATTCCAGACATTGACCACTCTGTTGCTGAAGTCGTATTTCTTGCAATCAAGTTTGGTGCGGTTTACCTTGAGTTTGTATCTATTGTGTGCTCTTGTATTGTTGTGGTTGAAGCTGAAGTATTCATTGACAGATATTTGTACACATTTGAATGAGATGCTCAACATAGCTTTCAGTGGAGTTGGTTGGTGGCAGAATTATTTTACATCAATAGTCATGACCAAAAGCCTTGGAGAGCTAAGCATTGGCTTATTCTGCCATTGAAAAAATGAAAGTAATTTTCTGAGGCCATTGGGCAAGAAAATAGTTGACTCAACATGCTCCCTCAAAAGGCCTGTGATCATAAGTTCTTGTTTTTTGTTTGTATTTAGAGAAGTGTGCAGTAATGCAGAGGGTTCCTACCCAACAGAATTTGATTTTGTTTGTTTCAGTGTTGGGAAGACTGTCCTAGCCATTATCTTAATCCAGAAGGTTGGGAGGAATAAGAATAGTGAGGTATAGTTATTTATAGTCTACGCTTATCATATACAATTTTCACAATGTTACTTTATCAATATATGATTTTGTGCCATCACTTGAGGAAGCAGAAATGGGCTTGGGAGAGGTATTAATGGTGACTAATAAAGTGCTGGAAGACAATCTCATGTGTGTATAGAGTAGCCTCCACTTCACTATCTTGGCTACTGGCCAAGTGTGACTGAAGAAAAATACTATTCCAACACCTCAACAGAATCTCTACATGAAATGGAAGAGTATCATTGTGACACCTCAACAGAATCTCTACATGAAATGGAAGAGTATCATTGTGACTTTCACATAAGGATCAAAATTCGTTTGATAAGCTCTTCTTTAAGGTACAGTAATATAGTACCATGACCTACTACAAAAGCTGTGTGGAAATGAAATATGTACAACAATTTTTCTCATTCATCTGTTCCTCAATGTTATAAAACATGGGCTAACTGACTAAGATAATAACAAATGTTTTGATACACGTTTCTGGAAAGGAATGTATATATTTTTAACTTCTGTTATAATTCTTTTTCTTTCCCAGATTATTTAAGAGGAAGCAGGCAACTGGATTGTTGGGTGCCCAAAATCAAATTGTTGCTTTTTCTGAGTGCATGTTGATGCTTTTGAGTATCTATAATAAACCCAGCTTCATTTCCATGACTTTACAGGTGATAAACAAAAAGCAACACTGACAGGAGTCCCAGTCCCTTTAGCTGGATGAAAAGGAAGGCAGTAGATTTAATGTCTTGTGTCACTACTGAAAATGGGATATGGAGATAGTGTGAGGATTGTGAGCCAGGGTACCTTGGCTGTTGTGAGAAGCATTGTTTTGCAGGGCGCAGAAGTGAGGCTATGTTTTTCAGGTTTGGTTAAAAGGACAATGGGTGGTAGTGCAATTGTACTATCCTCCCAATTTCATGTCAGCATTCCTTCTGGTTGCAGGATAATTTTGGACTAGGCCAGACTTTTGGAACTGGGAAATTTTAAAACATAAATACCACCAATCTGGGATTGAAATGGATTATCCTGAGTGGATTGTTCCTACTCATCAATCCCATTTGGCTTCTTGGTTTTCTAAGGATTTCTAGGAAATGAAATTGGCAAAGATATGCCTGAAATGGTCCTGGCAGAAAACAAGGATGCCTGGTACAACAGATACCACCTCAAATATGAATGTGTGCTATGGTGATCAGGACAGGATCATCAAAGATGACAGAGATGACATTCTAAAAAAGAAAGAAAAGAAAGAAAATCCACCATTTTGCAGATCAGGGGTTGTGTGATATTTTTTGTAACTAACAAATTCCATCACCTGAAAAAAGTTTGTAAAACCTGAAGTATATAATATTATAAGTCACACAAGTAAATAAATAAATCCCCACCCCCACCCCACCCCCCATGTCCCTGGCTATCTTTTTGTTGCAATGCAAGTTACATGTCCTTATAAAATTTTCCTCATAGAGGACATTATGTTCCTTAGAAAAATAGTAGTGCCAATGGTGAGAGAGATGTAATGCATCCTGTTCAATATAGCAGCCCATTTTGATGCATTATCTGCTCAGAAATACGATATCAACTTATCCCAGATTTAACTTGGTGCCCTGTCTGATTATTCTTTAGTCAATGGGATAATAATTTGCAGCTTACAAATATCACTGAGACAATCTTGCCTTCTGTATAATCACAAACTCAAGATTCATAAGAAAAAGGGATAGAGAAAGTGGAAAAAAGCAAATTCAGGCATGTATAGTTCTTACAGGGATCCGTTTTGGTGAAAGACATTCATAGAGTAGGAAGGAAAGGCAACAGTATGGGTGATTATTGAAGGAGAAATCATGTTTCTCACACAGCTTTCCCACAAACAATGGAATAACCATAATTCTCTTATTTCCGTCTTCTCTATACAGATGTTTGGGTGCCTGGTATAAACATACAATTTAACACCATAGCTGTGTTCCATATCCATTTCGCCACATGCAGGTATAAGTACTGTAACATGTGAGCGTCCTAGTATTTCTTATTAGCCCACCATTTCACTAAAATGCTAACGCTATATAAACACGCGTCAGTCAAGGCAAGTGAGGCATATTCAAAGCATTTTTGAGAAAACTAAATGCAGCAATTAAATAAGAAGCCTTATTTATTTCAATTTATTTTAGAGCATTAAAACCGTTCCAATAATCACTACTGAAATCTGAGATACTGTTTAAGTTGGCATCAGTAATTGCAAGGCTGATATTTAAAAACAAAGAATTGGAAGTACAAACATACTCAGTTAATGTCAAAAAGAGCCATGTCCATTTCTTTTCCATTTGCATGGCTGTGTCTTTTAACAGTAAATAAGATTGAATCATTATATTAAATGTTCATAAAGTTCATAAACAGTTTTCATAAAGAACTTATAAACACATTAGCCCCAATTTTAGAAAAGTTCTTATTGAACCGTTTCATTTTAATTTGTTTCATCTTTATTAAATTGAGTCTGTGGCATATGCTGAGTTGACAGCGTGAAATGTGCAGGTGTTCAGGAAATCAAACAATTTGCAATTCAGCTTATTTGAAAGAAGAGAAAGTTATCAGTTGGTCCAGGAATTAAATATGAGGAATGGGTAGGAATCTAATGGGTTATAAAAATAAGAAACTGAACTTAGAGGTGGCAAATCTGAAACATGGCAGGCATTTTCTTTGACATGGTAACATTTTATTGATCTCTTAAAGTTATTGCTATAGTTCATAACATCCGTGCAATTCTGATGGAATCTGATGGAAAAGCCAAGGCATTTTCTGATTTATGAAGAGGTATTTGCATCCTGGCAGAAACATATAGTAATGAAAGAGTAGGACAAAAAGATTTCAGAAAGGATAAAGTTGTACAGTACCACAAGAACATAGAAAAATCCCTATCCAAGACAAATAGATATAACAAATTTATTAAAAGGTAGGCTGCTTGTTGGCTAAATTTATGAAACTGATGTTTAAGTGAATAGAATAGAATAGAATAGAATAGAATAGAATAGAATAGAATAGAATAGAATTGGAAGGGACCTTGGAGGTCTTCTAATCCAACCCCCTGCCTAGGCAGGAAACCCTACACCACTTCAGACAAATGGTTATCCAAACTCTTCTTAAAAACTCCCAGTGTTGGAGCATTCACAACTTCTGGAGGCAAGTTGTTCCACTGATTAATTGTTCTAACTATAGGAAAATTCAACTTAGTATTAAGTTGCTTCTCTCCTTGATTAGTTTCTACCTATAATTTCTTGTCCTGCCCTCAGGTGCTTTGGAGAATAGCTTGACTCCCTCTTCTTTGTGGCAGCCCCTGAGATATTGGAACACTGCTATCATGTCACCCCTAGTCCTTCTTTTCATCAAACTAGGCATACCCAATTCCAGCAACCATTCTTTATATGTTTTAGCCTCCAGTCCCCTAATCCTCTTTGTTGTTCTTCTTTGCAATCTTTCTAGAGTCTCAACAAATTTTTTACATCGTGGCAACCAAAAGTAGATGCAATATTCCAAGTGTGGCCTTACCAAGGCATCACAAAGTAGTATTAACACTTCAGATTAACACTTAACATATATAGACAATAATTTGTGTTGTGCTGTGGTTCTTGGAAGTCATTCACTGGAAAATGTCATTCTGTGAGCTGATGACTCTAACAATAAGACTTCTACTAAATAAGTCTTCTACTAAAGAATGTATATTATACTGTATATCAAGCATCCCCAATCCCCAGGCTGCAATCCATTGGGAACCAGGCCACGCAAGTGGCAGGTGAGTGCGCAAAGCTTCATTTGTGCATGAGTGCACACAAAATCATCCCTCCCCCCGCCTCCGCTGCCAGTCCACAGAGCCATATAAGTTGGGACTACTGATCTATATAACTTACAATGCATTGCTCACAAATTCATGATAAGTTCATAACAGCAGTGGAAAGTATCTTTTGAGTCTGTTCTACTTATTTACGAGGATAGTACAATAGAAAATGAGCTACTCGTTTCTAATTTTCTTCTTTTTCTCTCTTAGTTTTTCTTATGACATATGCTCTTCTTTAATCTGTTTACATGATGGGCCAGATTCCTAGTTACTAATATTTGGCAAAATGTGGAACCTGAATGCTGAGATTTTGCGAAATCTAAATGTGCCAGAGAAACATTGAATTGGTGAATCTATCCCTTTGTTCCTCTGTCTTCATGTGCTATGAAATCAGGGGAACCAATATGAAATTGTGATCATAATGCTATTACATCTACTATATGTATGTGTGTGTGAGAGAGAGAATCTGGCTGCAGAGTCCAATTAGAATAATAAATGCATGTATCTGAAGGATGAAACACACATTTTATTAGCTGTAATTAGCATTCATCAATATGTGTCTTCTGTCTCAGATATTGTACATTTTTCTGTCTTAATCGTAGTTCTGGAAATTGATTTCCATCCATTGTAAATACACACACACATATACAAATACAGCAATTTTAAGACCATTAAATAGAGCTGATAAGCAGAACATTGAAGCTATAATAAAACGGTTGATCTCTGTTGCAGAGAGATTATCGTTTTTGATATTTTTAATGTATTCTTACCATGCAACAGAGTCCAACACAAACCATAAGCAATGCAAAAAGAATGAAGAAGTACAATAACTTAGATGAATCCTTATCCCTTTCTCACATATTCCTCAAGTCCAGCGCTCCCATAACAGAGGCAATGAACTTCAGTTTCAACCTTTCACTCTGATTTGCAAGAAAAGGACATACATGTAAATACAAGATTGCAAGATAATACACAAAATGTTGCTAAGAAACAGTAACACAATTCTTATTCAGCTTATATTCAGTCCTGAACAGCATTATCAGATAATATCAGCAGTAGAGATGGAAATAATTTAAAATCCTGAAGAATAAGCCCATTTTTGCATTGACCTATACAGGACCTATACAGACAATTTTGACGCTCAGTGCTCTGAGTTCTGGGGCTGCCTTGATTGTGCATTCCCATGGCTGCTAGAGACACATCATAAGACAGTCACTACAAGTGCACTGCTTTCCTCATGTATTACTCAGCATTTCGAAAATGAGACTAAAGATTTACAGAAAAATAGGCCTCTAGAAAATGCAGACAAGAGATGACAGAATAGTCAGTTATGACTCGGCAAATCCAGCATTTTGAAGTTTTGAAGAAATATTGTACCTGCAAAAAATTCAATTATTTCTGTTCTGAATATTGTAAGCATTATAGCAGTAGAAATAGCACTTAGACTTATATACCGCTTCACAGCGCTTTTACAGCCCCCTCTAAGCGATTTACAGAATTAGCATATTGTCCCCAACAATCTGGCTCCTCATTTTACTGATCTTGGAAGGATGGAAGGCTGACTCAACCTTGAGCCGGTGGGAATCGAACTCCTGGAGTGAGCAGTGAGTTAGCCTGCAGTACTGCATTCTAACCAGTGGTGGGCTACTGCCAGTTCGGACCAGTTCTAGCGAACCGATAGTTCCGACCATCAGTTGGCCCCGCCCACCCGTACCCGCCCTATCCTATCCTATGTTTCCTTCTTTCTGGCTCAGCTGAGTCACGCAGTGTAGCTGATTTCCACGCCTCAGCTGTTCTACTTACCGAGGCTGCCCTATGCAGCTGAGCTTCAAATTGCTGTATTTTGAATGCTGCGTGCTCACAGAACCATTTGTTAAACCGGTTGCAGCCCACCATTGATTCTAACCACTGTGGCACCATGGCTCTTATCTTATTATGATACTTCAGAGGGACAGGAAATGTGCCTACCCATCATTCACCTTCCAGTTTGCAGTTTCTCATTCTTTTCATCTTTAACCCACTAATTAACATTTTCCCTTGGTAGGCTAAGAACAGCTATTCTAGACAATATAGGCATACATAATAGGTAGCATTAATGGAGAGGTTGTTTTTTTGTTTTTGTTTTTTTGCAAACTAGATCAAAAATATGCAAGGCAGTAGTATGAATCTCCCGGTTATTCTTAAATAATCCATTTTTCACATACATATAACTTACACATATAAATATTTGAACATTGATGGCTTTCAAATGTTGCAGCAAGCAACAGTAAATATTTCTTATTGAGAAGATAAGGCTAGAAGTGTATTGACAGCTCCTCCATCATATAACTAACTGTAGCCCTTGAATGCATGTGTGCCTAGGATAAACAGTCACATCAATACCTGATTGTTTTTAAAGCAAACTTTTGCAGCTGTGCTTGAAACCCCAGAAAGCTATTTAGGGTACTGAAGGAGACTCTTTTCAGTTCAATTCACAAGTCTGAAAGTTTTCTGGTCTTACAAGGACAGATGGAAGGAAGTTTCCTTTTCTGTTTTCAGTATGTTTTCAGTCAATGTCTGGAATACTCTACCCGACTCTGTAGTTTCTTCCCCAAACCCCAAAAACTTTAACCTTAGACTGTCTACTATTGACCTCACCCCTTTCCTAAGAGGTCTGTAGGGGGCGTGCATAAGCGCACCAACGTGCCTACCGTCCCTGTCCTATTGTTTCTCTTATTCTTCTTTTATTTTTCTTATATGTACCCATTTCATGTATTCACAACTATGTATACACTTATACTTATTATCTTGTAAACAATTGGCAAATCAAATAAATAAATAAATAAATAAAATAAGTATGAGACACCCCATGCAATCCATGCTTTTAATAGCCGAAGGAGAGCTATTCAATTGTTGGAGCTTTGCCTCCGTGACTCTTTGTATATAAAATGTTTTAGCAGAATTTTTGTCTATGCAAAATCACGTGAAGTATTAGTATCGCTTGATAAAAACCCTAGTCAGACCGCATCTGGAATACTGCATACAGTTTTTGGTCTCCATATTTTGAAAAAGTGCAGAGAAGAGAAACCGATTAAAGGCCTGGAGATGAAAACATATGAAGAAGGGTTGCAAGGACCTGGGTATGGCTAATCTAGAGGGGGGGAAAAGGACTAGGGTGACATGATAATGGTATTCCAGAATTTCTGGAACTGTCACAAAGAAGATGGGGATCCCAAAGCACTAAAGGGCAGGACAAGAAACAATGAATGAAAACTAATCAAGGAAAGAAGCAACCTGGAATTCAGGAGAAACTTCTTAACGGAGAGGCAATTAACCAGTGGAACAGCTTGCCTTCAGAAGTTATGGGTGCCCCGCTTGTCTGAAATGGTGTTGGGTCTCCTGCTTGAGCAGGGGGTTGGACTAGAAGACCCCCCAAGGTCCCTTCCAGCTCTACTCTGAATTAAAACATTAGCCCTTGGTAGGGAAATGATATTTCTAGTCTCATTTTAAAACATTTTATTTAGCAAAATATCCATGTTCTAAATTTTTTTTTAAAAAAACCTTTCCACTATCCTTTGCCCCCCCCCCCCCCAATCACTATATAGTCCTTTTTTTTCTTTGCCTTCTGCAACAATGATCTGATGGGCAGGAGACAATGCTATATTTGTGAATAATCTGCCTTCCACTTATCATAAGAATCTTAGGAGGCCCCGAGTCCAATCACTTATGGATGGTAGCGTGCTTCTGTACTCCTTTTTATGCTTCAAAATAAACAAAAACATACAGATATGACAAGCAAATGCCTGAATGTACTTATTTTCTTCCTTAGTTATTCACTTTGTGTAAACAAAAATATATGTGCCGGGGAAAAGAAAAGTAGTCATTTTCCAAAAATGATTATGGAAGGATACATATTGCTCCAGCCTTAAACCACTGAGATTTTCCTGAGAGCCAGGCATACTTTGAAAGTTTAGAGTAAATATTGCAGCCCAGTCTGGATGGAGAACATGAATGATGATAGTCTTTAATCTTTGGCACTCCACTGCGGTTCTGAATCAGATGAGCGTCTTTATATTTACCATTGATATCACTGGAACAGCAGTCTCCAAACTTGGCAACTTTAAGACTTGTGGATTTCAACTCCCAGAATCCCCCCTTCAGTCATGTTAGCTCAGGAATTCTGGGAGTTGAAGTCCACAAGTCTTAAAGTTGCCAAGTTTGAAGACCGTTATTTTATTGTTTATTTTTGGCCTTCTGATTTTAACCATAAAAAGACAGTTCTCTTATTCTGTGACTATTAAGTTTATTCAAGAGCATTTGAATAGGATTTTTTAAAAATATAAATAGACAATATTGAGTCATCTACCTCCAGGTGCTTATCTTTCTACAACAAACTGTTTTCTTCCATATGTTTAATAACTTTTATTTGATTACTGTTTCCATCAATTTGCTTAGAAGAACATTAAAATAACGGGTCTTTAATTTGCTGAAACTCTTCTGGGTTCCTTTTTAAAAATCGTGCCTCAATGACTATCTTCCCATTCTCTATCTCTGTAGTATACAACAACACAAAAAGTCATTCAGTATCCATTCTATTTGCATATCCAACTTGGCTCTTTTTTATTGTTGTCTAATAGCCTACACAATTTCCTGGCTGATTTCTTATTATTAATATTTTAATGAAATTCTCATTGCAACCCTTAGTCTGTTTTTTTTTTTAATCCTTTTTATTTTTCTACTTATTGCTACTTTCTACTTTTTCTGTTGGAGTTTGGACTCTTTTCTTTAAAACGATTGTTTCCTGAAGGAACCCTTCCTATCTTTTACAGCTTCATGATCACTACAGGATCACTAGGCCACCTCCTGATGTTTCCTTTCAACCTCTTTTTTACACATCTTCTACTTTTTTAGAATTTTTCCTTTTCCAGTGTAATGTAGCTGTGTTGGAACCTGCTGCTAAATTTCCATATATTCACTATTTTCAGTTGCAAAAACTTTATCTTTACAATGTGAACTTTGACTTTTGTAATAATTCAGACAATGTCTCCAAATATGTAGTTTGTTGTACCAAACTGTTCCGTAATAGCAGGCTTGAAGGCCTGCGTTCCTATTGGTCCGGAAAAGCCGGGCTATGATTGGTCGCTATTGGGACACTCTGATTGGCTCATATAGAGCTTGACGCGATTGGCTAACACCAAGCGCGGCAAGCTCAAAAACCTGTCATTGGCTGCCTAGCCACGGCCAGCTCTATAAAAAGAGCAGCCGCAGCTAGGGCTTTGTCTCAGTATCTGGCTGCTTAATAAAGAGCTGTTGTTCACTACTACGAGTCTTGTCTCTCCTTGGGACCCACCGCCCAAACTTAACACTGGCGACGAGGATGGGATACTGAGACAACAGAGCTGACCAGCATGTGGCAGACAGCGCAAAGACAACCCACAAAATGGCCAGCAGCGCCGTGCCACACGCACCATTCAATCTGGCCAGCGAGGACTGGGAGTCCTACATTGATCGTTTCCAAATGTTCTTGGAATCGAACAACCTGAAAGACGCCACCGGCAGCAAGAAGCGAGCGGTCTTTCTGACACACTGCGGACCCGCCGTTTTTAAAATGGTCAAGGCGCTCGCGAAGCCTGCTGATGTCAAGACTATGGACTGGGACAACCTAGCTCCCATCCTCCGAAATCACTACGCCCTGGCTGTACTGACCCTTATCAGAAGGCATGACTTTTACCAGCGTGATCAGCGCGAGGGTGAGAGCATCGGTGAGTTCGTAGCCGACCTGAGAGTCCTAGGGGGCTTGTGCGGGTTCGCTAACCTAGACGAGACCATGTGAGACCGGGTCGTCCTCGGCTAACACCAAGCGCGGCAAGCTCAAAAACCTGTCATTGGCTGCCTAGCCACGGCCAGCTCTATAAAAAGAGCAGCTGCAGCTAGGGCTTTGTCTCAGTATCTGGCTGCTTAATAAAGAGCTGTTGTTCACTACTACGAGTCTTGTCTCTCCTTGGGACCCACAGCCCAGACTTAACACAAACAATACAGCAAAGGAAGTATTTGATACTTGGGATATGCATTACAATGGGAGAGAGCCAGTCTGGGTAGCAGCTAAGGGCCCTGGGCTGGCAGACTACAAATTCTAGTACTGCCTATAAGTTCTATTCCAGCTGGATGACTTCTTGAGTGTCTGACTCTTTTCAGTCCTAGGAACCAGGCTGTGGCAAAAAATCTTCCCAAGAATATTACAGGGATTTGTCCAGGCAGTGCCAAGAGCCAAATATGACTGGAGGACCCAAAAAAGAAGGGAGAGGTGACCCCACTCACATCAGGGGTGGGCTGTTGGGGATTTGCAGGGGTTCGGGAGAGCCCCTAGCTAAGATTCTGTGCAGTTCGAAGAATCCCCAAATCCCACGCCTGGCTGGCCCCGCCCTGCCCACCCTACCATTCCAAGGAGTCCCCCCATGGCCCATTTTGGATGCAGGTAAGTGCATGGCGCGTGCAGAGGCTCAGGGAGATGAAAAATGGGCCTCCTGGAAGTTCAGGAAGGCCAGAAATGGGTCCATTTCCGGCTTCCAGAGAGCCTCCAGAGCTTGAGGAGGCCATTTTCACCCTCCCGGAGGATTGAGGAAAGCCTCCGGAGCCCGGGGAGGGCAAAAACGCTTCCTCATCATGGTGCAGGAAGCTGACTAGGCCACACCCATCATGGCCATGCCATTCAGCAACTGGGCAGAGAACCCTTTGCTAAAATTTTTGAAGCCCATCCCTGACACACATGGTGTCATACTTAAGATGTAGAGCCGGACAACCAACTTGTAGCCTATTCTCAATCACAAAACTCACTGAGTGGTTGTTTCACTCATTCTCTCTCAACCCAACAGACCTCATAATGGGGTTCCTGCTGTAGGGACAAATAATAGGAGGGAACATAATTATTGTTATGCCACTATAAATCTATCCACTAATCAGCATATCTCTCTGCTCTGGAAAAGTACAACTTTTCATTATCTTTCAGGGACATATATTTCTACAACCTACTTAAAGGAGAACACAGAAAGTACTGTACAAAATATTAGACTAAAGTTCAGACAACCATTCTGCTCTAGAGACAATCTTTATCTGATCTCCTTTGCAAATGCTTCTGGTTTATTCAAACTAAAAGCAGCCAAAAGGGTATGTGTGTAGGTGTCTGTGCTAAAATATATAGACTGGAAGTCATCAGTGAGAGAATACAAAGAACTAAACTTCCACAAACCCACATGTGTGGAAAACCTGAAGAACTCAAATCTTCCACAATAAGGCACAATCACTAACATTAAAAGATGCTGAACCATTTGATCTTTAATCTTATTTTGAACAAAAAGAGAAAAACTGACAATGGCAATTACCTGCCTCCAATGCACTGATATTACACATGGCTACAAGATTGCTATCCAAAATTTACTACTTTGTTCTTGATGGAAATGTGGTACCCAGAGGCTTTTAGAGATATTTTATTGCAGTCAGCATTCCTGAGTATTTTCAATGAGTATTTCCACTTTGTACTGCGTATATTTTTGTTTTCCTTCCCAAATATTGAAGATGCAATTGGTAGAGTAAAATTATGGCTTCTCTTTGACCTTGATCTGCATAAAACTTAATCGTATTCCAAGGAAGAAGTTTTGAAAAACATGCAAAGAAATGTAACACCGTTCCTGCAAAATTCCTAAATCCGGGTGGGGGTTGGGGAATGCTCTTAAAAACATTGCCAGACGAAAACACAACAAGAGCTAGAATGTTGCATGGCATCTAGCATTTGCAAAGCAGCACCTGGTTTCTATTTGAAAAATGACATGAAAAGTTCTGACTCCTTGCTCCACACTTAATGAAAGCCAGGTGGCTGTAAATCAGAGCAGGGGCCTGAGCCCCTCGAAATATCCCTAATTAAATTGAGGAAACCACTCCGTCCGCCTCTTCCATGAAAGTAATCATGCTAATGAAAAATTGGCACGCAATGAGGACAAGATGCCCCCCTCCCCAATCATTTGCTTTCAGATAAAGTGGAATTTCATCCTCACACTCTCACAGAGTGACAGGACCCCCGTCACCTGTCAAGAATTTTAAAAATTGTGTAGTTATGTGTGGAAAAGAATTGTTTTCCTGTCAGCGTATAGATTCTGCACCAGAACTGCTTTTAAAGCAAAATTTGACATGGCTGGGAAATGAAATATCGGAGGAAAACATTTGGTTCAGGCCAAATAATTCTCTCAGGAGAAGATGGAGCCCTTCCCTCATGATATATTTCTTCTCATTGAAACAGAACTTTGGAAAAGGGAAACTTCTGATCAGAAGGACCAGTAGATTTTGCAGGAAGTGAAATTTCAGAGGCAAAGTATAGCTTGCAGGAGAAATGTAAAAAAAAGAAAGAAACAAAGAAAGAAAATCGACCCTAGTTAATGAAGCAAACACATGGCCTCCACAGGGATAATCCTTGGAGTTATCTGATATTCCAGGTCTCCATCTCTAAAGGTGGAGAGAGAAATTTACCCTTCGGGTGAGAATCTGACCTCAGAAACCCCCTGCCAGCTACACAGAAACCTCCAAGGTTGTGGCTGATATTATTTACTTTCTTTCCAATGGAAGCAGGAGCAGGGACCTCTATCCTTGGGGGAAGGACAGGCCAAAGCAGGAAACATGGCAAATGCAGTGTCAAAATCCAAGGCATCCATCCCTTTCTTTTATGCCGAGGGTAAAGGGGGGCATATACTATCCTAGTTTGACCTTCCTCTCCTATGTGCAGTCAGTACTGATTCCTTTCACACATGGAAGAATACATTTAAAAAAAAAATGCTGAAGTACTTTTCAAGGTGCCTCACTTTATTTGATATGAGGTAGTTCATTGTTTAAGCAATGGGACCCAACGATCATGGTACAGGTAGTCCTCAATGTACCACCATAAGTGAGCCTAAAATTTATGTTGCTAAGTGAGAAACCTCTTAAGTGAGTTTTATCCCATTTTACGACTTTTCCTGCCACGTTTGTTAAGTGGATTGCTGCAGCTATTCAGTTGGTAAGATAGTCGTGAAACGAATCTTGTTTTCCCGTTGACCTTTGCTTGTCAGAGGGTTGCAAAAGGCAACCACGTGACCCCGGGACACTGCAACCGTCATAAATGTGAGTCAGTTGTCAAGATCCTGAAAGTAAATTACTTGGCCGTGGGGATGCTGCATCCATCATAAGTGTGAAAAATCATCCTAAATCACTTTTTTTTCAGTGACGTTGTAATGGCCACTAAATGAATGGTCACTAAGTGAACTGCGGTAAGTCAAGCACTACCTGTAGGAATCGGACCTCACCCTATTCAGTTGTAGTATAAATTACTACAACTGAGTGAATGGAATGTAGTACAAACACTGCAGTTGTATTCTATTAAGCCTGGTTTAGAATATTGTGTGAAGTCAGCCAGTTGCCTAAAGGCAAAACAATTTCCTAAGTTTGTTGGAACTGTATAACCAGTGTTCAGGTTCATACCATGGGGACTTACACCACACCAGCTTTAATTTTATAACATGGGAATGATCATGGCTTTCCCACTACAGTGTGCTGAAAAAAAATTGAGCAGGATAAAAACTGTCAAGGAGCGGGCATTAAAAGCATTATCTAAACAATTAAAAAACTAATCCCTCACTAAAGGCCTTGAACACCTCATTAACTTGCATGCTGTTAATCAGGCTCTGGCATCTCTCCACCTGGTCTCCTATAATGACAGTTTGTTTTGGGAGGGATTAGGCACTCCTGAGCCATTTACCTGGATACCCCGGAGTGATCAAAAGAAGAGGTAGGGTTCCCTCCTGCCTGAGTCATCTAAAACAGAAAAATAAACTGTCCATTAAGGAGCATTTCTAGTCAAGGAATCATTCAGAGTCTTGCTTGTATTAGCAAATGATCTAACCAGCCAATTTTAAACTTAAATTCCAGGTAGCGTTTCGGGCCATGTTGTGTTCATTTTAACACGATTTGCCGAGCAAACAATGCTGATTGCCACGTTGATATTTGATAAATGACAGGGTGAAATCTTGACTGCTAACACGTCAAGCTTTTTAGAGATAAACATAGGTATTTTCTTCTTTCTCTGCTGAAAAGCATGCATTAAGCAATTTTTATTTCTTTGTTTAATTTGCTCGTACTGAATACTATATTATAAGTTTGCCGGTAGAAATATTGACCATTTCATTTTTGCTTTCATTATTATATAAAGAAACATGCTCCTGAGCAAGAGCTTCTAGCACAGTGATTTTGATCAAAACTATTAAATGCTAATCATCTTCAAAATAATATTATAATTACAACTCACCATTTAATGCAAACAAAAACACACACATAGTGAATAATGTGTTCAACAAGTTTCTATCATCCATGTTCTACATACAGAGATTTTCTCCAGGACAATCTGTCTCCAGGTTCTTCTGGCCTTTCAACAATGTATATATCGCATAATGTATCCAAAGCATGATAATTTCGGCCCCGTCATTTATGCCTCAAGTGAAAATTCTGGGATGTTTTGTTCATTGTTTTCTTTTCTTAGCTGTCCATTTAATTCTCAGGAGCCCTCTCCAACACCAATGTTCAAAACAGTGGTGGGATTCAAATTTTTTTACTACCGATTCTTTGGGTGTGGCTTGGTGGGCATGGCAGGGGAAGGTTACTACAAAATCTCCATTCCCTCCCCACCCCACTAACCTGCTTTCCAGCTCCGTTCTCCTATGCAGGGCAACAAAAGAAGACCCGGCCGATCAGCTGGGACTCGATGGGAGGCAGAGAATAAATGGAGGCAGGGCCAGTCAGAGGTGATATTTGCCGGTTCTCCAAACTACTCAAAATTTCCACTACTGGTTCTCCAGAATTGGTCAGAACCTGCTGAATACCACCTCTGGTTCAAAAGCATTCATACTCTTTCTATGCTCTTTCTTCAAAATCCAAATATTTTGCCATGTTTCATTTGGACTACGCCTTTCTGACTTGGGTCTAGCTTCCTCGTGTGGAGAATGATATGTTTGAAATTCCTACTTTAAGAAGCGCATGTCACAGGTTGACATGGTCAACACCATCAACACCATCTTTCTGTAATCAATTGTTGGAAGTTAAAACCCACCCCTCTCCTAGTGAAATGAAACATCCTAGGAGATGTTAAAAAGGCAGAAACTCAGCCCACCCCGTTTGTCTATGGGCCATTAAGGCCTGAGCCAGTCTATTCTACATAACAAAGGTAGGATTAGCCCTCTACCCATCTCACCACATGGCACCTGGGAAGATTACATCAGCCAGCACTCAAACAAGCCTGGGACACAGACAAAGCCTACAAAGTTAGCTAAGACCCCCGCCCCCTGGGAGTCTGACAGCCAATGGGATACATTCTTGCACAGGAACAGGAAACACTAAGATGGGGCCCAACTGAGGGTATAAAACTCAGGCACTCTCAGCATCTCAGCCCTTTTTTCTTCTTCACCCAACATCTTGAAGCATATGATTGTCCTTTTTCACTCAGGAGCTCCAAGGCATGTGGTCCTGTCCACCATTAAACCATCTTTCCAAACAGCCTCCATGTTTCCAATGTCTTTTTCTCCACTTGCCACTGAAGGATATTTCTTCCAACACAATGAAACACATATGGACTTCTTTTGGACATTCTGCCGTTTCCTCAATAATCCAGCATGCATCAGCAATAATATCTCACACCCCTTGGCCTTTTTTAAAAAAACAGTTTGAATATTTGGCATAAGAAAGCTATCCACTGCCATAGCCAAACCTCTAAGCATAATCTTTGAAAAATCTTTCAGAACCAGCTCCTTGCCTAACCTATGGTCACAAGCCACAGTCATCCCCATCTTCAAAAAGGGAGACCCAAGCCTAGTTGAAAATTACAGGCCAATCTCCTTATGCTGCGTCACCTGTAAAGTCATGGAATCAATTATTAACCAATCCATCATCCTTCACTTAGAGACAAATAACCTACTCTCCAATAAACAATTTGGTTTCAGAAAAAACTATCCTGTAATCTGCAACTCTTACACTGCAAAAACATATGGACGACACAACTCGACCAGGGCAAAGCAATAGATGCAATCTACATAGACTTCTGTAAAGCCTTTGATTCAGTGGTACACGACAAACTACTCCTAAAAATAAAATCCTATGGTATCTCTGGACAACTGAATAACTGGATAGAAGCATTCCTGTCAAACAGACAACAAATGGTCAAAATCGGGAGTGTACTATCAAATCCAGTACCTGTCAATAGTGGTGTTCCCCAAGGCAGTGTTCTAGGACCAACTCTCTTCATACTCTACATAAACGACCTCTGTGATCATATTAAGAGCAATTGCGTTCTCTTCGCTGATGATGTAAAGCTGTTCAATACCACAGACAATACTGCTACCCTACAAAAAGATCTTGACTATGTATCAGAGTGGTCAAACAAATGGCAACTTCAAATCTCAACAAATAAATGCTCTGTCTTACATATTGGCAAAAAAATCAGAAAATAAAATACAAGCTGAATAGTCAAGATCTTGTTGATGACTCAAGCTCTGTAAAGGACCTTGGAATACTCACCTCTAATGATCTAAGTGCTAGAGCCCACTGCAACTACATAGCCAAAAAGGCATTAAGAGTTGTTAACCTAATCCTACGTAGCTTTTTCTCTGGTAATATCACACTACTAACCAGAGCATACAAAACATTTGCTAGACCAATACTCGAATACAGTTCATCAGTCTGGAACCCACACTACGTATCTGATATTAGCACAATTGAGAAAGTCCAGAAATATTTCACAAGAAGAGTTCTCCACTCCTCTACTGTTGTAGAATACCTTATGCCACCAGACTTGAAATTCTAGAACTTGAAAACCTTGAATTACGCCGTCTTCGGTCTGACTTAAGCATGGTATATAAAATCATACATTGCAATGTCCTACCTGTCAATGAATACTTCAGCTTCAACCATAACAACACAAGAGCACACAATAGATACAAACTCAAAGTAAACCGCACCAAACTTGATCGCAGGAAATACGACTTCAGCAATAGAGTGGTCAATGTCTGGAATACTCTACCCGACTCTGTAGTTTCTTCCCAAACCCCAAAAACTTTAACCTTAGACTGTCTACTATTGACCTCACCCCTTTCCTAAGAGGTCTGTAGGGGGCGTGCATAAGCGCACCAACGTGCCTACCGTCCCTGTCCTATTGTTTCTCTTATTCTTTTATTTTTCTTATATGTACCCATTTCATGTATTCACAACTATGTATACATTTATACTTATTATCTTGTAAACAATTGGCAAATCAAATAAATAAATAAATAAATAAAATAAATATAGAGGCCTAATCTCCGCAAGCACAAACATCCGTATATCCAGAGATATACACACTATAAACAAAACAAGCATTTCATCTGTCCTTGCTTCTTTTTCCCCCCCCCACTAATGGGTTAATTACGCGACCTTTTAAACTATCTGATTAAAAAAAAAAAAACCAGTCAAATGGCAGAGTATAAACAATTAATTTCAATGTGTTCCAGGCAATGAAATGTTCATTTGGTTCTTTTCATAGACTTGGCAACTGTTACCGCTAGCTCCACACACACACACACACACAAGTATTTTCAACCATTTACCTGTGGTAAATAATGTGCCCAGCTGCTTGTTTGTAAGCTACTTTTTTAAAAATCTGTTCTTTGATTGGCAAACCTGCACTCCAGTGAACATTAACCTAACTGCATGTATTGAAAGTCTTTGCAACCTGAAGCTTTGCTGGCCTTGCCAATTCCAGCAGCGTCTGGCACAGGAACAAAAGAAAAGTAAAGTAAAAAGATGTCTGCTTTGTTGGCATTTCCCCTCCCCACCTTTCTTCAATTACTTCTTCCAAATCATTTAGAAGAGGTTTAAAAATCCAGAAGGCTGACAGGCGACTTTACACTCAAATGCAAGTTCTTGGAAAGCACAGGGTACTCAGCAAAGCTGGTTAGGATCCAGCAGGGAATTCACAAAGCTGCTAGTGTTTTCCCTTTCAGGGAAGCTGAAAAGTTGCTTCTGAATGCAGGGCTGCTCCCTTCATCTCTTTTGATGACACGAAGCTGACATTTATAGACTTCAGCTATGGTTGTTGCTCACCACAGCATATTGGGAACAGGAGGAATAATGGCAACTGCCATCCTATTTTTTTTTTTCTTCTCCACACAGGAGAA
The DNA here is from genome assembly GCF_049901735.1 of Notechis scutatus. Taxonomy (NCBI): domain Eukaryota; kingdom Metazoa; phylum Chordata; class Lepidosauria; order Squamata; family Elapidae; genus Notechis; species Notechis scutatus. The sequence continues at coordinate 183,291,148 of NC_142010.1, read as the reverse complement.
CAGGAACCCCCTGGGTTCAGTTTTTCAAAAGTAATGACTTTTCAGCTATAAAACGCAGTTTATTATGGGAAATAATTCCTACACACAAGATAAAGTTTATTATGGGAAATAATTCCTACCCACAAGATAAAGTTGGGGAGCGATCTTGGCAACGGTGGCAACATACGATGCTCCCCAAAAACTCTGATGGGTACTCCATCACTAGAGGTTTTTAAGAAGAGATTGGACAACCATTTTGTCTGAAATGATATTGGATTTCCTGCCTGAGCAGCGGGGTTGGACTAGAAGACCTCCAAGGTCCCTTCCAACTCTGTTACTCTGTTATATTCTGATAATGGCATGTTATTTGGCATATAATGGCAAAATATTATAAAGTGCAATGCAAAACCACATCATAACAAAACCACATCACTATATCGTATGGAAATTATAGTCTAGTTTCCAGTATTGTGAATGGCTAGTCTTGAAAAATTAGATGGGATTTTTTTCCCCCTTTTTCAGTGATGGAGAATGAATGTACTGTGTTAACTGCAACTGCTACTTTTCTGTTACTTTAGTCAATGCCGAAGAAAACAGCTGACTTGGTCTAAAGTGAGTAGCAAAAGACAAAATCTGAGTGCATTTGTAAAAAAATAAGAAAGCTAGAGGGCTTTGAGAAAAAACTGGTATTGCTTTACAAACTATTCCAGATTGATGGTACATTTATAGCAAATACAGATTTAATAAGACTGTGTGTCCTTTAAAAATGGTTAAGAAACACTTGACACCTCACCCAAGCACAAACACAGCTTTATTCACTGAAGCAGCCAGTGAATTTTTCAACTTGCTCAAATGTGAGCCTGAAAAAAAAAATCTGCTGCTTGAATGTAAATTAATTTAAATAAGTGGATTCCTTAAGGCAGCACCAGAGTTTTTTCCAGAGTTGCATGAAAATCTGAAAAAGATGGGCTGCTTTATCAAAGCCAGAAAAATGCTATGCTTTGCAAAATCCAAAACACTCTCTCAGAAGATTTTTGAAGAGTGCAGGATCCTAACAATTAGAATGTCTGCTTAAGTCTGTCTGGTTCAACATGTGCCTAGTTGTAATGGAAATTCCCTTGATTTTTTTTTTTCCCTGCCAATTCTGTCTCACTCTTAGTGCTGAGCTAAAATGTATTTGTGTGTATCTTTCGTGCATGTGTGTGGAGCATATTTTTACCAGTTCAGCTCTTCTGGTCCAGCTGTTTCAGCTGAATTTTTACATACTTTTAAAAAAAAATTGTATCGGGGAAGATAATACCAGAAGAGAAAATAAGCCTAGAGATAACAAGAGTGATAATTTATTCCACAACATTTTTGTGTGCTGGGAAATGTAACAAGAGTATATATATATATATGAAACCACTTTTCCACTTACATTCTGCTGCAACCCAAAAGGCATAAAAGTATAGATAAGCCTCAACTTACGGCCACAATTGAGCCCAAAATTTATGTTGGTAAGTGAGAAAAAAAATTCTTAAGTGAGTTTTGCCCTATTTTACAGCTTTTCTTGCTACATTTGTTAAGTGAATCATTGCAGTTGTTAAGTCAGGAACATAGTTCTCAACTGAATGAGGCTTTCCCATTAACTTTGCTTGTCAGAAGTTGACAAAAGATGCTCAGATGACCCCAGAACACTGCAACCATCATAAATAGGAACCAGTTGTCAAGCATCCAAATGTAAATCACATGATCGTGGGGATGCTGCAATGGTCTTAAGTGTGAAAAATGGTCATAATTCAGTGCCGTTGTACTTCGAACAGTCTCTAAATGAACTGTTGTAAGTCAATGCAAGTATGCCGCTTCAATGGGATCCAGATTAATAAGCAATGAAATAAGCAATGAAACTTATTGGCATATCGCAACATGATAGGGAATGGTAGGCAAGTTGTCTAAGCATAGGTTGTTTATTTGTAATAGTACCAGAAAAGAGATTTTGGAGTTTTATACAGTACTTCCGTGGATGATCTGTCTAAGAGTCAATATTTTAGGCCACAGTAACATCCCACTCAGCCAAAGTACTCATTGGGTGACCTTGTTCAATATTAACTCTTAACCTAAACCAGGGGTCTCTAACATGGGCAACTTTAAGACTGGTGGACTTCAACTTGTTGAACTTGTTCAAATTCAAGTTGAAGTCCACAAGTCTTAAAGTTGCCCAAGTTGGAGACCCCTGGCCTAAACAATTGAAGAACTTTGCGTGCTGTTGGGAATTCCTTGAAAGAAGAGCGCAGGCTTAAAATGAGTTAAATAAACGGAGGCTAATGGTAATCATTACTAATAGCCTGTCATCTTCTAGGGATTGATTTGCAATATAATTTCATATTTCCCCCTGGATAGCAATAGCACTTAGACTTATATACCACTTTATAGTGCTTTACAGCCCTCTCTAAGCGGTTTACAGAGTCAGCATATTGCCCTCAACAATTTGGGTCCTCATTTTACCCATCTCGGAAGGATGGAAGGCTGAGTCAACCTTGAGCCTGGTGGGATTCAATCTGCCAAATTGCAGTAGGAGTAGCTTGCAGTACTGCACTCTAACCGTTGCGCCATCGGGGCTCATTATTGTTATGGATGTTAATATTGGAGAATTTAAAAATAATTATGTAATGATTTGGAATTATTGAAATGCTCGAATCAGTTTAAGATGAATTGTCAAATTGATAGTGCATCTAGCACAGAGAAACAAGCAAACTGCTGTAGTGAATGGCAGAGAGATTGCAAATCTGGAGATCCCAAATCTGCTGTCCCAGAAGTATTCTGGGATTTACAGATTTACAAATTAACAGAGTTGGAAAGGAGGTCATCCAGTCCAACCCCCTGCCCAAGCAGGAGACCCTACACCATTACTGGACAAATAGCAGTCCAATCTGTTCTTGAAAGCCTGATGAAGTTCCCACAACTTCTGAAGGCAAGCTGTTCCATGGGTTGATTGTTCTCACTGTCAGAAAATTTATCCTTATTTCTAGGTTGAATCTCTCCTTGATCAGTTTCCATCCATTATTCCTTCTCTGGTCTTTGGGTGCCTTGGAAAATAGACTGACCCCCTCCTCCAGCCCTTCAGATATTGGGACACTGCTATCATGACTTCCCTGGTCCTTCTCTTCACTAGAAGAACAACGCCTCCATCTCCAGCTATGGGATAGCAGTAGGACTGTTCCTGTGCCACCACAAACCTTCCAGGGCATACTTTACATCTGCTTCCTAACTCTGGGGCCTAAGAGAGATAGAGCTCTCACATTCGGAGCTGTTTTATTGGCAATTATTAGGTCAAAATAAAGGGTAATGGTTTATTCTGACTAGTCATGTCTGACTTTAGGGGGCAGTGCCTATCTCTGTTTCCTAGCTGAAAGAGCCAGCATGTAGCTGACATGACTATATACCAAGGTAACTTTGTTACCTTCCCACCAAAGTGGTACCCATTTATCTACTTGCATTTGCATGCTTTTGAATTGCTAGGTTGACAGGAGCTGGGGCAAGAACGGGAGTTCACTCGGTCATGTGGTCTTTGGGTCTCGAACTGCTGACCTTCTGGTCAACAAGCTCAGCATCTTAATTGCTAGACTAAGTACAAAATAGAAGAGAAGAGAATTCTTTATAGGCAAAAGTGTGATTGGACACACAAGGAATTTGTCTCCTGTGCATAATCTCTCAGTGTACATAAAGGCAATAAGTGATAAACTACGATCATAGCCATCGTAAAAATACATTCATCATAAATCATAAGATACAACACTTAGTGATATTCATAGTGATAATTTAAATACTTAGTGTTATATTACTTCCTAGAGACTCAGTAACCAGAGGATTAAGTTTTTCTTGGCAGATAGGCCAATCTCAATAGATAGATAGAATCAAATGTTATTTTTAAACATGCAAAAGATCTGGGTTTGAGCTTAATTAAATATTCAAATCAAATATTTAATACGGAAGAAGATTACAAAACAGAGCATCTTACCTAAAGTTGTGTATATGCAGAGTATACTGTAAGTATGAAGTATAAATATAAAGCTGTAAATATACACCATATACATCTTGTTTTTCTTAAGAGCAAGAGACATACATATGAAGAAATATGCACATTTCATCTTAGTGGAGTGTCCTTTTGATTACTAATGCCTCAAAAAACACATGCTGCAAGTTACCTAACATACTTATCCATATTCCTACTTTATGCATTCTTTGTATCTCCTACTAGATTATGCATTGCCTTTCTATTTGTCTGCCAGAAAATGATAGAATATAAGTATTCAACTATTATTTATGAAGAAGATTGCTACAGGGAAATAATCAGAGGTGGTATTCAGCAGGTTCTGACCAGTTCTGGAGAACCGGTAGCAGAAATTTTGAGTAGTTCGGAGAACCGGCAAATACCATCTTTGACTGGAGATTTTACAGTATCCTTCCCCTGCCACGCCCACCAAGCCACGCCCACAGAACTGGTAGTAAAAAAAATTGAATCCCATCACTGGAAATAATGTTATCTTTTAGTCCCATTTTCTTATTATAGTTAGGCAAACTCATTGTATTCATCTCTATAATTGTTGCAGATGTAAGAAGTTGTAATAATTTACAGATTGGGAAAACTATAACAAAATCTACATATACAAGTTACCTACATTATTTTTTCCATAATCCGAATGTAAGATTTAATGCAAGGAAGTCCAGTGGTTTCTGCCCATTCATTAAGATCTTGATCCTTAAGATTGCTATTTATAGGATCTCAAGGACAAGCTTGCTCAGCTGTTGTCTTTCTCTGAAACAAAATTGCTCCTGACATCAGATAGTCTTCGATTCTTGTGGTCTTTTGCAAAGCTATTAAGACCTGGTTGTTTCCTGGAGAGTGAGGGTCTTTGATTGTAAATTACTCCTCAGTGTTGAAAAATTTCTATTGATATTGCTATATGTTGTTTTAATCTTATCACAGGTTGCATGTTAGTAAACTGATCAGAGTGAGCAATGTTTGGAACAGGGTAAAAACATACAGACAATAATATTTGTGTATCTTAAATTTCTTCAAATAATAAAAGATGAAGTTATCACAGTTTCTTCTGTTTTACCTCTCTCATCTTCTATATCATCCTCATTCTCCCACTTGCCAGTTAATACTTTTTTTGATTCAGCAGGTGTAATAAGTGCATTGATGCCAGGCTACCTAGTGGTTAAATGTTTGGTGTTGGAAAAGACTCTTGAGAATACCATGATAATCAGGAAGACAAATGGATCATTAAACAAATCATCCCAACATTCTCATTAGAGGCAAACATGGCCAGGGTACTGATTATATTCAAATGTACATTGTGATCCTGAGTCAGGCAAGAGTTACCACCAATGTCTTATTGCAGCAAGATGGTTGAGGAATTCTGGGAGTTGGAGTCCACAAGTCTTAAATTTGCCAAGGTTGGAGACCCCTGTCTTATTGCAATATCTGGAGACTATTAGGGTTTTATAGCTTACTCTAGGATTTAAAAACTTAAAATAAAAAAGTTAAGTATATACACAATTATCTACCATGTTTCTCATATAATAAGGCCAGGTCTTTTTTTTTTTTTTTGAGCCCTGAAAAAACGGCTAGGCTGTCTTTTCGGGGGTGACTTAATTCCCTCCCCCCCTTGCATCTTAGGGCGGGTGGCGACGGCTTAGATGTTGACCTCGGCGTTGGTGGGGCACTTTGTATCAGGGTCAACGCAGGCAGCACCATATCTGGGTGTGCAACAAAAGTACTTCCTAACAGCAAGCCCCCCTGCCATTTCCCCCTCCATTTCGCATGTTTTAATATAGGCCTTAATTTGGGGGGGAGGGGCTTAATTTTATTTCATGCCTATAAAACATGCTGGGACTTCCTATTGGGGGAGGCCGTATTGTTGGAGAAACAGGGTAGGATGAAGGTTTTTATAAACACTTTTGGAAGTGTTTACTTCCAAATCATATGTTGAAGTCAATTTTGCAACGAAATCTTGTATACTTCATTCACAGACTTCTCCTCTCAGAGATCAATGACTACAAGTTAGTTAAGGTTGCCAACCACATCATTAAACCATTCCTTTCTAATCCAATTTTTAATTAATTTCCTTGGTTAGCAACTTACTTCAGAGAAGAAGCCCAGTGCAAACTGAATGCCTAAAAGAATTTTCTGGGAACAGTCTAGAACAGGGCTGTCAAACTTGTGGCCTGCAAACCAGATGCATCATGCGCTGAGTTTAGCAAAGGGGAAAAATGTCATGATACATCACATGATGATGTTTTGATGATACAAGTTTAACACCCCTGGTCTAGAATAGCTAGTTCAAGTTGGAGAAAGAGCCAGCTAAAGTTAAACTTTCAATACAACTGAAACCCCCATTTAAAACATTATAATATGCCCAATAAGATAACTATTCACTGTTGTTTAATCAATAATTACAATTATTGTGTTATTTCCCACAACCAAAGAAAATAAGAGTGATTTAAAAATCTCTGCTGGCATAAGCCAAAATTTTTGTTATTCCTTCGAACCTGGCTCCCAATTAAGCTTCAACATGGAAACTCTGCCATCCATCAGGTTTATGCCTTCCCAATAAAAATATAGAGAAGCAGTTGTGTATTTTGCATGACCTTGAAGTACCCTTCCTGTACAGCAATAGAGTGGAAGGTTTTAAAACAAGGGACTCATTGTCCTTCTTCAGTAGATGAATCTTAACCCAGTAGAATGCTAAGCTATGCTTCACCAGTGCAAGACTTTAAAAATCTATTTAAAAGGCTTCTTTTTAGTAGTTTTATAACTTTCAAAGCTACCTTTTGCCTAATAAAACAGTAGGAAAACTGATCAGTCGCAAAAAACCAAGTTTTCAATGGAAAGAAATTGAATCGGCTTCATTGCAGAATTGTTGTTTGTTTGTTGAATGTCAGTGGAAGGAGTGGGCACTGCATAATTCTTCAAGAACTGCATTTCATAGCAGGGAAGCAACCAAGGACTTTCTGCCATAAGCCCAACATAAATATGGTTACATCTCAGAAAGCAACAAAGGTCTTTAAAAAAGGCCCTTCCTGGCAACTCTAATGTCAGTTGCTGTCATTTGGATGTTGTGGCTGTTCCCTGGACGTTGTTTTGTTTCTTTTGTGCTTTCTGGTGGTTTTCTTCTCCTTTTAATACTGTGGGTTGTCTTTTTAAAAACTGGGCAAGCCATTTAGAACCTTGTTAGAATGAACAACATCCAAACTATAGCAAAATAAATAAACAATAAATCATGCCCAGACAGCTTTACGTTGAGACAGGATCCGGCTATTTCAGGAAGCCTTTAGGCCTTTAAAAGTTTAAACATCTTAACTTGTGCCCAGAAAATGACAGGCAATCAATGTGCCTTTTCATAATAGTGCATTGATTGACAGCTTGCTTGCTCTATTGAAGCACCAACTAAAGCATGAGTCATTGTTGCTAAACCCAAATGCCCCGAAACGATCATGGACAGTTTGTGCTCAGTATAATGGCATTAATCCATTGGTTGTTCCTAACATTATCTGGGAACCCAGAAGCAGATGACAGACAGGTCAAGCAGCATCTCTAAACCACAAATCTGCTCTTTCAAAACAGTGCAAACCCATCCAGAACTGGTTGAATCTCTAATCCAAAGCCTAGGCTTTTTTTTAAATGTCCAACAGCAGTTTTAACCTTTGGATTTAATTTCAGCTTGACTCTCACCATCGCTCATCTAATGGCAAGTAGCACTAGAGATGTTCCATACTAGCAGGCTTGTAGGCCTGCATTCCTATTGGTCCGGAAAAGCCGGGCCGTGATTGGACAAAACTAAGCGTTCTGATTGGTTCTTATTTGGCTGCCGCGATTGGGTAAAACCAAGCGCGGCAAGCTCAAATGCATGTCATAGGCTGCCTAGCCGCAGCCAGCTCTATAAAAGGAGCTGCCTCGGCTGGGAGTTTTGTCTCAGTATCTGGTTTCCTAATAAAGAGCTGTTGTCACTACTTCGAGTCTCATCTCTCCTTGGGACCCACCGCCCAGACTTAACACTGGCGACGAGGATGGGATACTGAGACAACAGAGCTGACTAGCACGTGGCAGATAGTGCATAGACGACCTGCAAGATGGCCAGCAGCGCCATGCCACCCGCACCATTCAATCCGGCCAGTGAGGACTGGGAGTCCTACATTGATCGTTTCCAAATGTTCTTGGAATCAAACAACCTGAAGGACGCCACCGGCAGCAAGAAGCAAGCGGTTTTTCTAACACACTGTGGACCCGCTGTTTTTAAAATGGCCAAGGCGCTCGCGAAGCCGACAGACGTCAAGACCATGGATTGGGATACCCTAGCTCCCATCCTCCGGAACCACTACGCCCCAGCGGTGCCGATTCTCATCCGTCGGCATGACTTTTACCAGAGGATCAGCGTGAGGGCGAGAGCATTGGAGAGTTCGTAGCCGACCTGAGGGATCTAGGAGGCTTGTACGGATTCGCCAATCTAGATGAGCCATGCGTGACCGAGCCGTCCTCGGCCTGAAAGACCCAACTCTCCAAAGCAGACTGATGGCTAAAGGAGACAATGCTTTTGAATTGCTAGGTTGACAGGAGCTGGGGCAAGAACGGGAGTTCACTCGGTCATGTGGTCTTTGGGTCTCGAACTGCTGACCTTCTGGTCAACAAGCTCAGCATCTTAATTGCTAGACTAAGTACAAAATAGAAGAGAAGAGAATTCTTTATAGGCAAAAGTGTGATTGGACACACAAGGAATTTGTCTCCTGTGCATAATCTCTCAGTGTACATAAAGGCAATAAGTGATAAACTACGATCATAGCCATCGTAAAAATACATTCATCATAAATCATAAGATACAACACTTAGTGATATTCATAGTGATAATTTAAATACTTAGTGTTATATTACTTCCTAGAGACTCAGTAACCAGAGGATTAAGTTTTCTTGGCAGATAGGCCAATCTCAATAGATAGATAGAATCAAATGTTATTTTTAAACATGCAAAAGATCTGGGTTTGAGCTTAATTAAATATTCAAATCAAATATTTAATATGGAAGAAGATTACAAAACAGAGCATCTTACCTAAAGTTGTGTATATGCAGAGTATACTGTAAGTATGAAGTATAAATATAAAGCTGTAAATATACACCATATACATCTTGTTTTTCTTAAGAGCAAGAGACATACATATGAAGAAATATGCACATTTCATCTTAGTGGAGTGTCCTTTTGATTACTAATGCCTCAAAAACACATGCTGCAAGTTACCTAACATACTTATCCATATTCCTACTTTATGCATTCTTTGTATCTCCTACTAGATTATGCATTGCCTTTCTATTGTCTGCCAGAAAATGATAGAATATAAGTATTCAACTATTATTTATGAAGAAGATTGCTACAGGAAATAATCAGAGGTGGTATTCAGCAGGTTCTGACCAGTTCTGGAGAACCGGTAGCAGAAATTTTGAGTAGTTCGGAGAACCGACAAATACCATCTTTGACTGGAGATTTTACAGTATCCTTCCCTGCCACGCCCACCAAGCCACGCCCACAGAACTGGTAGTAAAAAAAATTGAATCCCATCACTGGAAATAATGTTATCTTTTAGTCCCATTTTCTTATTATAGTTAGGCAAACTCATTGTATTCATCTCTATAATTGTTGCAGATGTAAGAAGTTGTAATAATTTACAGATTGGGAAAACCATAACAAAATCTTCATATACAAGTTACCTACATTATTTTTTCCATAATCCGAATGTAAGATTTAATGCAAGGAAGTCCAGTGGTTTCTGCCCATTCATTAAGATCTTGATCCTTAAGATTGCTATTTATAGGATCTCAAGGACAAGCTTGCTCAGCTGTTGTCTTTCTCTGAAACAAAATTGCTCCTGACATCAGATAGTCTTCGATTCTTGTGGTCTTTTGCAAAGCTATTAAGACCTGGTTGTTTCCTGGAGAGTGAGGGTCTTTGATTGTAAATTACTCCTCAGTGTTGAAAAATTTCTATTGATATTGCTATATGTTGTTTTAATCTTATCACAGGTTGCATGTTAGTAAACTGATCAGAGTGAGCAATGTTTGGAACAGGGTAAAAACATATAGACAATAATATTTGTGTATCTTAAATTTCTTCAAATAATAAAAGATGAAGTTATCACAGTTTCTTCTGTTTTACCTCTCTCATCTTCTATATCATCCTCATTCTCCCACTTGCCAGTTAATACTTTTTTGACTCAGCAGGTGTAATAAGTGCATTGATGCCAGGCTACCTAGTGGTTAAATGTTTGGTGTTGGAAAAGACTCTTGAGAATACCATGATAATCAGGAAGACAAATGGATCATTAAACAAATCATCCCAACATTCTCATTAGAAGCAAACATGGCCAGGGTACTGATTATATTCAAATGTACATTGTGATCCTGAGTCAGGCAAGAGTTACCACCAATGTCTTATTGCAGCAAGATGGTTGAGGAATTCTGGGAGTTGGAGTCCACAAGTCTTAAATTTGCCAAGGTTGGAGACCCCTGTCTTATTGCAATATCTGGAGACTATTAGGGTTTTATAGCTTACTCTAGGATTTAAAAACTTAAAATAAAAAGTTAAGTATATACACAATTATCTACCATGTTTCTCATATAATAAGGCCAGGTCTTTTTTTTTTTTTTTTTGAGCCCTGAAAAAACGGCTGAGGCTGTCTTTTCGGGTGACTTAATTCCCTCCCCCTTGCATCTTAGGGCGGGTGGCGACGGCTTAGATGTTGACCTCGGCGTTGGTGGGGCACTTTGTATCAGGGTCAACGCAGGCAGCACCATATCTGGGTGTGCAACAAAAGTACTTCCTAACAGCAAGCCCCCTGCCATTTCCCCCCATTTCGCATGTTTTAATATAGGCCTTAATTTGGGGGAGGGGCTTAATTTATTTCATGCCTATAAAACATGCTGGGACTTCCTATTGGGGAGGCCGTATTGTTGGAGAAACAGGGTAGGATGAAGGTTTTTATAAACACTTTTGGAAGTGTTTACTTCCAAATCATATGTTGAAGTCAATTTTGCAACGAAATCTTGTATACTTCATTCACAGACTTCTCCTCTCAGAGATCAATGACTACAAGTTAGTTAAGGTTGCCAACCACATCATTAAACCATTCCTTTCTAATCCAATTTTAATTAATTTCCTTGGTTAGCAACTTACTTCAGAGAAGCCCAGTGCAAACTGAATGCCTAAAAGAATTTTCTGGGAACAGTCTAGAACAGGGCTGTCAAACTTGTGGCCTGCAAACCAGATGCATCATGCGCTGAGTTTAGCAAAGGGGAAAAATGTCATGATACATCACATGATGATGTTTTGATGATACAAGTTTAACACCCCTGGTCTAGAATAGCTAGTTCAAGTTGGAGAAAGAGCCAGCTAAAGTTAAACTTTCAATACAACTGAAACCCCCATTTAAAACATTATAATATGCCCAATAAGATAACTATTCACTGTTGTTTAATCAATAATTACAATTATTGTGTTATTTCCCACAACCAAAGAAAATAAGAGTGATTTAAAAATCTCTGCTGGCATAAGCCAAAATTTTTGTTATTCCTTCGAACCTGGCTCCCAATTAAGCTTCAACATGGAAACTCTGCCATCCATCAGGTTTATGCCTTCCCAATAAAAATATAGAGAAGCAGTTGTGTATTTTGCATGACCTTGAAGTACCCTTCTGTACAGCAATAGAGTGGAAGGTTTTAAAACAAGGGACTCATTGTCCTTCTTCAGTAGATGAATCTTAACCCAGTAGAATGCTAAGCTATGCTTCACCAGTGCAAGACTTTAAAAATCTATTTAAAAGGCTTCTTTTTAGTAGTTTTATAACTTTCAAAGCTACCTTTTGCCTAATAAAACAGTAGGAAAACTGATCAGTCGCAAAAACCAAGTTTTCAATGGAAAGAAATTGAATTGGCTTCATTGCAGAATTGTTGTTTGTTTGTTGAATGTCAGTGGAAGGAGTGGGCACTGCATAATTCTTCAAGAACTGCATTTCAGCAGGGAAGCAACCAAGGACTTTCTGCCATAAGCCCAACATAAATATGGTTACATCTCAGAAAGCAACAAAGATCTTTTAAAAAGGCCCTTCCTGGCAACTCTAATGTCAGTTGCTGTCATTTGGATGTTGTGGCTGTTCCCTGGACGTTGTTTTGTTTCTTTTGTGCTTTCTGGTGGTTTTCTTCTCCTTTTAATACTGTGGGTTGTCTTTTTAAAAACTGGGCAAGCCATTTAGAACCTTGTTAGAATGAACAACATCCAAACTATAGCAAAATAAATAAACAATAAATCATGCCCAGACAGCTTTACGTTGAGACAGGATCCGGCTATTTCAGGAAGCCTTTAGGCCTTTAAAAGTTTAAACATCTTAACTTGTGCCCAGAAAATGACAGGCAATCAATGTGCCTTTTCATAATAGTGCATTGATTGACAGCTTGCTTGCTCTATTGAAGCACCAACTAAAGCATGAGTCATTGTTGCTAAACCCAAATGCCCCGAAACGATCATGGACAGTTTGTGCTCAGTATAATGGCATTAATCCATTGGTTGTTCCTAACATTATCTGGGAACCCAGAAGCAGATGACAGACAGGTCAAGCAGCATCTTTAAACCACAAATCTGCTCTTACAAAACAGTGCAACCCCATCCAGAACTGGTTGAATCTCTAATCCAAAGCCTAGGCTTTTTTTAAAATGTCCAACAGCAGTTTAACCTTTGGATTTAATTTCAGCTTGACTCTCACCATCGCTCATCTAATGGCAAGTAGCACTAGAGAAGAGTTCAGATTTGCCTGGAACAGAAACTGATTTTAGCTGAAACAAAACCCAGAACACTTTGGTTGCCCACCTTCCCAATTACACATTATAAACAGTCTTAATACTGCAAGGAAACCCTTCAATCTTGATTTTCTCCCCACTGAGGGGTCTTTGTTGCTCTCTGAACTTGCTTGGTTTCTTGCAGACATTTCATTACCCTTACTAGGTAACATCATCAGTGCTCATCTAGGATGAATGTAATTTACTTAGGGTAATGAAATTACTGCAGGAAAAATAGCCAAGCTGTGATGACCCAGGGTGGGATACAAAAGCAACAAAGTCACGAAAACAGGTAAAGTCCCTTTAATTCCTTCAACTTGGCTTCAAAGGTCCAAATATCATTGACTGGACAAAAAACTCCCCCACAAACAGTTGCGAAAAGGAAGAACTTCCATTCAAACTCAAAATGCATATAAATTATAAATAGAAAAAAAAACAACACAAACCACACTGAAGAATTAAGGAGACCAGGCAGGATAAGGGCTTGAAGACGTCCACAGATATCGAAATACACACACTGGGAAGGACACCAGAAGTCAGATAAGAACGGACAGACTAGAAATATTTTCACGCTTTGCTTCCAGCACTGGCCCATGCGCAGTTTGTCCTTTTAAACAGTCCTCACAGCTGCAGCCCATGAAGGGGATCAAGGCCCTTTCCTCCCCCATAGATCATGCCATTCACATTTCTCTCTTATCCGCTCCTCTCTGCGTGCCCTAGGATGAAGAGGGGATGGGCCTGGGTCTGCCTCTGAATGCCCAGCTGGCCTGTTCCCTTCCCCAGTTTCCTCCACAACCTCTGGAGCCACACTCCCACTCCCTGTTGGCTGTTCCTCCTCTCCCTCAGAGTCAGAATCTAACAGGGGCATGACACAAGCTCAGAGAGCACCAAGGACCCCTCATTTCAACCCTGAGCTACAAATATTCTTCTTTCTCCCCACTGTTGCCTGCCCCAGCCAGAAATACTCCTTTCCTGTGCAGCCAGACATTTTATTTGATATTCAGACTGAAATGTACCATTTCCATTTCAGATACAGGTAAATCAACAACAATGTACAGATATCCTCCATAGCAGACCTGGCATTGTTCAATGCAGCTGCAGTGATACAAGACCAAGAAGTTCCATTGCATCACCAAGCAGACTGAATATACTTTCCTAGATTTTTTTTTCTTATATTCATTTGGGCCCAAAGTTTGGAGACTGCCTGGACAAGTCCCTGCAGTTTTCTTGGTCAGTTTTTTCAGAAATGATTTGCCATTGCCTCTTTCCTAGGGCTGAGAGAAAGTGACTGATCCAAGATCACCCAGCTGTCTTTGTGACTAAGGCAAGACTAAACTTACAGTCTGCCAGGTTCCAGCCTAATGCCTTATCCACTACACCAAACTGCCTCCCCCCCCCCCTAAATTGCCAGATCTAAAAATGAATTAAAGTCAGTATCGGATTAATTTTGATCAATAGGATTTTCTGGAGTAGGCTTCCTATTTAGGACTGCACTTTGAAACATTTTCCTGGCCAAGAGTTTGAAAAATAGAAACAGACCATATTCAGACTCTAAATTTGTCAGATTTCAAACACACAACCTGAACATTTCAAGCTTGTGCAATTAGTCCCATGAGAGAAATCAAATTCTGCCAAATTATAAGCTCTGTCAAAGCAGGACATTTGGAACATTTAACTTGGCCATAAATATGAATTAATGGATCAGTAACTACAACCATCTCCTTATTCTCCTAGACAATTTTTTTCACAAACATTTTATTGCCAAAGCAAAAATCTATTCAATTAGCCAAGAATCTCTATCCTGTCTGAGTTGGATGAGCACACTATGACTTCCTTATTCTTTGGCACTCAACCTTCACCAAGTCTTTCCTGAGACTTGTATTTCCCACAATCTTTGAATTGCTTTGTGTGTTTTATTGCTATCACAGAAGGCAGTAATCTGGTAAAGACAGCATAAGCCTTTTAACGTAAAGATTTTGATGCAAGGAAATTTCATCTTTCCATTTCTAAGGTGACCAAAGGCAAAATTGCCATGACAATTTTGATAGATTACATCTCTCTTATCCATTTTTCAAGGATTTAACATTTTAAACTGTTCCTCCTGGATCTGTGACATTACCAATATAAATATATTATTATTAGTAGTATTAGTATTATTATTAGTTAATCTTTAGTGAGATTCACAGCCTTTGGGGTTGGTTGGTAGCTCAACAGCTCGAGTCCTAACCAAGGACCTAGGAACTGTTAAGGTAGCATTGGAGGATATAAGCTGTTCCAAGTAAGGTGGTTTTTTGTAGAATCAGGGTATTCAAGTCTGATAAATTCAGGATTTCCAAATAGTGAGGTAGTCCTTTAGGTATTGCTCCAAGGGCTCCAATTACAATTAGGATAACACACAATTTCTTTTTCCAAAGTCACTCAACTTCAATTTGTAAGTTCCAATACTTTGTTATTTTTTTCTTGCTGCGTGTCTTCAATTCGTGCATCACTAGGTATTGCAATGTCAATGAACCAACCCTTTTTCTTTTCAACTATTGTTATGTCAGGTGTGTTGTGGGCCAAGTGCCTGTCAGTCTGAATTCTGAAGTCCCACAAGATCTTGACTTTTTCATTCTGCAGAACCTTCTCAACCTGATGTTCCCAGTAGTTGTTACTATATTCAAATCCAAACTTTTGGCACAGTTTCCAATGAATGATTTTAGCAACTCGGTTATGGCGTTCTAGGTAGTCAGTTTGTGAAATTTTGCTGTACCCACTGATTAAACGGTCAACTGTTTCATCTTTCTCATTACAGAGGAGGCATTTGCTGTTGGTGGTGACATGCTGAATCTTTGCCTTCATGCAATTTGTGGCTAAGCCTTGTTCTTGAACAGCCAAAATAAAGCCTTCAGTTTCTTTTTTTAGCATTCCTGATTTTAGCCAATTCCAAGTAAGCTTTTGGTCAGCTTTGCCTTCAATACTTTTCAGGTATTGGCCATGCATAGCTTTATTTTTCCAATTTTCAATTCGCTTCTCAATTACTTCTTTTTTGTATTCAGCTTTGGACTTGGTTGTCTTCAAAAGGCCTCCTTAATCATTGGCTCTTCACTTTTCTGGCTGTAGTCATTCAAGCTGTGTCTTTCTTCTTCTACAGTCTGCTTTACTTGTAGGAGGCCTCGACCACCCTCTGCTCTTGGTAACTACTACTACTACTACTACTACTACTACTACTACTAATTATTATTATTATTATTATTATTATTATTATTATTATTATTATTATTATTATTATTATTATTTAAATATTTTACATTGATGTGAGATAATTGGCAACTTGGCTAATTATATACCAGTAAACAAAAATATTGTTGATAGTACCAACCAAAATAACATATTTTACTTTCTTCTGACAGATAACAAGTTGTAGCTGATCAGCCGTAAAAGAAGAAATGCTGGAGCTCAATTAAAGAAAAAAAACCATTGAAATATAAAATTATGAAGCATCTCCTCTTCTAATTTTTCTGCATGAAAAGTGGAACTGCAAAGCCATCAAATCTCCTTTCCTTCTGAAAGACCAAAGTAATACAAGCCCAAGAACCCAAAGGGTAGAAACACACCACTCTGATTATTGACTTTAGAGAGTTGCAATATTTGAAAGAAGATTGTTGTAGTGGCATTTCAATGGAGCTACAAATAAACTGAGTCACTTTTCAAGCAGAGCTATCGTTGTGACATCTATCCCTTGCTGGTTTCAAGCTCACAGAGTCTTTCTGTAAAGAAATTGTACTGTTTTGAATTTTGAGTTTCTCTTTTCTACTACATTGTTTCAAGGACTCTCCGTTTCTGCTCTTGCATATTTTTTAGCTTGAAGAACTGCTAGAATTAATTTCAGAACACATGCACATACATTTTGCATGTTCATGTACACATATTACTTCTTATAGATTAATTAGGCATACAAGGACATATCCATCTATCCATCCATGCATCTATCAAGCGAGAGATGTATCCAGTGTTCATCAATCTACTAATAATAAATATTTCCATAGTCGTGGGAGAATATAAGCTGGAAAAGAAAATCATTGCAAAGTGTGATAAGTAGTTTGGAAAACAAAAGACACAAAAAAGGATATCACAAATCCACTGGCATTATTATCAGTATCATTCTTGAAAATCAGAAAAACGTGGATAGGAATAATTTAAGTATCTTTCATTCTGACCTCATTGTTTACATTTTAGTATGGGTCCTGAGACATAAGAGAGTTGAGAAGAGAATCTTGTAAAATTCAAACCCTCGCGTTCTTTTTCTGTTCAGGATTCTTCATGCTTGTGCATTCTGTACCAAGCTATCAGAGATACAAAATGAGTGTAAAGTGTTTGTCACAATTCTATACAATAGAATTGAAAAACATAATATTTTCTATCCTTAGTGATCAATGCCTATCGTAGCATTCCTTCCATCACCCTTGTTTTCCATCTCACAGACATCTGTCCGCCCGCTGGCTCACCTCACCTATGAGCTTCCCTCTTTTTCCCTCTCTTTCAGATGATCTCATTTTTGGAACGTGTCAATTTGCAGCATGATTTCTGTTCCAAAAATGATGAGGTTCATGGAGTTTACTTTTCTTCAAGAGGTGACAGCTCTTCTTTAAAAAAAAACACCTTATTATTTTCTTATTAACACTAAATGGAAGTATCAAACTGGCAGCAAAACTAAACCCGATTATGAAATGCTATCATCGGTCTTCCATTGATAGCTTCTGGAATTCCTAGCCTTATGCCTTCAGAATATGTTAGTATTAGAACTCCAAGTAAGATGGGAATTCTAACAATTGTAGTTTCTCCAAACTCATTTGATTTGTGCTGCCATTTGATCTGACCCTGGTGGCGCAGTGGTTAAACTGCAGTATTGTAGGCTAACTCACTGCCCACAGCCAGGAGTTTGATCCTGACCGACTCAAGATTGACTTAGCCTTCCATCCTTCTGAGATCGATAAAATGAGAACCCAGATTGTTGGGAACAATATGTTGATACTGTAAGCTGCTCAGAGAATGCTGTAAAGCACTGTGGAGCGATGTATAAGTCAAGTGCTGTTGATATTTGGGGAACACAGACGTTTCTAATAACCTAAGAATATCCAGATCTGAGATTTTAAAATCCTAAACTGAAAAAATGCACTTGACTTATATTTTCTAAGTGAAATATTGTGACAGCAAAAAAATATATGAATAAGGTAAGCTTCAGTTTATTTTCCATTTTCAAAAAGGGTAAACAAGTTGCAGTATAATATTTAGGCATAATAAAAATCCAGATATTCCTAGATTTAAGAAACTACGGTTAATAATTTCTTAGGAATATAGTATTTTTATTGAAAGCCTCGTTTGAAATACTTCTCAAAAATGGCTCCTTCATCAATTTAGTGAGACTTAAAATTTGGTTGGAAATATAATAGAGTCTAACATAAAGAGGGAATTCCTATTCTGTCAATGTATATTATGCTAGCACTTGGGTGCCTATTAAAGAGATGGAGATGTATTCAACTGAAAATCCCTTTTGGGATTAAATCAAACAGACTTTAAAAATCAAACACACTTCAAAAAATATATTTAGTATTTATAGAATATAAGGCTTGATGTGGAATCCAGTTTAGACTCTGGCATCCTATTACATGAATTTTATTCACTGAGTAGCCAAAGTTTATGCCTACAGATATATCAGAAACATTGTTCAAGTGGTTTATTTTTTAAAAAATCCATTTTTAAAACAAGTGGATATTAAAGCGCAAAGAGAGATATATCAAGTATTTCAACATTCATATCTCTCTAAATCAATAATATGAATCACTGCAAGAAGCTATATAATCAATGGCTTCCACTGCTCTTTGTAGACATTTATACCTCAGGTTTATAGCTCTAAGACTTAGAACATGGACTGTAGAATAATAGAATTGAAAGGGACCTTGGAGGTCTTCTAGTCCAACCCCCTGCTCAAACAGGAGACCCCATACCATTTCAGACAAATGGTTGTCCAGTCACTTTTTGAAAGCTCCAGTGTTTTGATAGCTCCAGCACCCACAACTTCTGAAGGCAAGCAATTCTACTGGTTAACTGCTCTTACCATTAAGAATCTTTTCGTTAGTTCTCAGTTGCTTCTCTCCTTAGTTAGTTTCCATCCATTGCTTCTTGTCTTGCCTTTTGGTCAGAGGTGGTATTCAGCAGATTCTGACCAGTTCTGGAGAACCAGTAGCAGAAATTTTGAGTCGTTCGGAGAACCGGCAAATACCACCTCAGACTGGAGATTTTACAGCATCCTTCTCGTGCCATGCCCACCAAACCACACCCACAGAACCAGTAGTAAAAAAATTTGAATCCCACCACAGCTTTTGGTGCTTTGGAAAATAGTTTGATCTCCTCATCTTTGTA
Source organism: Notechis scutatus (assembly GCF_049901735.1). NCBI lineage: Eukaryota > Metazoa > Chordata > Lepidosauria > Squamata > Elapidae > Notechis > Notechis scutatus. Next base: position 183,271,911 of record NC_142010.1, on the reverse strand, counting down.
GGAGCCCCTCAAATATTGGAATAGTGCTGTCATGTCTCCCCTAGTCCTTCTTTTCATTAGACTAGACATACCCAATTCCTGCAACCGTTCTTCATATGTTTTAGCCTCCAATCCCCTAATCATTTTTGTTGCTCTTCTCTGCACTCTTTCCAGAGTCTCAACATCTTTTTTTATATTGTGGTGACCAGAATTGGATGCGGTATTCCAAGTGTGATCTTACTAAGGCTTTGTAAAACAGTACTAGAACTTCATGTTATCTTGATTCCATCCTTCTACTGATGCAGCTTAGCATTGCATTGGCCTTTTTGGGCTGCCACAGTGCCACTGCACACTGTTGGATCATATTTAAGTGATTGTCCACTAGGACTTCAAGATCTGGCATTACAGTTACTAGCATTAAGCCATGTTTTGCCTAACCTGTATCTGTACAGTTGTTATTTTCTTTCCTGAGTGTAAAACCTTCCTTTTATATATGTTAAATTTCATTTCATTAACTAGGTCCCAATGTTCAAGTCTGTCAAGATCTTTGTGTATCTTGAGATTGTCTTCTGGGGTGTTAGCTATTCCTGCCATCTTAGTGTCATCTCAGAAGCTTTAACTTTCAGAATTCCCCAGCCATTATGGGAAAATCTTAAAGTTGCCAAGGTTGGATACCTTAGTCATGTTATACTTTATACCTTACCTTTATACTTTACCTGTTATACCTTAGTCATGTTATACTTTATTTAATCTGTGGGAAGAGCTAATTGGCATGAATAATCCCATTACGGGTGGAACATAGTTATCTTGGCTCTCTGCTTGTGTGTTAAATGTCATTTTAAAAAAATGCTTGAATATAGTTAAGATGTCATTGCGATCTGTATTTAGTCAGATACAAATCCTTTCTTTAACCTCAGACTTCAGAGACTGAATGTGCCACCTCATTTCAGCAGCAATCTGTTGAGAAGCAATTTCCAAATTTCTAAGGGGGTGAGGGGCACAGCTTAAAAAAGCTGTACAAATCCTTGTATGAGTGTCAGGCTCTTGCCATCTGCACCCAAAGTCATTCTTTTCCAATCACAATTCTCCAAATATTGTTTGCAGAGATAAGGAAGAGATGGCATTAGGATTCTGATAACTGATTTTTTTTTTTTTTTTGCCCATCAACAACCAATATATCCCAAAATACGTTATGTGGAAACATCTTTATTTTCTTCTTATTTGCTTTTCTATAAATTGACATGGCGGGGGTTTTCATCGATAACAAAGGAGTTTGCAGCTGGTTGTTTACATAAATGTGTCCAGAATCTTTATCAGTCTGGGAATTGTTTTGACATCAGATTAACACCGTCCCTCATAACCCAATCTCAAAAAATAACAAACAAAACAAAATCCCTACCACCACTCCCCAGCATCCAGTGGTGGGATTCAATTTTTTTACTAGTGGTTCTGTGGGAGTGGCTTGGTGGGCATGGCTTGGCGGGCCCAGTCAGAGGTGGTATTGAGCAGGTTCCGACCAGTTCTAGAGAACTGGTAGTGGAAATTTTGAGTAGTTCGGAGAACTGGCAAATACCACCTCTGACTGGGCCCGTCCTCATCTATTCTCTGCCTCCCGAGTCCCAGCTGATTGGCTGGGTCTTCTTTTGCTGCCCTGCCTAGGAGTAATACACTACTGTATTACTATATTCTATACTATATTCTAATCTACATTTTATTTATTTATTTATTTATTTATTTTTTTATTTATTTATTTGATTTGCCAATTGTTTACAAGATAATAAGTATAAGTGTATACATAGTTGTGAATACATGAAATGGGTACATATAAGAAAAATAAAAGAAGAATAAGAGAAACAATAGGACAGGGACGGTAGGCACGTTGGTGCGCTTATGCACGCCCCCTACAGACCTCTTAGGAAAGGGGTGAGGTCAATAGTAGACAGTCTAAGGTTATAGTACATTCATAGTACATTGCTTCAAAATAATTAAAACACTTTTCATTCTTTATAAATATATTCGAATATTTACCACTAACCCAGCAACAGCCTGCATGGAAATAGAGCCCTGCTTATATGGGCTTTTGGGACTCATGGCAAGCTGCTCTTTAACAGCAGGGACACAGAGGCAATCCCCCCTCCTCAAAAGAAGGTCAGGGCATGTTAATGTGACATTTAACTAAAAGTCCTGCTGCATGACATTTTCTTGAAAGAAAGAGCAATTTAAGGATCATATGGAAATGAACCTCGCAACTGCAAATCTAAAAATGCATGTCTTTTACATTTCATTTAAAAGAATAATTTCCTCTCTTTGGCAAGAAGTGGTTGGAGGTAAGCTTCAATCCTAGACATTTTATCATTTTCAGATTATTACCCAAAGAAATATATATATATATATTTTCTGGTCAAGAAGATCTGAGCAGTAAAATATTCCAAATAAACCATATTTCGAGTTGAGTTTTTATTCCTATGTGAATATAACTACCAAACAAACTGCCACTTTCTTTCCCAGCATTTTTATATCAAGGTGCCATGGCAAGTGTTTCCAGCTAGCCCTCAGCTTATGATGCAATGCAGCCCAAAATTTCTGTTGCTAAGTGAAACATTTTTTAAGTAAGTTTTGCTCCATTATACACCCTTTTTGTTACAGTTGTTAAGTGGATCACTGTAGTTGTTAAATTCGTAACACAGTTGTTAAGTGAATCTGCTTTCCGCATTGACTGCGTTTGTCATAAAGTTGCAGAAGCTGATCACATGGCCACAAGGCACTGCAACCTGCCAAGCATCAGAATTTTGATCACGTGACCATGGGTGACCTGACTGAGGCCATTTTGAGGCTTTAGTGTTGCCACACTGGAGCTGAGGGATAGGGAGGGGGGGAATAGAGATAGCTGGGGTTTGTAGCCAAAACAAAATGCTTTCTCCTGGGAACCGAGGACATTCCCACAGGTGGCCAGAGAGAGGAGGAGTTAAGTTACCAGGCAACCAGACGACACCTTGATTGGACCATGTGACTGATTGTTTGAGGAAGGGGGAAAACGTTTACTTTTAATCAGGTGAAAAGTGCAGAAATATTCAGAGTCAGTTTTCACCCACCTGTACCAATATGATATACACAATAAAACCAATCTTTGAGGAATTTATCTTCCTCGGAGTTGTGTTTGCCATGGGTGTTTCACTTGGAACCCTGACAATGGGGATACTGCAAAGTGTGAAAAATGGTCATGTCACTTTTTTTCAGTGCTGTTGCAGCGTCAAAAGGTCACTAAATGAACTGTTGTAAGTTGAGGACTATCTGTATTTATTTACATTAACCAGAAAAACTCCAGGGTGAGAAGTTTCACAAGGTCACTGCCATCTCAGAGAAGGATTATCTCTGCCTCCATCTGTCCTTGATCTCTTAGAGTGGGATTAAGACCCTATATATCCTATCCCTAGAAGCAAACATAAGATAGGCTGACTTAACAGGGAGGAGAGGGATCTTAAGTACTCCAGAAACATAAAGTAAAAACCTGTTCCCATCAAAACAAGCATTTGCGCTGGAAATCTCATTGATAGCTAATGCAGCAGGCAGAAAACAGTTCTTTTACAGTCACAGTTCTTACCTAGGGCCAATTGGTCTGCTGCAAATTCAAAGGCGACCTCATGGATAGTCTAACCAACAGGTGACAAGGACATGAGTCAGTGTCGCCAGGGCCTCTTGATCTAGAGTATAACTGCTATACACTGGCCTTAGTTGGGTGAAAACCCAGGGGTGGGCTTCAAAAATTTTAGCAAAGGGTTCTCTGTCCAGTTACTGGGTGGGTGTGGCCATGGTGGGTGTGGCCATGGTGGCCTCCTGCACCATGGGGGGGGGGGCATTTTTGCCCTCCCCAGGCTCCGAAGGCTTTCCTCGAGCCTCCAGGAGGGCAAAATGACCACCCCAGGCCTCAGAGGCTCTCTGGAAGCTGGAAACAGGCCCATTTCCGGCCTTCCTGAACTTCTGGGAGGCCTGTTTTATTGTCCTCCCCAAGCCTTTGCACGTGTCCTGCACTTACCTGCATCCAAAATGGATTGTGTGGGGACTCTTGGGAGGGGTGGGGTGGAGTGGGGCAGGGTGGAATTTGGGGGTGGGAGCCAGGAGTGGGATTTGGGGGGTTCTCCAAACTGCACAGAATCTTAGCTAGGGGCTCCCCTGAACCCCTGCGAACCCCCAACCATCCCACCCCTGTGAAAATCTTCCTGGCTGTGGCCAGGACTTCAATAGAAATTGCAAGTCACAGATCAGAGACGATTGCCACATCAGCCAGAGCAATAATTAGGAGTAATACCCCAATGTGTCCAAATAAAGAACAACTCTATTTTACTGCTTTTTAGCCATATTCATTGTTAATCTCTGCCACAGATACTCCAAACACCTTGTCAGTAGCCTCAAGTGTTCCTTGATAAATGAAGGAGCACCCTGGGTTCAGTGATTGATGACGGGCAGTTCAAGGGCAATCTTATCTAAATGCCCTTGCTCCTCTCATATTCCAAATATAAAACAGGTGCATGGTAGAACCGCTTGTCAGATCTCTGGAAAAACCACCAAACACTGTCAGGAAATTATCAGGGTTCATTGGGACCTGGGGTGAACCATCTGGCTCCCTAGCTTGATCTGAAAGTGATTCAACCACAGCAAAGCAAGTAATAATAATGTTTTCCATCTCCAGAGCATAGAATATCATCTCTGCTCTGAGGTAAACATCACATCCAACATGACATGAGAGAGTCCATAGTTGCCAAGAGGATCATGAGCACCTGAGTGCACATGGATTCCAGGGGTTGACACAGATATTGACATCCAGCAATAGCCTGTTAGGTTCTCTCATTAGTCCTTCTGAAAGATCCAGGAATACAGGAAGGCCTACAGAAGAACTGGAACCCTATAGCTCAGAATTGCAGTCAGGCTAATAGGTAGAATTCGTAGTATTTTTTTAAAAAAAAATGTCCTTAGATAGACATAAAACTCTCCCAAATGTACATTTTCCATAATCCTGAAATTCATTATATACAAATATCTGCATATTTCCAATATTGTTGCCTTGTGGTGAGATGGGCCAATAAAATTAATTAATTAATAATTGTTGCAATGTTCACCTTTTTATCCAGTGCAATTTCAATATTCACATAAAAATATATGAAAAACATGGAAACCATTAGCAAAACTGAGCAAGAAAAATATATAGAAATGTTTTCATAAGAACATTGCTGAAAAAGACTATTCCTGCATATAAATTGATGTGGAAATAAAATGATGTGAAAACGGAAAAGCAAAAAAAAAAAAAATGCAGTCTGGTTTGAGACATTCAACCTTTCCGAACTCATTATCATACAAAATATTCTAGAATGTAAATGGCTTCATATCTAAGAGATTTTCATGGGCTGTCTAAATTTAAGTTGACTGCCTAAACCATATTAACTGAATTGTTGTCCTTCTCAGAAATCTAATTTCAGGTTGAAATTATCTTGATTCCATACTTTTATAGATATGATCAATGGAAATTACAAATTACAAGTGTGTATTGGATTACAACCTAACTATTCAAATAATTATTATTTTCTTCTTCTAGATTACATCCATATTTGAATAATATAGTAGAAAGAATATTTTTCTATGAATTGAACTAGGCCAAGTGGTGAAAAAGTAATCTGACACTGCTTTTGTATAAATTATAATCTCAAACATTCACTCCTTTGTATTAATGAGAAGCTCAGCACATACCAAGTAGTTTGTTTTTTCTGAGTTTTAAGTGATTCTTCATTCTGTATTGATATATGGCACAACTAGTAGGAGAAAGATATAAGACAGTATCCAGTAAGACCATAGGACTTTAAAAGGGGAGGGGAGAAGAACAGGAAGCTACCAATTCTACACACTAGGTCCAATTTACTCAACAGGAAAAAAAATTATAGAAGGGTTACTAAAGGAGAAGAAATGAGAACTGCTCTTGTTAAACTCAGATAGAAAGCAGACTGGGCCAGTCTTAATACTACTTCAACAGTGGAGAGAGTGACCATTTCCTCTTTTAAAAAATGTTATCATGTTCCCCTTATTAGAAGCCTATGACATAGTTGAGTATATTTAAAAATAATATGTATGGTTCTTTTACCAAGTTAGTCATTCACAAGTTAGTCCTGAAATGAAGTGCAATAGAAATTGCAGTTGTATACAGCAACATTGTAAAATTCACTTAGAACTACTATATAAACATATTCACAATACCATTAATTTTGATTGGTGTGAGAAGCATCTTAAAAAAGACTGAAATCTGTGCAGAGTCAAGAAAATGAACGTTGTGATATAGGACGATGCTGAGGGAAGACAATCACATCAGTGACAATGGCAATGGCATAATTTCCTATTGTGTGGGAGAAGGTAATGATAGACCACCCCTCTATTTATTTTCAAAAATCATGGAGAGAAAAATGATTGACAATACAGTGCTGGATAATGAGGCCTTCAAATTGGATACTGAGGAAATGATGAGGATTTTTCAGACTATTAATGGAGTTTAGATAATAGCTAGATTCTTTGTGTTGATTGTCCTCATGTGAAATCTATACCTGGTCAGGAAGCCACAGTATGGATAGGAAGAAGCAAATCGATTCCAGGTTGGTAATAGTTGAGGCAAGGCTGTATATTCTCCTTATTTATTCAAACTGCATTCAGAATATCTACTAAGAGAGTAAGAATTGGAAAAACATGAGTGTGGTTTTAAAACAAAATGAAGATATGTCAAGTACTTGTGTTATGCTGATAATGCTATTCTGATAGCTGAACATGCAAATGAGCTGCAAAGAGCACAGGTAAAAAATAGGACTAAGATTAAATAGTAAAAAGTTCAAAGTAATGACAGCAGGTACAACAACAAGCTTAAAATTGACTATGAAGATATTAAAGAGATGGATAGCTTCTGCCTTTTATGACTATAGATTGTATAGGAATCAAGAAGATGCTGCAGATTAGCACTTGGGAGAACAGCTTTGAAGCCCTGGGAAAGATATCAGATGTCAGGATTCTTTTACACCTGCACAAATCAAAATTGTCCAGGCAATGCTGCTTTTTCCTGAACTTTTATCTAGAGAACAGAATAGATGCTAGTATACAAATGATGCTAGTATGCAAATACTACCCTGTGCCTAAAGGTAGTTACAAGATTACTACCTCAAAATAAAGGTTCTCAGCTGTCAAAATAATAAACTTTTGTTAAATAAAGATAAAAAATTAGCATCATTCATCAAATATCATACAAAAGCAGGAAACTTGTCCACTAGTTTTTCTCCTCCTTTTTGAGTAGAGTAGAGTAGAGTAGAGTAGAGTAGAGTAGAGTAGAGTAGAGTAGAGTAGAGTAGAGTAGAGTAGAGTAGAGTAGAGTAGAGTAGAGTGATCCCAAAAAATTGCATAGCTGGAGAAACACTTATATGATCTTTGCTGTATTTACTTGGCATTAAGCAGCTGGAGGAAAAAATAAATAAAACCATGACCTTATTAGGAGGCTGCCAAGTTAGAACCACATGTCCCTAAAGAAGAAATGTGATCAAAAACAGTTTTCTTATGAGATAGGAGAGCAAATTAAGAAGGGTGCCAGTGTAAAGTCAGTGATAACTGGAGTAAATGAAAGTAAGCTGGAATTATTTAAGTATTATGAAGAAATCACAAAATAAGTGATGGAGGCAAGACGGCAAGAATTTCTTACAGACCATAGCCTTCCTGGTGCCTGATAGTTTTCTAATAATAATATTTACAAAAGAATTTATGAGGTGAAAATTCTTTCAGCTTCTATTCTGTGGTCATATGAATATTTTAGGCTGATAGAAGTTGCCTCCTCACATTCCATCTTCTCTGCCAAGTCCAAGAGATTGCAAAAACTCCAACTTTGAAGAGTCCCAAAAGATGATGAAGCCAGGATAGTGATCTACTCAGTTCCAGTTTGCTGGCCAAGCCTGCTATAGAAATATCCTTACTCTGTCTTGGCACTGGGCCTCCATGGCCATTTTGAATTTGGTTACACCATGACCTGTCTGTCTTACATAGTTTAGCTCATAGCTTCCTTGAGCTGAGCAAACCCCTTCACTATGACAAGGCAATGGCCAATGAAGGGAATTACTCATAAAGAGTTATAGTAAGTTACAAACAGGTGGCCCTCAGGTTACAATGGCAATAGGGACTGGAATTGCTATCACCAAGCAATCTAATTATAAATGTCATAGTAGGACTGTGCCACTTAGTTATGGCAGTCCCAGTTGCTGTCATGAAGTGAGGATCATGCAGGTCATTAAGTGAGCACTTCACATGACTGTGACTTCCAACTTCACCTTGACCTTGTCAAGTAGCTGGCAGAGAACATCGGAATTCACAATTCCATGAACTGTGAGAATGTTGCAACAGTCAGATACTGTCTCCCTTGTTCATAGCCATTGCAAGTTTAAACAGTTGCTGAACGAGTAGTTATAAGGACTGTTTATAATGAAACTAAATATGTAAGTACAATTCCATTAAAATTATGCACTTTGAATCTTAGTTATTTTAAATATTGGAATGTAAATAATTACAAACGAAGTAAAAAGGACTTTAAAATGCTTAATTTTGATTGGATTCTGCTGCATTTCAATTGCATCAGTTCTGATAATGGGCAATTCATTTGGCATTTTATGATGAGTATTTGTTTTAGATTTATCATTTTACATTGCAGGCAGCTCAGTAACCTTAAACATATCCTTTTCTTTTCTTTTCTTTCACTTGATTTATTTTCTGATGAGCTGAAGTACAGGTATTGTGTGTCACTCTTGCCAAGTAGTTTCAGCCATATGGAATTTCTATTTGACTTTGTAATTCTGTATGTAAATGCAATCGTTTTCAGTTCATCTGGTTATTTTTGTTTCTGTTTTTATATCTGCTATATTCCTGTAACATTATCATGACTGGCTTTGGGCCAAGAAAACCAGCGATCAAATATCTTGTTTAAAATGTCTAACTGAAGAGTCTACAACATCTGAGTTAGTCTCTTTCTTCCAAACAAAATAAAGATTCCAATAATTGCAGCCAATTGAGAACTCCCAACATTTAAAGAGCAGCATGTCACATGATACCACAGGGGAAATGAAAACAGAATGTTTCTTTTTTCAAAGACCAGAACGGCAAGAAGGACACCCCGAGATCCAGATGTCCTTACTCCCCCTCTGTCTCTCCTATTGGGGATATGAATACTACAAGCCATTTGCAGAAGGAAAAGAGAAAAGGTATTCCCCAGATGTGCAGCTGTAAAAATTAATAACCTGAAAAAGGAATGGGAAACAAAAGCAGAGAGGGGGGTGGAAAAGTCTGAATCCAAAGAACTACGTTAATTCTTTTTTGTCAATTTACATTTGACAATATGGTGAGTTAGACAAGACTACAAACTAATGTAGTGAAATGTTACCTAAACTTCTTCTGAAAAATGTGAACACAAAGCTTGTCCATCTAATTTTCTGCATGCAGGACAAGCCAGAATCTTTCGTTGTTCTCTTGTTGTCTTATCAGGATAAACACTTTTTTTTCCTCAGTTCCAATTCCTCACACGCAGAAACCTCGCACTTTCATGTACATAGACCAGTGGCGGGATTCAAATATTGTTGCCACCGGTTCGGTAGGCATGGCTTGGTGGGCGCACTTTGCATGCTTGCACACACTTTGCATGCATGAGTGCGCTAAACATGCACTTTGCGCAGGCATAGAGGCATTTGTGCAGGAGCAGAGGCGTTCTAACTCACCTCCTGCAAGCTTGCACGATCCCAGTCACTTCAGCAGCTGCCGCGCAGCACTATTCTGTGCCACGCAAAGCAGCTGTGCTTCAAATTCAGAGGTTAAAGGTGAGTATGGGAGCCCGGGCAGGCGGGTGGGCCCAGCAGCAGAACCAACAGAGCAGTGGAGAGAACCGGTTTGATCTCCGCTGCTCATTGCTCCTACCATTCTCCAGAACCGGGCAGAACCGGTCGAATACCATCACTGACATAGACAGATTCTTATATTTCTATATGTTTTGCTTCAGTGCCATCTGACATTGCACTAGCAAATACACCCTTCACAACAAAAACAACCTATCATAATTTCCACCATGTTACAACATGTGGGAATAAAGATGCATGGCTAGTGAATTATTGCATGTGTTAACTAAAGGAAGGGTGACACGTGGTTTATTGTCTTTTTTTTAAAATCTGAGTAAACTCATTAGGTAGTATTACAGTGACTAATTTCCTGGTTTATACCTATCCTAAACTATAAGCTAAACAAATATGCCAAACTATAAGAAAACCTAACAAGGTTGAACACTAATCAGGTTTAACTTACCTTATGTGTAAATATGCTAGGACCAGGGGTGGGATTCTACCGGTTCTGTCCGGCTCTGTAGAACTGGTAGCTCTGAAGAGCAGCAGACATAGAACCGGTTCTATGTCTGCTGCTGTTTTGGCCCACCCGCCCGCCTGGGCTCTTACCTGACCTTTATTTCCTGCTTTTTCAACCTCAGCTGCCATGCAAGGCACAGCTGCGGTTGAAAAAGCAGGAAAAAAGTGCTTTTTCAAATACTGCTTCCCTACACGCAGCGCTGCTCAGCTGTCCAGGCAGTAAGCTGACGAAGATTTACACACACGCGCAGCATGCAGGGAAGCACATCGTAAATCACTGAACCGGTAGTTAACCCTGTCAGATCCCACCCCTGGTTAGGACTTTCTCCAACCTGGTAAGGCACAGCCAATCACTTATTATGGAACTTGCTTAGTTTGTAACTAGCAAATACTCTTTCAGTATTTCAGTATTTGCAGTAAATTTAAATATGTTTTCTGTGGCAAATACCTTTAAATATAGAGAACATGGAATATATGACTTGGAAGATAAATGTTAGGAGAGTTTGTGTGCCAATGTATACTTTTTCAGTACATATGTTTGTGTCTGCTGGGATACAAAATATTATAATAAAAACAAGTATCAAAGAAAGAAGGAATCAAATCCAATCTTTATTATGCTCGTAGACCAGCCTGAAGAAAGAAACAGCTACTTAATACACCAAGTCCAACTTTAGGATCATATATCACACTCCCTATAATAAATTAATTATATACACAAGCTCAGGAAGCCACAGTCCAGTTTGATCATAGCAAAACAGACGGTTTGCAAAAGTGTAAAATATGGCTGAGTACTCTTCTGTTATTTATTCATTTTATATGTTGAGTACACATTGAGGGAAGCTAAGTTGGAGGGAGATGGATGTGATTTTAAAATTTAAGAAATATCAAAAATTATGCTGATGACTGAATCTTAAATATTGAAAAAAAAATGAAACTGATTAAAAACACTGGGATTAAGATTAGCAATAATAGCAATAGTACTTAGACTATTGCTGCTTCAGAGGGCTATTATTGTCAGCTTTAGAAGCCATATTAGCACCAGAAGCTTCCATGCTGCCGCATTTTGAGCCTGGGAAAGTGGGAGGGGGGAATTTCATGGAGCATATGTGGTTAGACATAATAGCATTCTTCTTTAAAGTCAAGGTCATGTTATTCCTGCACCTGGTTGAGGAATGGTTGAGGGGATGTCTCAAGTTGGGACGGATGGTGATTGGGGCATGTGATGGAATAAAGGGTGCAGGGGGTGGATTTGTAATTTTTTACTTATTGGAGGGAAACCTGGAACTTTCCGATTCAGGATTTCCTAGATGTGCCAGTGTACTTATTCTAATAAAAGGAAACTTTGAGAACATGTCTGTCTCAGAGTTATTTATTGGAGTTGAGGTTTTCTGGAACACTGACTATTATACGCTTCAGAGTGCTTTACACCCCTCTCTAACCAGAGTCAGCATATTGCCCCCAACAATCTGGATACTCATTTTATCGACCTTGGAAGGCTGGAAGCCTGAGTCAACCTGGAGTTAGTCAGAATCAAACTCCCAGCAGTCAACAGAATTAGCCTGCAATACTATATTCTAACCACTGTGCCACTATGGCTCCGTTTTAATGCAAAGACAACTGACAGCAGTCAACCTTAGAACTGACAATGACAATATTAATGTGATAGGTGGTGAGGGGTTTTTCTTCTTCTCATTTTAGACTGATTTATCAATGATAAAGAATTCAGCCATCAAGAAACATGTCACTCACTAGTCCCTGATAAAGTAGCCATGAAGACTTTAGAAAAGTTATTCAGATAACAGGATGTGTCTGTTCCTATAATTATTAACCCCCTCAGGCAGTTCTGTTTTTCTGGCGGGTGCAGTTGGCGAGTCTTCCTCTAGACTTTAGAAAAGTTATTCAGACTAACAAGGATGATGCTTCTGTTCCCAATAAGAGTTATTGGCCAATCAGGCAGGCCAATCCCAGTTCGCTATTCACCATTGCAATTCAACCTTACATTTTATTATTTTTTTAGTCACGTTCTCTTGGGAAGTAAAAACTGTGGACTTTGCAGAACTGGGATAGAAACAATTGTGATGCTTTTCAGACTGATGTTGGAAAAAACTCCTGAGAGTACTATGGATAGTCAATACTACCAATCCTATGAATTTATGAGATCAGATTTGGATGGAATCATTATTTATTTGTTTGTTTGTTTGTTTGTTTATTTAGTCAAGCGATTATTAAAATAGTTATGAGTACATGAAATGGATACATATAGGAAAAATAAAAAGAAACAATAGGACAGGGACGGTAGGCACATTGGTGCGCTTATGCATGCTCCCTTACAGACGTCTTAGGAAAGGGGTGAGGTCAATAGTAGACAGTCTAAGTTTTTTGGGGTTTGGGGAAGAAACCACAGAGTCAGGTCGAGTATTCCAGACATTGACCACTCTGTTGCTGAAGTCGTATTTCCTGCAATCAAGTTTGCTGCGGTTTACCTTGAGTTTGTATCTATTGTGTGCTCTTGTATTGTTATGGTTGAAGCTGAAGTATTCATTGACAGGTAGGACATTGCAACATATAATTTTATATACTATACTTAGATGAGACCAAAGGCGGTGTAGTTCTAGGTTTTCTGGGTCTAGAATTTCAAGTCGGGTGGCATAAGGTATTTATTTGTAGAAGTTTAGAACACTTGTAGAGTCAGAACAAAGGCAATGCTGCACAGGTTATATAATGTGAAATTAAAATGTTTATTAAAAATGTTTTTATAAGTCCTAATATCATAAGTTTAATATGTTTCTTTTATACTGTTTATAATAGCCAGGTGGGTGACGCAACTCAAAGCATACTCTAAAATGAAGCTACTATTTACAGTACAGAATGCCAATGACGTATAGAATTCAGCTCTCAGATAGATACCAGAGGCTTGGTAGTGAAGGATGTAGTAAACAGAATGGAAGTATGGCAATGGAATTAGAGGAAAACAGACTATAAGTTGTATGGAAGTGATGAGTGGAAAGCACTATCCAGCTGCCTCTTTCTTCCTGACACAGGAAAGAAAACAGGACTGAAACTCTCAGAGCATAGACAGAGGAGAAAAGCATAGTACACAAAGACTAGACTTCAGGCACTGAAATTTAAGCAACTGACGGAAGGGGAATGGATCATTTTTAAAAGGAAATGAGTAACTTTAAAGCAGGAAAATAAATCCCCATAAATTTTGTTTGAGGACATGTCTGCACAGGAAGCTCCTGGTTTGTTACACTACTACCTCAAGACCAAGAGTACAGAAGATATGCCTAAGACACTGATTGTCTTATTTGAAAATGATGAAATGGAATTCAGTCATGAATGTTCCATCTATTACAATAAAGAAAAAGGAATTATTTAGAAGAGATGGAAAGCAAAGCAACTTCTGGAAGCAAAGATATTACAATCCCAGTGGTAATAGAAGATAGATTAATTCAAATAGAATAAATGGCATGCAGGTATGAAGAAATGTTGAAGTATTTACAAAGTGCCACCGAAGTATATGGAGCTAGTCAATTGATTAGTGAAAAATTAGTGATAATATAAGAATTCCCCAACTTACGGCCATAATTAGGATCATAATTTCCATTGCTAAGCAAGGCAGTTATATAAGTCACACCTGATTTTACAGCCTTTTTTACGTTTCTTGCTACAGTTAAGCAGATATCCACAGTTGTTAAGTGAATCATGTGGTCCTTAAGCAAATCCAGCTTCCCTCATTGACTCCGATTGTCAGAAGCTAGCTGGGAATGTCGCAAATGGCAATCACGTGATCTCAGGATGCTGCATCCATTCTAAAGTCTCCAAGCACCCAAATTTTGAACATGTGGAGATAGTGTTATGGTCTTAAGTGTGATCATAAGTCATTTTTCTCAGTGCCATTATATCTTTGAACAGTTGCTAAATGAATGGCTGTAAGTTGAGGACTTTTGTATAGAAACAATGCCTTATGGAATGAGTAAGTGAGAGAAACTGTGGCTCAGAAAAAAAATGATTGCTACAAAATCCACGATAATAAACGTATATTCTATAAATGTATATTCTCTCTCTATGCACACACCCCCACACACCCCCACACAATACACATACAAATAAACAACTTCAGTAAAGAAAATAAAAATATGAATAATCACATTTATTTATTTATTCAATTTCTATAGCTGCCCATTTCAGGCAAGTGACTATTGGTGATGAACAATACTAAACCAATGAAAAATAATTACAATGCAACACAATTTAAATATACAATTATACCATATGTCAACACCTGAACATAATCTTATTTAAGAAGATAACATTTAAAATTACATGGAAAAAAATCTGCAAAATCATTTTTAGGAGTTCATTATTGAAATCTGGCAAAATGGGTACCAACAATTACAACCAATCGATTTCATCAATGGGTTTCTTCCATTTTCATTGTTGTACGTATTGTTTTATTTTTTTGTTGTAAGCTATACAGAATTTTAAGATGGGCAGATTCACAAATGCTTTAAATAAATTAAATAAAAATCATATCCTTCCCTGCTTTCCAGATAATTTAAAATCATTACAAAGAAAGGGAAGTAGGAAAATGTACATAGATCGTTTTGTAAAGGGAGGAATACTATCTCAAAACACCTGAGAACTATTGTTTAATTAGCTGTAAATGAAAATTTATATTGTTTCTTAAAGATAAAGATGTAAAGGAAGTAACTTTTATATTGTCCTACCAACTTTGACAGAATTCAAATATAGCTTAGTAAGGTAAATCTAACCTTGAAGAATTCTAAATGTCTAAATCACGCACAATTATATATTTTAAAAGTTGTAATAATTTGTTTCTTAAAATGACATGAATGTAATACTCACAATGATCATTTTCACTCTATGTAACAACATATGTAATTAATAAAGAAAAGAAGCACTATAAATGAGGCAATTCCTCCCAAGAGTAGAAGCTGGATACTACAGAAAGAATAAATAAATAAATGTCACAAAGACTGGTGTTTTTTTTTCATTTTTGAATACTTGAATGACATAAAGAATTCTGTCTACAGCCTTTTTCTATTGAGACATTTGTAATTGCTACCTGTGGGAAACTTCAGACCTAGATAACAGGACAAAGCTCTTTGAGTTTTTTCATTTTTTCATCTTTTCCCCCAGGAACCATCAATATTTCACTTTCCATGGAAACAAAAAGAATCCCTTTCAGAAAAAAAAACTCTCTAAGAGTTCTACTTTCCTATCTTCTTATCTTCCAAGGATCCGCATAATAAAAATGATCAAATATTATTAAATAGAAACAAAGCAAAAAACAAAGCCAATCCCTCCAATTCAAACTCACTTACCAAAAAGCAAATACACATTGCCTTTTGCCTAATAGAATAGGTTACAGTCACACATTACATACAAACTGGCATATTGGGAACACCTACCACTTGCTTATTGAATTAAAAAAATAGGGACCAGACCAAAGGTAATCATTTATCTAGACTTTTAAGTATTTATAATGTAAGCTCTTTTTAGATTAATAGAGTTCTCTTGAGTACTCTCCACATTTTGTAAACAAATCAAGATACTTATTTTCTACACTTGGTTAATTATCTACCTCCCCTGCTTCTGAACTAACTGAGCTGGCTGGAGAATTCTGGGAGTTGAAGTCCACAAGTCTTAAAGTTGCCAAGTTTGGAGGCCTCTGTATAGGGTCTCCTGCTTGAGCAGATAGGTGAGCTGGATTGAGGGGAATTCTATTTCTTTTAATACCCACCCTTAGCCCTGTGTTTTGGTAGAAAAGCAAGAAACAGGAAGAAAACTCTCCTTGTAATGCAGTTCCATGATTGGGAACATCTTGATGTGATTGTTCTGCAAGGCATATTACTCGGCTGCACAGAAACAGGAACATCCAGGACAGAGGCTCCTCTTTGGTTGTGAGCCCGAATGTCATCAAAGGGATAAATTACACAAGGGAGGCTTTAGAGGTGGAAAGGTTTACAAAACAGCCTGTCACTCCTAAAGGGGTCGAGACCTCCATGGTCTAGGGATCACTTCCTTTTCTCTCACAGTGTAAATGATATGCAGAATTCACCTAGAGCAAGGCTGCCCAACCATGGCTGCCTGCCTGGGGAATTCTGGAAGTTGAAGTCCACAAGTCTTAAAGTTGGCAAGGTTGGACACCCCTGACCTAGAGAGAGACAAGAGGAAGAGCCACTGGTAGCTCTCATGCAAATGGTACCTCAGCCCACAAAAGGTGAGGAGATGTGGGAAGCTTTTCAGACGGGTCCATCTCTAGTTTTTCTGGAAAGTAAAAGAAAATGATGGGAGACATCTATTTCAAACTTGCATGATTCTGTTATTGAAATCTTACAATAACAATAGTATTATTACTCACAGTTTGAGCCAGAGATGGTACACGGCAGGTTCTGACCAGTTCTGGAGAACCTGTAGCAGAAATTTTGAGTAGTTCAGAGAACCGGCAAATCCCACCTCTGACTGGAGATTTCACAGTATCCTTCCCCTGCCACGCCCACCAAGCCATGCCCACAGAACTGGTAGTAAAAAAATTTGAATCCCACCACTGGTTTGAGCTTCCTACTTCAAACAACTAAGAGTTTCTATGACAAATTTGAGAAGGCCCCCCTTTCTCTATAATCAATTTGGCGACGGCGGCAGCAGCAACTTATAGCATTCCTTCAGGATAGCAGAAACTAGCATTCAGCACCGAACCTAGATTTCTCCAACAGTGAATGTAAAAACAGCCTACAGTACTCAGTAATCTGCTGGTTTCCTAAACCTCCCTTCTACTTCATTTGTACTTTTTCTCTTGAAGCCTCTTCAGCCTTCTGGCATGCAGCTTCTTCTGCCATCTTTCTTGTATATCTCGTTTCTGTATTCAAAGGGGGGATGGACACTTTATTTCTCTTCTAGAAAAGGCTCAGGGGCTGTTCAGAAGTATAGATCCTGAGCTGGGCCTTGTCAAATTTCACAAGGAAAACTATAGTAGCAAGCCTTGAATGTAGGTAGTCCTCTGTTGGCAACTGCATCACTTAGCCACTGTTCGCAGTTACAATGGTAATGAAAAAGAAACTGTGAACAATCCTCACATGTATATCTTTTCTCAGGGCTGTAAAGGAAAGGAATCCTGAAGTAAGACCATAAGCATAACTGCTTTGCTTAACGACCAAGTTGTTGGTCCCAATTGTGGTTGTTAAACAAGGACTACATGCATCGTTTAGGAGGCAGACATGTTTCTTTTCTTTTATGCAGGCTCAATTCTTTGGAAAGGCTTTTATTTTGGTTTTAGGCCGCTGAACTTGTCCGGTTGAATATGTCTTGGACTTGATGAAGTGTAAGAGGAATTTTCACAATAAATAAACGAGGACATTATACAACCCCACAGCTTCTGCGCAGGAAAAGTAGTGTCTAGATATCTTCTGAATTACTCACGGTGTCGCTAGCGCTTTTGAATCAGTTTCTCTCAGATCCCTGAACATCTGAAGTTTAGGAGTAGAGAAACCTGACTCTTGTACATATGCATGTAATGGCCCACCAAGGCAACATAACTGCTTTTCCAGACAGCAAATGTCACTGAATGTGTTTGATTTGTAGCTGTCAATTATCTCAAAATGCACGTGGAGACTAAACACTCCTGATTATCTTTGCTAATATGCTTTTATTATAATATCAATTCATTTGAATTTATAAGAGGGGGGAAAAAACACTAATTTTTGTGTGTTCATTTTTGTTATTCAACATGGGTTTGTCCTCCTGTTAAAACCAGCCTTTCTCAATAGTCACCCTGTAGCTGCCCTGGGACTTCAGAATTCCAGGAATTTTAGTCCAAAAACATCAGGGAGCAGCAAATGAGTAATCAAGAGTGAGAAACCTCATTCAATTATTTTCAATAATTCCCATTTGCTTCTGTTGCCCATTGCTTTCAGTGAAGGAATCAAACCAAGGCAACGCGCAAGAAAAGGGCCAGATCTGTTAACTCTGCAACATTAAGCCGGGAGTCAATCCAGCATTAAATTTTCAAGAGATTTAAATAGAATTGTTGTATTCAATGTAGCCTATTATTTAAAACCCCGCTTTCTATTTTCTATTATAAAGCGTATTTAAATCTCAATTCCATTGAGAACATCTCTGAATGAGTAAAGAATAAGCAATACATATTTGGAACTCTGGTCACTTTATTTCAACACAAATAAATAATAATAATTCAGTCATCTGCATTTGATTCATTTGTTCCAGAATAAATCTATATCTCTAGTCAATTTACTAATTCAGCCTACTCTAGCGGCCAAAATAGATCAGGGTATTCTATGTTGAATGTTGACGGCTTCAATTCTGTATCCTCTCCCTAATTTTTCCTACATCAATTTTGGTCACACAAAAAGTGCAAGCCTACCATAAGAAAAAAAAAAAGATTTCCAAATAGGACTTTGTTGGGGTGGAGAATTATTGCCAGTTTTTCCTTGTTAAAATAATGGAAGGCACAATCACATACCACATATCAAAAGTCCAACAACATATCCTTTACTCACTTCACATTTAAGCTGAAAATATGAACAATATGAGGGGGCAATTTATCATTTTCTGAGGATATGTAAAAAATCCCAAAAATTTGGACACAAATACATGCCTTAATTCAGAAGATTTTTAAAGACTAAAGTACAATGGAAAGCAGAGGCTCTTCTTAAAGGACTAATGGACAGACAGAAGAATGTTACGAACACTGTCTTTACATGACAACTGCAGAAAGATTTTAATATGTTCAAAATGAAGAGGTTCAACCTGGAAATAAGGAAAAATTTTCTGACAATGAGGACAATCAACCAATGGAATAGCTTGCCTTTGGAAGCTGTGGGAGCTTCATCACTGGAAGCTTTCAAGAAGAGACCGGACTGCCATCTGTCAGAAATGGTGTAGGGCCTGCTTGGGCGGGGAGGGGGTTGGGCTAGATGACCTACAAGGCTCCTTCCAATTCCATTAATCTCTATCTATCTAACACTAATGCACAAATGATTGGTGAAAATGGTGGAACTTGCAGAGATAGCTAAATTAACTTCTTTGATTAGAAAAAGACAATATCTACATTTATGACTGACTTTTGCATGAAACAGAAAAAAAATGCATTAATGAATTCTGGTGTTGATGATTGGAAAAAAATTAGATAATAAAACAAAATAAGCTTTTCTGTGTGTAACCATAGAATAAGAGATAACTTTGTAATCATCCTTATATTTTCTGCAAAGAAAATCAGAAGCAGCTTTTATTTCTTTTTATGTATTGTTTTGGCACCTTTGACTTTTTCTTTGTTTACTCTATAATAGTTTTTGTTTGCTTGCATCCTCTCTTTAAAACTTTTAATAACATTTAGATAATACCCTTTACTCACAAAGGGGATGTTCACAAATAGTCAGACTCCACCTCCTTGGTGGTGGCTCTGAAAAGCTGCCAAGTTAATTAGGAGATCAGCAATAAAATTGCTGAAGAGAAAATGCTGGTTTCAGACAGCTCATCACTAAGGATGCTAGGGTTTTAATGAGTTGTTCACTTACAATGTTGGGGAGAGGATGGAAGAATAATCTTGGCCAGGAACAGGGCAAACTCTCTTCATCCCAGAGTTTAATTAAGGAGATGGAACATTGGATTTTGTCAGCCAAACCTTGTGTAATTCCATCTGCTCCAAAACTCAACAGGACAGGAAGCTTTGACAGGGCATTTGGGGGCTACATCTGGAAACAACATGTTTCAAACGTTTTTTTTTTTTTTTTTTTAAATAAACCTCCACTTGTGGGGTGGGGGAAGAAAAGGGGAAAAAGTAACATGAAAAATAGATAAAGCAACTGAAACATCTAGAGGGAAAACAACTCACCAAACAACAGACATTTCTTTTAAAAGAGGCAGTTTTGGAAGTGCCTAATTAGCAGCTCTGAGGTAGTTTGTCTTAGGAAACAGAAAGCAGGAGACTGGAGTTTTTATTTTTTCAGTAATTCTGAAAGATTTTAGCTTCCAGGACTGGCTCCTGTCACAATGGGGAACCAGCCAATTCTTTGTTCATTCTTACTCACTCTGTTAGGGAAGAAAAGGCAGGCAGGCAAGCATTTTGGGTCATTAAAAGCTGGCTTAGTCCCACAGGAGTTTTGAGAGCTGAGATCTCCATACTGTTTTCAGTACCAATACGGTGTCCTTTATTTAGTTTGGTGATTCATCTCACCTAAATCCTTAAAAATTTGTTCTTCATAATTTGTACTAAGAACTCCTTTATTCATACACTTTTCACTACTGATTTGATTCACAACTGCCTTCTGTGATCATTGGGTATGCAACAAGAATCTTATTAATGAATCAATAAAAATGTGTTTTACAGTTAGTGGAGCAAATTTTGTTTGGTGAACATTTTCGTATCCTTTAATCCAATGTTTTATTACAATTAACATTTATTTTTAAAATGTATTTCCACCATAGAATGCAATGTGTAGTTTTTTTCCCCCAAGCCTGGTAACTCAGTTAATTTCTGGCTACATGCAAATGACCTATTAAACAGCCTCATCATTCCTTTTTTTTGTCTATGTTAACAGTTATGAAACGTTAGCATTTTTATTTGCTTAATTTTGGAAAACCAGATCACAAAACAAATGATGTAGTAGGCCATTCTCAAAAGAAGGTTCTTACTTAGACATCTTTGTTAAATTTTCAATCACAGGTCTAGATGGATCCTATACATTTTATACTTAAAATACTACTTATTTATTGTACTATTAATACTAAAGCTACATTATTGTACTATTAATTTAGTGATGGTAATGTTTTCACTGTACATACAATTTTATACATACAATTTTGGAGGATAAATCAGGAATATTTAATATTTATTAATCCAGTATGTACACTAGCATGAAGATAACGCTGTCAATGCAAGAGCAGAGATATAGACACTGTCGGATGTAGGTGCTTTATAAGATAATTTCAGGCATTGATCACACACCCAGTTGTATTCAGAGGTATCTAGCACATAGTATTTGGTTTTGAATAGTTTATTACTTTCTTACTCGTTGTGATATCACCTGCTTCTGTGTACTTTAAGTAATGGCATCATGCAGTTGTGTCTAATACAGAAAGCAGGTAATAAGTGTGGTAGTAATGGCAATCAACAATTTATGATGTAAATGGAACTTGAATAGGTTGCAGTCAAAGAGCAACCAACCTTTTACAGTGTGAAACCATATGGCATCTATCATTCTGTTCCCTTTTCTCCTTTGACCTGTTACAGACCTTCAAAAGAGGCCAGGGTTAGGTTTCTGTCTGTTGTCAATTACCAGCACTAAACAGATATTACTGCTTGGGCCCCTTAGGATGTGGTCTTTCTCCAATAAAACTCCAAGAGCATTGACAAAAACTGTTTCACCATATGCCTGTTTCAGCCACACCTCATTTGAATTTATAAAGGTTGACTGATTATTCCTTCACCCCCGATTGTTGCACCATCATACAACCAGCTCCATAAGTTGTAAGAGAAAGCATAATATAGGAGAGTTTTGTAAGAGAAAGCATAATATAAGAGAGTTTTGTAATGCATGCAATTTCAACATTAATTGTCAGAGTTAGCTTTGAAGGAGAGATTGTTCTAAAACAGTTGCTAAACCTGTACATATATACTCCAACCCAAGCATGGGGGGAAAAGTAACTCAAAACACTAGCTCAAATGTATTGGGCAATTTTTATTCTCTGTCTTCAGACTCCAATTTGGGAAAATCCAGGGAATCCCAAATTAAATTGCTGCCTCTCCCAAAAATATTCAGAACTAGCTTCACCAAATCTCATCGGCCTGTCTCACCCAATCAGGCTGGGAAGATACGCTATAGACCCCATCAGTCAATGATGGAAGTCTAAGAAGAGAGTCTTTTAATTTTAATGTTAATTTTTCTACATTGTTTTACTTATTGGTTATTTATATTGTATTTCACCCACTCCCTTTTTGAGGGAGATTGTTGGATAAATAAGTAAACAAATATTCAAACACCACCCCCATAGACACCCACAACATATGTTGCTCTGATATTGCCCTAACTACACATGTCATCTGCAAGCATACTAAAAACAAGGGACTGTATAGGCTGCCTCTTAATATCTTAAATAAAAGAAGTGCAATAACGTACATTATGAGGTCAGATATTAATAACATTCCATGTCAAATATTTAGTGATAATGTCAAGTGGAAAACCTTGAGATCAAATCTTATCAGATGTGATAAAGTATTCAAAGGGTATTTCTGTATTCAACCAAGAATTGGAATGGTCAGAATGTATCTCATATGTATTTGATTACAATGCTGGCAGAAGATTATTTGGGGGAGCAAATAGGTTTCATCAGTTTCTAAGCAAGCAGGATACTATCCTTGCTGTGGAGATGCATCTTCATTACGTAAAAAGCATAAATACATCATATCACACTGGCAGATAATGAAATAGGGAATCCTACTCAACACACATCTATCTCATCATTAACCCTCAGATTACTGGATTACTGGAGAAACAACATACTAAATCTATCAAGTTCAATTTTTTTCAGATTCAGATTTTTCCACTCATTTCTAGCTAGTTTGCATGTTAAATCTGTACACATATTTATATACATTTCCCTTTAATTCGTTCATTTTTTAAAATGTAATTTTACTTAGTTTAATCAAATTTCTGCATGTAAAAAATCACATTTAAAAAAAGCTTTTGAGGATTTGAACTACATCATAGAATCCTGAAAACATTTACCAACACGTAAATGCATTCAAATCCACATGTACTATATGTCAACCTTAGAAGCCATATTTTACTTGGAAGCTTCAAGATGGCCACATCTAGTGCCTGGGAATTTGGGGAGGGGGGATTTCTTAGGCTCAACAATGTTCTTTCACAGAAAGTCAAGGGCATGTTACCCTGCACCTGGAGAGGGTTGTCTGGAGGAAGGTCTCCAGTTGGGATGATGTTTGATTGGACCATGTGATGAACTGATGGGTGCCGGGGAGGGATCTTTGATTTTAGGAAGGGAAAACCTGGAACTCTCAGGTTTGGGTTTTCCTAGATGTGCCAATATGACAACTCTAATAAAATGGAATTTTGAAGAAATGCTTGTCTTGGAGTTTATTGGGTTGGAGTTTGTTAGTTGGAATGCTGACACTGTAGATGTAAGAATGTTTTTGGCAGTGTATAATCAAAGAAGTAAAATACAATGCCTCCATTGAGTCATACTGAAATTGGTTCATACTGTAATGCAAGCTGAATTAATTTCTAGGGGGAAAAATACAATTTTAATTTTGCCTAAATATTATGAGTGTTAATAAAAATGGATACCTTTGACTTATATGTAGACCTATTAAAATACTTGTAATTTACTTTCTTGTGTGGTTTCCTGTGATTTCTGGCCAATTAATATATTCCTGTAGCATTTAGCCATCAATGTTTAGCTATCTCACCAAAACATACAAGTAATCCTCAACATGATCACAACTGACATAAATCACAATTTATGTTGCTAAGTAAAAAATTGGTTAAGTGAGTTTTGCCCCATTTTACTTTTCTTGCCACATTTGTTAAGGCATGGCCATCAAACTCAATTTAATTGAGGGCCACATTGGTGCTGTGGTTGACCTGGGAGGCCTGGGTGGGCTTGGCCAACTGGGTGGGTATAGCTAACTAGGTGGGTGTGGCCAGCTTGATGCCACTCTCCAAATCGCTGGCATGTTTCCTCTTTGCACTGGATAGACCGGCCGAAGCAACGTGGGCCATCCCCTTACATTTTCCAGGATGGCCCCGTGGGCTAGATCCAACCCAGAGGTGGTATTCAGCAGGTTCTGACCAGTTCTGGAGAACCAGTAGCGGAAATTTCGAGTAGTTCAGAGAACCTGCAAATACCACCTCTGACTGGTCCCGCCCCAATCTATTCTCTGCCTCCTGAGTCCCAGCTGAGCAGCTGGGTCTTCTTTTGTTGCCCTGCACAGGAGAACAGAGCTGGAAAGCAGGTTAGTGAGGTGGGGAGAGAATGGGGATTTTAAAGTATCCTTCCCCTGCCACGTCCACCAAGCCAGGCACACAGAACCGGTAGTAAAAAAAATTGAATCCCACCACTGATGCAACCACATCATGGGCTGCATCTGGGCCACGGACTTTATGTTTGACACCCCTGTGTTAAGTGAATCTCTGCAGTTGTTAAATTAGTAACACAGTTTTTAAGTGGATCTGGTTTCCTCATTGACTTTGCTTATCAGAAGGTCGCAAAAGGGCATCATGTGACCCCAGGACAATGCAACCATCATAAATATGAACCAGTTGTCAAGCATCCTAATGTAAATCATATAACCGTGGAAATGCTGCAATGGTCATAAGTGTAAGAAATGGTCATAAGTTACTTTTTTCAGTGATGTTGTAACTTTGAATGGTCACTAAATGAACTGTTGTAAGTCAAGGACTACCTGTATTCATACAGCTGGATCAATTTAAGGCTCAGTTCCTCCTTAGCCACCTATTGTTTCTTCTCTTCTTATCAGTTCAGACATCTTTCCTATAGTAGTAGTAACAAATCCCACTTGAGTCTCATTTCTGTTGAGTTAGATTAAGTGAACATGTTAGATAGGAGAGTATGTTTCTGATCAATATAAGGATCCCAGAGTTCCCCGGGCATTTGTTTTTATATTTTCCCTTCTTTTTCTTTTTTTAATGATCCATTTTCTTTGGTTTTAAGTTTCCCCAATGAACAATATGTTTCCAATGAACTAGCATGATTACTATTTTCCAAAGAATTTCTTGTCTGTTGCCAGAGATATTTCAGTAATTAATTCAATATACATTTTTCCCCAACAGAGGAATAGATTTCCCACATTTATATAATTTATTCGATTATTTCAACATTGAAGCGATATGCCATAGTCTATTCTCTACCTGAATCAAAGAATGAATTATTTAGTAAACGGGTTTAATCAAGCCAGGAGACAGATCAATATTATTCTTATTTTACAGGCAGAGTAGGTCCAAGAATATCTGACACCTGTGTTTATAATTCTAAATTTCTGATGCAATAGTGCCCCAAAATGGCTATCCTGGATTAAAAATTTATCCTTTTTCAATAATCTTTTTATTTTAATGTACAAATGGTGGGTGTCTTTTTTTTTCTTTTGAAGGCCATAAACAGGAATAAATTCTCTGTGATGGGGTCAAATCTACTAGCAGTCAGACTTCTCCCAGCTGGCTAGGAAAGAAGTTGAAAGGACACTCATTCTCTGACAAGTAGATTTATTGTACCAAAAGTAATGAAGCTGCAATAAAAATTCCAGTAAGGGATGTGTATCAAATATAAGCTTTAACATAATAAAATCAAGGATCACATTTATGCACCTTTCTCCCACACAATGGTGGATTGGACTAGGAGCCATGTTTTTTTTCTTTTTTCTTTTTCTTTTTGAGTGGGAGAGAGAATTTTTATCTTTCTCAATTTAATTATGGACTAATTTGGTATCATGCTGCTTTCCTGTAAACCATGGGAGAATTTGTTCTCACCTACCTTTGCTGGGGGTCCTTTCTCTTCTGTAAGTTTTTTTCTTGTCTAGTGGACGGCTAGCTATTAGTTGTCAGCTGCTATTCTTAAAGCCCTTGAATCATTTGGTACTGGATTTGTAAACTGGCAAGCTACTCATTAGGTCCAAACTAGATATGCTGACATAATTGCCTATCCATATTTTTTTTTGCTCCACTTAAATAAGAAGTATTTATATATGTATGTATGTATGTATTGTTAAAATCTGCTTTACATACAAAAGAAAACCCAAGGATAGTGTGAAAAACGGACTGGCCTTCCTGATTTTAACCATCCCAGTTCTACTAGCTTCAAAAATTAGGCTAGGTAAAACATGTTTTAAATCAGGGCTGTCAAACTCCTGGCCTGTGGGCCAGATGCATCACATGCTGGCCATGCCCCTGCCCCTGCCGTGATGACTTGAGTTTGACACTGTCAGCCTTCAAGATCTTCTACTATTGCTTTGCATCTTTCGGCTGTCATAAGTAACGGAGGGGAGGCCGGGGGTAAAGTCTGGGAAGCGAGCTGGAGGTGTTACATTCTAGTGTGGTATAAAATGAGGAGGGGGAAGAGGACATTCTTGCTTAGGTTTCTATTTCTTGCTTAGCTTTCTTTCCTCTGCGCAACTGTAAACTTTTATCAAAGTATGCCAAGGTCAACGGACGGAAGCCTCATCACCACCTGAGGATGTCCACATGATCATATTCACAACTTGTAATTGGAAGACTCATCTGAACTATTGGGGGTGGGAACATTTCCATCACTTTGTATATGTGGTTTACGCGCCTAATTTCTCACATTCAAAATTCTATTGTTGCTACCACTTCATTTCCAGTAAAAGATACCTTTTCTCTAATTAAAAGAGTCTAAGTATTTCTTTCTTGGATTTTGAATGGAGCACTGCCTGACAGACACCACTGTTTTAAATGATAAACTGTTCAGGATAAGATGAAGGAAACAGATCTCTTCCTTTCATGTGTACGTCTTTCCTTATATTAAATAGAGTGTCCTCCTCATTTTTGGTTTATCTATGGCTGCCATCAAGACTCTTATGGTATGTAAATAGCCACTAAGGACTTCATACCTGTAATGGAAAGGGTCATCCTATATTCCTTCAGAAAACCGATAACAATATGCTCTTGACCTAGGAACAGCCAGATATCCAAAAACCATAAGCTACTCCAAAATAAAAGACTGGGCTAAATTGTAGTACCCCTTCCCTCATCTTAAATGCTTACATTTTGCCACTTCAGAAAAGCAAAAATAAAAAAGCTTGTGATTATTTTAAAAATAGAATATCTTGCATTTTCTCCAATACTTTGGCTATTGATGTTTTTGCTATTATTATTGTGTCAAAAAGGTTGTATTTGAAAGGTACATTAAAATAAAACTACACATACAAGCAAGAATTTGGAGCTAAGCCGTTGCTAAGAAAGAAAGATTTTGTTTGTTTTATTCTGTATTACAGCAGTATACCAAAACCAAGTAACCGAACCTAAAGCACCATGTAGTGTTAAGTCATAGTCCCACCAGTTATTCAGCTATCAAATTAATAAACACATCTGTCTAGTAAAGTGTATACTTGTAACCTGATAAATGTTCCTGGAGATTAAACAATGACAGTTCAACATGTAAAAGTAGGTGTGGGAGATATTTCGACCCTGATTTCAAAAGTAATCCATTGAAACAATGAGTGTAGATTACAAACTCACACTCATAACCACCCTAAATGCCCCTCCCAGAATATTTTGGCTTTTTGACAATTGCCTGCTAGGAAGTGTGGCACCACAGAGTCTGCTACTGTCCAACACTCCCTGAATTACTCAATGGGGATTGACAAGCCCCAGTATACCTCCCAACCTTTATCAGGGTAGTTCTTTAAAGCAAGAAGGATTAGGTCAGCCCTCAACTTCCCTGGTGGCACACAGTAAGGTGCTTGGGGCTCGCTGCAAGATTTTGTAGTTGCAGCTAATTTATCTTGAGAAATGTAGCATACAAGAGGAGACTTTTATGCAGTTTTCCTATCAACTACAGGTAGTCCTTGACTTACGACCAGAATTGAGCCTAGAATTTATGTTGCTAAGTGAGAAATTTGTTAAGTGAGTTTTGCCCTGTTTTATATCTTTTCTTGCCACATTTGTTCAGTGAATCACTGCGGTTGTTAAATTAGTAACACGGACGTTAAATGAATCTGGTTTCCCCATTGAGTTTCCTTTTCAGAAGGTCACAAAAGATGATCATGTGACTCCTGTCATAAATGTGAACCAGTTGTCAAGCCTCCAAATGAAAATCATGTGGCCAGGGGGATGCTGCAACAGTCATAAGTGTGAAAAATGGACATAAGTCACTTTTTTTTCAAATGGCGTTGTCACTGAATGAACTGTTGCAAGTTGAAGACTACCTGAACTCCTCATCCAGACCCAATGTAGACTTCAAACCAGGAAAGCAGGCATCGCACATTTATGCATATTATTCCTGCCTGCTTCTAGGAAAAGAAAAATAACCACATTTAGAAAATTACATGTAACACAGATTATATTTACACTTGTCATTTACATGACTAGGATAGGTTTCTGTGCATATAAAGCAAAGGAGAAAATGTGCATAGGTTCAGCTGTAGATGCAGCTTAGTGTCCATTATATCAACAGAGTTGAATTATGTTTTGTCAATTGCCCATACCTTCTATGCTCATATTCTGACTCAAACCTTGTTCCAAGTAAACAAACACCAAACAGAGATAAAAGCAAAACCTTTTAATGCTTCTCTGCTAATTCCGTTAATTCATGGTTAAAAGGCTATTAAAATTAATTGTCTCTGATAAGAACGAGCCTTGCCAAGGTTGTGCAAGGCTGCCAAAAGCACTAGATTAAGTTGCCAAGAAATATTCCAAACAAAAAGTCTTCAAACACTAACCAAGAAAGTCCGAAATTCCACAAGGCTTGAAATGCAAGAACTTCTTTGCTTCCTGCAAAGAATACTGGTCTCTCAGGCTGGCTTTTATCTCTTAGAGGAGGGGCCATTACCTTGCAACCTTACTCCCGAGTTGCCTGTGCTGCTGTAGCTGCTCTTTCCTACGAGCAGCCCTGCATGCACATGCACTGGGCACAGGCTCCTTGGGGTCCTCTGCATCACTGCTGTCAGCCTCCACAGTCTCCAAAGGCAGCACTCCACTCCCTGATGGTCCTGGCCCCATCCCTTCATCACACGCAGGCCCCTCATCTGAGTCCTCACTCTCCGAGACCTCAGCTGTCCTCACCTGCTGCCGGCGAACCACAGCAGTTCATCCATTCTCTCAAATATCTCATTTGAACTTTGTACAGGCGGTTCTCAACTTACGACCACAATTGCGACCCAAATTTTCCTTGCTAAGCAAGGTGGCTGTTAAGTGAGTCATGTTCAATTTGACAACCATTTCTTTGCTGCAGTTGTTAAGCAAATCACCCTAGTTAAGCAAAACCGTACGGTTGTTAAGCGAATCTGGCTTTCTCCATCAGTTTTGCTTGTCATAAGCCAGCTGGCAAGGCTGCAGATGGTAATCACATGACTCAAGGACGCTGCAACCTTTGTAAATACAGGCCAGTTGCCAAGTGCCTGAATTTTGGTCACATGACCAGGGGAATGAGGGGTGAGGATTATCGTGACTTTGAACTGTCGCTAAATGAGTGTGGTAAGTTATATTTTATTTTATTATATTATAATATATTGATTTATTTTATTCTTTTTATTAGTTTTAGTGTTTTAAATGTTGTTTGATATTCTGTAAGCTGCCTTGTGTCCTCATGGCAATATAAATTCAATAAATAAATAAGTTGAGGACTACCACTATGCAGGATATTCAAAATTCCTTTTTGAACTCAGTATGGTATGTATGATATTGATATGTATAGAAACTCAGAAAAACCTCGCTTTGATTCTTAAGAAAACCTGAAGTCGTGAGTGTGCTGCCTTCTATCTATAACTAAGGCACTCTATGGTTTGTCCCAAGAAACATATTAGAAAGATGTTGACCAATTATTATTAACTGCCTATTGAATTTCTGAGATTAAACTTAATAATGCCTATTATTAAGTATGTCCTTTGACTGAGAACAGCCTACTCATGCTAAGCAAAATGCTTATTAGATCCTAATACTACCTTTCAACTTATTCTTTATTTTCTCATTCCAAAGTCCATCCAAAGAGAATTTACTCAGCTTTCTAATAAAAGGGTGGGTTGTTGTTGTTGTTTGAACTATTAATGTAGCACGACAGCTTGGATGTGGCAATAAGCAGGGCCCTGGTTTATTTGTGAAGAGGAAAAGCTGAGTGGCTTTAAAAGAGTGCTGGATAGAGGAATCTTTTAGGATCTCTGACAGGCCATGTAGCAAGGATGGACAAAAAGATTGAGGATTCTGTTGGAGTGACAGTTGAAATGCCCACTAACTGAAAAAGTCCTGGAACTTTTGAAGTCTCTCTCTATCCCATGGTTGTTCCTTTCTGACTCCTTTCTCTAAAATGCCTATTGATCCTTTCTGGCCAGGTATTTCCAGACCTAGCAAAAATGTGGTTTTTTTTGGGGTGGGGTGGGGTTGTAATTGTTTACTTACTGATTTTAAAGCTGAATGGTACATTTTTTTCTCAGTTGTGGCTCACTAAGTTCAATTCCTCTTAGATTTAAACTTCAATTTAAAAAAATAATAATTTGGGGGAGATTTCACTATCAGATATCCCCATGTCCTTAAGATGTTTCTGGGGTTTTCTCCAAGTTTCATTTTATGGATAAAATTATTGGGAATTTAAAGATTTTTTTATTCCTTTCTCCTTTGCTCTAGGAAACTCTGTTGCCTTTGATTGCAAGTTTCTGCTTTTTAAAAAAAGGTTTCAGTATCATACAGAAATCTAATATGCAAAAGAAATTTTACAAGTTTCATTTTATGAATACAAGTATTGGGAATTTAAATATTTTTTATTCCTCTCTCCTTTGCCCCAAGAAATTCTGTTGCCTTTAATTGCAAGTTTCTGTTTCTTTAAAAAGGTTTCAGTAACATGTAGAAGTCTAAGAAAAAGAAATGTAAAGAATAATTAAGCTGCATAAACATATGAGTAATGAAAAGAAAACTTTACTGAATATTATTCCTTGCTTCATCTGTTTTTTCACTCTCTGATTTCTCCTCCCCGACCCCCAACTCCCAATTCAGGGTATTTAACTAGTTTTTTTTTCCTTGTACACATGGAAGTCTTAATATGCAGTGTGGGGAATCTTAAAGTTTAATTAAAAGCAATAGTTAAAGGAATGTTTACAGTGTGGAAAATATACATAAACTACCTTTCTTAAATATATGGATATTATTAAAAACCGAGAGAGTAGTACAAAGATAATTACTAAAAAGCTGAACTTAAACAAGTGTTGTCAAAAAAATAAAGGAAATGCACCACATTAAAGAGAATAAATGAAATCGATTTTCATAACTGTTATGGTGGTGGCGTCAGTAATGGGAGACAACCCTTTTCTAAATGATTAGAACATTTATTGTAACATTAACTGACTACCTGTGGCTGCCACAAGCTAGTAAGTTCGCGCATGGTGGTGGGCAACAGCTGACTCGCCTGACAGCTCCTTTTATATTGCAGCTGTCAGCCTAGACAGTCAATGAAGAGGTGCTACAACTCCCGCCAGAACTGTGGACTAGAACGAGGACCATGTCGGTACGTAACACCCCTTTCCCCCAGTTACAGGCATGCGTACTCTCGCAAGTAGGCGGGGCGTCGCCTGACTCAGCCCGACCTACATGGTTCAGTTGGAATAGCCACTGGTGAGGGGTCAGGTGTGCAACCAGCTATCTCCTGTGGCAGCTACTCAGGGCATGTGGATGCAGAAGGTTCTTGTTGACTTGAAGAAACGTCGAAAGGTAAGTCCTGCTAGAGTTGCGGCTCAGCGGTCATCATCTGGGGTTTGGGATCATCGGTTTCACTGTTTATTGATCGGTTGCCATCTTGTCAGTCACCATCAGGCCAGTGGTCCATGGATGCGTTCCATCAACCTCGCAATTGATCGATGTGCCACCGCCGTATCCGGACATCAGGTGGTCTAACTCTATAGGATTTTGGGCCAGTGACAGCAATTATCTCCCCGGGTACCCATAAAGGAACTCCTGCAAAATTTCTTGCATAAACTGGGTCATATAGTTTAAAAGCCCTGAACTTGCTGGAGGAATCTAAGGGACAGGAAGGGGGGAAATTCAGGTGCAACCTGTCAAGGCTTGTCTGCAACTGCCAACCCATCAGGAGCTCCGCCAGGGAGCAGTTAGTGGCTGCGCTTGGTGTCGCGTGTTGGATTAAAAGGTACTTGGCTAATTTTTCATGCCAATCCTCCCTTCCCATCCTCTGTAGGGTCTCTTTGGCAGACCTTATTGTTCTCTCAGCCTGGCCATTCGATGCCGGGTGATAAGGCGCAACCAAAACATGTCGGATACCCCTCTTTGCTAAGAATATTTCAAATGTGTTGGATGTAAACTGGGGCCCATTATCAGACACCAACACATCGGGTAACCCATGAGTTGCGAATAACTGGGTTAGTGCCTTAAGTACAGCTTCTGATCTTACTGAGTGCATAAGCATGAGCTCCACCCATTTAGAATACGAATCTACAAGCATTAGAAACGTTCAGCCCTTAAAGGGGCGCACTAAGTCGATATGCACTCTTGACCAGGGGGTTCTAGCTGATTCCCATTCAAAAGGTGTGGCCATGGGCAGTTCAGGCCTTGACAACTGACAAACCTGGCAGGCTCCATCTGCTTCAGTAATGTCCATGTCCAACCTAGGCCACCATACATAGCTCCTAGCTATAGCTTTCATCCTGGCCACCCTGGGATGCCCTTCATGTAGATTTTCCAAAACCCGGGGCTGTAATTTACTGGGCACTACTACCCTACACCCCCATAGTAGATAGCCCATTTGGGTGGACAACTCATATTGTTTAGCTTTGTATGGAGTGAATGTAGATGCCAACGTCTCTTTTGGCCACCCACTCCTCACCCAATCCAATACTTTAGAGATTACCTCATCCTTAGAGGAGAACTGAGCTATGTCACGTGCTGTAATGAGCAATTGATAGTCGTCGATTAACAGGACAGTCGATGTAGTAGTGGGGTCTTCAACTCATACTGGCAGGGGGCAGCAGCTCAAAGCATTAGTGTTACTAATCAATTTGCCGGCACAATAAATTAGTGTGTAGGAATATGCTGATAAGAACAAGGACCATTGGGTCATACAAGGCAAAAGAATGTTAGGAGTTTGCCGGTTACCTGCCAAAGGTCCTAATGAAGGTTTATGATTGGTTATTATTTCAAAATAATGTCCAAACAAAAACTCGTGGAATTTTTTAATGGCGGTGACCACAGTGAGGGCCTCTCTGTCCAACTGGTTGTAATTTCTCTCTGTGCTCAACAAGGTTCTTGAGAAATATGCGATAGGTGCCTCATGTCCATTTGGAACTTTGTGGCTAAGGACTGCCCCAATGCCAACTGGAGAAGTGTCACACACCAGAATAATAGGAAGCTCACAGTCAAACTGAACCAAAACACTGTCAGAAGATAGTAATGCCTTGACAGCTTTGAAAGAGGTAGCTTCCTTTTGGCACCAAACCCAAGGCATCTTAGCATCTAGCAGTCTATGAAGGGGCTCAGCCACTGATGCTTTGTGCGGCAGGAAGGAACTATAGAAATTTAGCAGACTTAAGAAAGCTTGCAGCTCAGCCTTGCATGGAGGGGTTGGGGCCTCTTTGACTGCTTTAACCTTTGATTCAATAGGGTGGAGTCCGGTAGTGTCAATGCGGTACTCTAAGAAATCCACCTGAGGGACAGCAAATTTGCATTTGTTTTTCATAAGTTTTAAATCGGCTTTTTGGAAACGGAACAGGACATCCCTGAGACGTGAAATAAGTTCGCTTAGATTGTTTGCAGAGATAAGGACGTCATCGAAATAGGGAATGACACCCTCAATGCCTTGAAGAAGATGCTCAATAATTCTTTAAAAATGCCTGGTGCAGTACGAATTGCAACCGGGTGCATTTAAAGGCTCCCCGGTGAGTGACAATAGTTTGTGCTTCGGCTGCATCATTGTCAATGGGAAGCTGCTGATATGCCTGGGCCATATCCAGCTTTGCGAAAATGCACCCTTTTCCCAAGGAGTGTAACAAGTGTTGGACAACTGGCACTGAGTATGCGTTTGGGTGTAAAGCCTTGTTCAGTGTGCTTCAGTAGTCTGCACACAGGCAAATAGAACCATCCTTCTTTAACAGGGCAATGATGGGGGTTTCCCATCTTGCAAAATCGACAGGCTGTCATATTCCCTGTGAAATTAATTTATCTAACTCCACATCTACTTTCGCCCGCAAGGCGAAAGGAACTCTTCGCAGCTTAAGGCGAATGGGCACCACTAAGGGGTCCAAACTGATAGAGATTGGGGTGCCATTGTATTTGCCCAATTCCTCTCTAAATACGTCAGCAAACTTGTTTAAATTATTTTCTATGTTCTGGCTTTGTAAGGAATGAATGCCATTTACTTTCAAATCCAAAGCAGAGAACCAATCTAATCCCAGAAGGCTAGGCAGGGTGCTTTCCACAATTAAAAGGGAAAGGCGACCCGTAAAGTTCTTGAATTTGACGGAAAGCCTGCCAGACCGTATGACCGGAATGGAATTACCTTGATAGTCCTTGAGCAATACCTGGCAAGGTTTCAATTGTCTCTTAGCGATAGTAGGAACCAGGCATTTTATGGTGCCCCATGAGACAATGGAGAGGGACCACCTCCATGGAACAAGGTTTTCCTTCTAAATACACAGTAACATAAATTTTGTTAGAACATAGTTTGCAAGAGTGACAGGGAAACAATTTAGAAGTGTGGCAAGCCCTAGTGATAGTAAAACATTCTTCAGGTTGGGTATTTACTCACTGCTGCGCTTGGTAAGGAAAAGGTTGATTCAGGTTTCTTCTGCTTTTGCAAACCCTTGCTAAGTGTCCCTTGCATTGACACTTTAGACCAGGGGTGTCCAACCTTTCACCTTCCCTGGGCCACATTAGAAGATGAAAATTTGGTTTGGGCCGCACATAATTAAATTAAATAATAAATTAAATTAAATTAAATTATTATTTATTATTTATTAAAAATTATTTATTTTTATTTTATAATTTTCCGGCCAAATTTTGCGGGGGAGGGGGGAAGAAAGCTCGCCTGCCTCGCGCCTACCTCTCCTCCTGCAAATGCAGCAGCGGTGGTGGCGGCGGCGGGGCAGAAGCAGCAGCGGTGGCGGGGGCAGAAGCAGCGGCGGTGGCGGCGGGGGGCAGAAGCAGCGGCGGCGGGGCAGAAGCAACAGCGGCGGCGGGGGGCAGAAGCAGCGGCAGCGGCAGCGGGGCAGAAGCAGCAGCGGCGGCAACGGGGGCAGAAGCAGCAGCGGTGGCAGCAGCGGCGGCAACAGCAGGAGGTGGCGGGCGGGACTTTTGGACTGCGGCTGCCCGCCTTTTCTGTTGCTCGCCTCGCCCGCCTCGCACCTGCCTCTCCTCCTCCTCCTCACTGGATCTTTCATGAAGGTTGGGGTGGGCATTGGGCCGCATTACGAGGCGACCTGGGCCGCATGCGGCCCGTGGGCCGCGGGTTGGACAAGCCTGCTTTAGACAAATAACATTTTGAAAATGGCAATTTGCCCTCAAATGGTTACCACCGCAGCTTAAGCAGGACAGCTGTGGTTGTGTTGGTTTGCTGATGGAACCCCCATTTCTTCTTGGTTGTGACTGCTGGCCCCTGAGCCTATGCATTTCTTCAGTTGAGGCGCCCTCAGGGAACACGACTTCAGAATGGACGGAAGCTTTGGTAGCAGCAGGGTTGATAGAATGTGGATTAGAACCTTGGATCTCAGCTGCAGAGAGTGGGGATTGCTCAGAGATGCCCAGAGTTGGGTTTTTCGATGAGCAGCTGTAGAATTCAAACATAAATAAATAACCATTGTAAAGTAGGAAATAAGACTGACCTCATTTAAAGCCATTCCATATATTTATTTGTATTTATTTATCATATTCGTATAGCCATATGATTATGGATGCTAAATTGTTTCTTTTCTCTTTTATTGATCCAGTATCATTAAAGATGGAGGTCCCTGGGAAAAGTCCAATTACAAAGGACTTGTATCGAACAACCAAGTCACCTGATACACCTGTAAATTGCCTCTGCCCTCTCTGTTCCAAAGCTTTTGACACTATGCCACATGTAAGCTCCTGTTTCCACAGCTCCTGCTTTTCTCGTACACAGGACTTGTTGGAAACCAAGGCAAAATGTCCTTCTTATAAGCAGCCTTTCCATTCGGTTTCTCATCCTGGGAATGTTCCTCTGAAAGAGCTCCTATCCACAAAACACCCCCAAGAAAACCTCTCCTCTTTTTCACCATCCAGGAAGAACCCCGCAAAATACGGTCTCTTGCATTCCAAAAAGAACTTGGACGAATATTCATCTTTACCTTCTAAAAGTCAATCTGAA
Source organism: Notechis scutatus (assembly GCF_049901735.1). NCBI lineage: Eukaryota > Metazoa > Chordata > Lepidosauria > Squamata > Elapidae > Notechis > Notechis scutatus. Next base: position 183,235,465 of record NC_142010.1, on the reverse strand, counting down.
GATCACATCACTTTGTCTTGTAAAGAATATTCTCCCTCCCTTCATTTAAAGAGATGCTGTAAAGTGTCCCCTATTAGATTGCCATCAAAAGACAATCTACCCCCTTGTGAAGTCACAAATTCTCAACCCCATTGTGAATGTCACCATATGAGGGTTTTAGGAAAGAAGCCAGTTCGTGTGTCCAGACAATTAGAAGAACCTGAGCCTGAATTCAGATCCACTGCAAACTCCCTGAAATTTGATAACGATGATCTGGAGAACTTTGGCTCTAGAATAGCAGCTTCCAGTTTGTCTATGTCAGATTTTCTAGAAGCTACATTTATGCTTATTTCTTCTGGGGCAATGGCATTCATATTTCTTTATATCTATTTAAAATTGGTTCTTGTACATAAATAATAAAAGTCAGATTTGTTTGTGAACATACTAGGCTCTGGCTGGTAGAAAGAATACTTCCTGAGTCATTATGTTCTGATATAACACATGATCACAATGCTTTGATATATTCTTTTTTTAAGATGTGTTACACAAAATGACAAATATACTGTATAATAGTATTGCAATTCAGGACCTCGGAAACATATATAATATTTGACACCAAATAGTTCTCTGTACGTTCCATGGGAAACTCTTCCCTATCTATCAATCTGAGAAGGTTCAAGAGATGTCCCGCTCTAAATTCTACCCTGGGGAGAAATCAGATGAGACAAAGAAAGAAGAAACTCTGTATTTGGGTCACAACTATTGAAAGCCTGTTTCATACCTACCAATCTTCCCCTCTAGTCTTAGGATATATAATATGGCTTCCAATTATATAAAAATAAATTATAAGCAGATTTGCCTAGAAGATGGCAATCTTTCTAGCTGCAAATTGTTTAGGGTTTTGTTGATTGAAACAAGCATCATGAAATTGTCTGGAAATAAACTGGAACAATGTAGAATGGCATATATATGGAAAACTAATGGGGAAACTTTCTCTGTATCAAATTCCTGGCAAAGGTAAATATAGTTAGTGTTTTCAAACCTAGTTTAAACTCAGACTGAAAATGATCCAAATAAACAATTTAATCGAAGCTTTATGCCAATTTCCCACCCCACCCCCCAATATGTGGGCCTGAATAGGTATGAATAGGCTTGTACTCACACATAAATACAAACTGGTACTTCATGTAGAAATTTTTAAATTACAAAGATCTTAAAGATTTAGTAAAAAAACAAAAACCCATTTCATGTTTTCCATTTCATCTCTACATGTCCACTTAACAAAACTGGGTCTGTGGAAGGGAGGAAGACATGTGAATAAGATCCCAAAGTTTTGTGAAAGAAAGGAAAAAACAGATTCAGGGAAGGGGTTAAATTCTTAACATCAACGAGTTTTCCTACATCAGTCAGCAAAAGAGATTTAAGGTCACTACATTTGTCCAAAGAACTCAGCTGATAGTAAGCAATCTGTCAACTTTCAGAGATGCTGGACATTCTTTTGCTGGGGCTGAAATGTCATATGTTTAAGACTGCAATTCTATGCATGTCTCATTGAACTCAGTGGGACAGCTTGACCCTAAGGTGCACTGCATAGCATTAGTTTCTCAAGAAGCAAAACAGCTGCTACCTTTGTTCTTTTTTGTGATAATTTCCATTCAAGGTGAGTGTTTCAAGTTTTCCCTGTTACACAATTGTATACAAGATCATTAAGTCATAGGCACTGGGTTAGTATATGTACCATATACCAGATCTACGGGGAAGGAAGGGAAACTAAAGAACAGCTCACTTCAACGTGTTTTAGTTTTCTTATCTAAGAATGTCTGTAGCTTCTACCAGTTGCAGCTGTCAGAAGCCTGAGATGGTCATCTTGCTACATATTCTTCAGCTGCTCATGACAAACAGCCAACAGATCATTGGGCTCAATATACATCAGTGTCATTCTAGGATGGATAAAGTTATCATGATGGCTTATGGATTATGATTCTAGTGATATTACAAAATGCTGGACTAAAGAAGTTGGAGAACACCATATCAGTCTCCCATAACTTTGTTAATTAAATTCAATCAAATGTATGTGAGGTTTCCTAATTGGATTGAAATGCCAGTGGGGAAAGAACTGGGGCTGTTTGTTTTCAAAGCGTAATTATTTTTTCTGTAATAATTTTGACTCCTCTTCCATATACATCTCATTCAAGCGAGAAAATGTATGTGAACCGGTTTCTTCTCACATTAAAAAGCAGGAAATGTGTGGTTTCACATTTTATTTAATTAGCATATGGCAAAAATGTTAAACACATCACAATTATATTCTCAATGAGGAAACATGCAACTATTTACTCTGTTTACATATTCAAAGGTAGACTATTTATATAGTCAGTACACGACGGAGTTGCATACCAAAAGTCTGTGGGGTTCCCTGATATGCATTCAGAGGGCAGTTTTTCACAATAAGTAGCACGGTCTGGTTTGGAGCACTACAGCTACATTCCAAAGAGGAGAGCTTTCTCCATTTATGGAGGAGACTAGATGTTGTGGCTCCGGGTTTGGATTCTGCTCCTGTGGCAGATATGAGTTCAAGTGATGAGGACATGGCAGCAAAATATGAGCCAGCATTGCTTAGTGATTGGGATAGTAACCAGGATGAGGAGATGGATGTAACAAGGGAAGATAGACCTGAAGTAATAGAGTTGTCAGGACCTTCGACCTCCTCTGGTTCTTTATCTGATCAGCAGCCGGGAATGGCTGACAGGGAAGGCATGAGAGAGTTTTCCAGTGGAGATGAAAATTTGGAGAACTTATGGTTAGACGTCAGAAACAGAAGGAGGCTGAGAAGACAAACTCAGTTAGAAAGGAAGCGTCGATCTAGTCATTAATTAGGGAAATTAGCACGCTTCATAAGTGAATAAAAGGACATGGCTGGGCTGGTGGAATTCGCCAGAAGCAAAGTGACTAATTGGGAGTGAAGACATGCAGCAAACTCTCTGAGGCTTGTGATTTACTGCCACGCCAGGATTGCCGGACAGAGTGTGGATTTATTGCTGTGTATTGGAATTTACTCCAGCCGTTCTCTTGTGGGGGTTTGTTTTTGATTTGAACTACTTCTGAAACGGCTGCTTTTTGTTTTGCTCGCCTGCAATTAAAGGGGAGACATAACAACTAGACATGTTGAGGCCTAATCCTGTTGAGGATTCACCAGATCTTTTGGACAGTTTGGATCCTTTTGGTTCTAGAGGACCATTCTTGCATCCAACCTGAAGCAGACTGAAGTTGCTATCCAGCAAGCCTTCCTAATAGGTTGAAGTCTGGAGCAAAGCCTATTGTTTATAGCTTCAGTAATATCTGCATTGATTGGCAGGTTTCACATTCACTCGTCAACACAGTTCCAAACCATTTCCCCTAATGGCAATTTGACCAGGGAATGGGGAGCTCAACCTCCTAGAAGGTTTATTTGCTAGTTTTTCCTACTGGCTGCCTGAAATTTGGCACTTCAAATCTCACCAAGCTCAAGGTTGACTCAGCCTTCCATCCTTCCGAGGTCAGTAAAATGAGGACTCAGATTGTTGGGGGCAATATGCTGACTCTGTAAACTGCTTAGAGAGGGCTGTAAAGCACTATAAAGTGATATTATACGTCTAAGAGCTATTGCTATTAGGTCACAATAGAAGCAGCAAACTCATGCCCCGTTTCTTCTTGTGATAAAGCCAACAGAATCCTGCCTTCACAACCATGATTCTTTATTCCCGATGAAAATGGCAGAAAGAAAGGGAAGAAAGAAAGAAAAAGACAGAAGGGAAGGAAGGAAGAAAAGAAAAAGAAAGAAAGACAGAAAGAAAGATTATAAATACATATTTCCCTATCACAATTCCCTAGATGAATTGCTGGTTACATTAGCTCACGGCTTTAGAGTGGATTCTGAATTATAGGCTGTACTGTCAACATGGTTTTAGGATTAGGTTTGACAGGGAATGAATTTGACAAGTGAAAGTCACTCCCATTATTGTAATAAGTTCATCTCCTGATGAGCTTTGGATTAGCTGTGGCAGCCATGCCCTGCAGGATTAGGATAGTATATAAATTCCAAGGCATTTCTAAATGCACTGCAGGTTTTTTGAGATGGATAGTGCTTCTGTTGAAATTCCAGTTTCACTCTGGAATGGCAAGATGAGAAGGATCATTAAAATTGCTACTCCTGATCTCCCTGTGTTTACAGGGAGCCCAGAAAGTTCTGGAATTCTGTGAGGAAATCTGGACAATGATGTAGGCTGATAGGCTTATCTAGGCTGATAGGCTTAGTGAGTGCGATTGGACACAAATAATACATACTTACAACCAGTATATGTTGTTCAGTCAGCCAAGCAAAACCATTTCTTTGTCATTATCACATCTTTAGTGAATCAGCCAAGCATTTTTCCTCCTAGATCTTTTTGTAAAAAAAAAAAAAGAGTAACTGCTTTAAACGTTATATTAACTTCCTTAATGAACCGATTCCTTAAAATAGAGGCATCTTTCTTCATATTCACACAGAAGCCAGAAAAAAGAGGGGCTATCTTAATGTTGCATAGTTTTTATTAGTTTATAATATAACATACAAACGGAATACAAAAGCAAATATCAGGGAAATTAGGAAAGGAAAAAGGGAAGTGAATAGTGGGGGAAAGGAAGGGGGAAAGAAAAAAAAGGCATTGACTTCCGACTCCTCAACCCCTCACAACTTCAACCTCAAACTGTCTACCGTGAACTTCATCCCATTTCTAAGAGGTCTAAGCGCACCAGCGTGCCTACCATCCCTGTGTTACTGTCCCCATTTATCTGTATTTACTTCCTTAGTTCATGTTTATGTTCATACCTACACTTGTTATCTTGTACATGTTTGACAAAAAACAAACAAATAAATAAATAATATATTTATGCCTTCAATTGGGACTCCCAAAACATGGATCAGATCATTTTGTTAAATCTGTCTGCTGGTGTTTGGAAAATTCATCAAAAGGACAGGAGAAGTTACCTTGCTTTACTAAATAGCAGATCAATATTTCAAGGCTGTCAAAGGCCCCAGATATATAGTGCAGGAATACTATTATAAATGCAAGTGCTTTGTTTATTTCCTCATTTTAAGGCGTGCCTTGGTTCCTCTGACTTTTCTTAAACCTATCCAAGTTTAGAAAACAGAGTATAACTCTAATTACTTTCCCATTTCTCCACTCATCCCACTGAGATAATCAGCATGTTCAGCCAAAGATTTTTTTCCCCTCCCCTGAACTAAGAGAAATAGTCACTGCGGTTGGCCCTGACTTAGCCTTATGGCCTATAGCACTTCTTCTGCATGAAGACAACGTTTTAGATTATTTTTAAGCAAAGCACAAATATCCAGTGTGGTTCAGTTACTGCCGCCAAGAGAGATTAATCAACAGTGTTTCCTTAATCATTTAAGTATGGGTCAGCTCCCACAGAGCCAACTCCTCCATTACTCTAGGAAAATCTGTATGAACCCTTTTCTGACTCTCAGGCATCCAAATCTATAGTAGTGCAAGCTTTTTCCAAGCTCGTTTCCTTCCATGTGCTGCTGCATACACTATTTCTGTGTTTAGAGATTTAGGCAAGTAGCTGATAATGTGACCTTGTGAAATAAAATATTGACTTTTATTTTTTAAATAAAATAAGGAATACCCGCCCACCCTCAAATCAATGTATGGATGTGTTGATAGCAAGGATGGTTTGCATCAGTATAAACACCGGGAGAGGTATAGTGAATAATGCTGGAATAAGCTAGATTTATCTCTATTTCTTCAGGCCCCAATTTCTTTGTCTGAGCAAATGCCTGAACTCTGCCTAAAATTTCTTGCCTAAGAGAGTACCATGATGAGTATATACATATATGTTGTGGCTCGGAGGTTTGAGCCTGCTCTGTTAGAGGACGAAGACTTGGACAATGAGGAAGAGGAGGATTTGGCTTTGAGGTTTGAGCCTGCTTTGTTAGAGGACGAAGACTTGGACAATGAGGAAGAGGAGGATTTGGCTCTGAGGTTTGAGCCTGCTTTGTTAGAGGATTTGGAGTTGCCTTCCTCCCCAGGACTTTCCTCTTCGGCAAGACCTTCCTCCATGATTGTGCCTCAGGTGTCGGCAGATAACCAGGAGAGCGTATCAGAGCCTCTAACTGAAGATCAAGCTGAGGAATGCTGGCTTGATACGAGGCAACGGCGCAGGCAAAAGTGTGAGCTGCAATGCAGAAAGAAAGGACGAATCAGAGACTGAGATGAGGGACTGATACGCCACACAGGGAATAAAAGTGGGTGTGTTCGCTCTGGGAACTTGTTCGGGACAACGTGTTACTTAGTGAGAGAAGCTTCGTAGTATCCTGTGTGTGGTGTCAGCTTGTGATTTATATTCCTGCTTTCTTGTCAGACTTGGCAGACAGCTTGTGTGAGACTGCCAAGAACTTTATCGGCTCAAGGAATTTAACCCTGTAATTACTGGACTTGCTTGCTTGTTTGTTTTCAGTTGGAAATTTGGACTTCTCACCTTTTTGGTACAGGTGAGACATAACACACATATATTATCTTGATCCAAAACCATGGTTTGGTATCAGGTTCAGTTTGGTGTATGAAAATCATTGATTAAGTTGTACATGTGTATGTGTGTCCGTGTGACATATAAAGAGACAAGCTCTGATTATGTGCGGAGCCACTATTCTGACTTTTCTGGCCTCATCCCCAACCACAACATACTGTATACATAACTATATGCTGTTGTATAACCTAATGAAGAATTATGTCCTATTTATCCATTTTTGATAACCATAATTGTGACATATAGATGGACATTTCTCCCAAATGTATTTGTTTAATGACAGTGCGAAGTTCTGAAACCTTCAGAAAAAGTGATTTTTAATCCATCCTCAAAGTTACAACCATCAGCTCACCTGATCACAATGGCTTGCATTTACAACAATTACAGCATCTTGTAGTCATGTGATTGCAATTTGTCAGCGACCCAGGCAGCTTCCAACAAGCAAAGTCAATTGGGGAAGCTGGGTTCTGTTAATGATGTCATGATTCACTTAATGACCACAGTCAAATGATCATAAAATCAAACCATTCACATTATGACTTATGAGTACATTCAGTGGTGGGATTCAAATAATTTAACAACCAGTTCTCTGCCCTAATGGTTTCCTCCAACAACCAATTCATCAAACTGCTCAGAAAGTTAACAACCAGTTCTCCCAAAGTGGTGCAAACTGGCTGAATCCCACCACATTGTTTAGCAAACAAAATTCCAGTCCCAACTGTCATATATCAATGGCCCACTAACTTTAGAATTGCTACTAATAAAACCTTTAAAATTGTTTTAATTATCTGTGCAGCTTATCAGCAACCCTCAAATGAATATATAAGGGGAAAATACTCAAAGCACTTATATTTCCCCCCATCTACGCTCAAGATGAACATAGAATCTAGCCTTCTCATGTCTTCAGTTCTCTCAGCACCCCAATTTTCTAACTTTTAATTACCAAGAAATCTATCCAACTCAGAGGATATAGTTTATATTATTTATTTAATTTATATGCCACCCATCTCATTATCATCTCATCTGTGCAGCTTACAATGTCATAAATAATGATATACCCTTTTACAGACATTTTTTGTCAATATTGCATCCCAAAATAAATGATTTCTCAGTGGTTTCAATTTAAGGAATTTTTAAAGCAATTTCCTAAATTTGTGATATTTGGGTGATGAGAAAAGTCTGTCCTACTTGAAATTTTCATAGAATTACATGGCTGGAAGGGATCTTGGAGGTCTTCAAACTAGTCCAATCCACTGCCTAAGGTAGGAATCCTGATACCATCCGGGACAATTGTTTATCCAACATTTTCTTGAAAACCTCAAGCAATGGAGCACTTACAACTCTGGGAGGCACTTTTTAATGGTTCTCACTGTCAGGAAATTCTTCCTTCTTTCCAGGTTGGATCTCTGATGAACTGTCACCCATTGCTTCTTGCCTTGCCTCAGGTGCTGCAGAGAATCAATCAACGGTCTCTTCCCTGTGGCAGCCCTTCAAACATTGGAAGATTGCTGTCAAGCTCAATCTGAGAGGATTAATTGGCTGTCATTTTTTTATGTACAGGCATTGTCTAGAAAAGCCAATTGATCCTTTGAGTGTGCTTTGGATTTGCAAACATTTAATCACTTCCAGGCATGTAGCATCCCAGTGTCCATAAATGGATAGCATCCCAGTGTCCATAAATAGATAAATCCTGGTGGCATTTAAAGTTCATAAAGGAGAGTTGGCTAATTGTGAAGGCTAATTGCCTGGAAGCATCTTGGTTGTCTGCTTGCTCCCCTGAGATCCATTTTGGTGTTTACAGTCATTATTTTTGGAATAACATCAATCGTAGTTGTTTCTTCCCAAAGAGACATTGTTTGCAATAGTTGCCCTTAGACTTAACCGATCATTTCAGAAGAAATAAATGCATGTACTTGCTTGCTCTTTCCCTTTTTTTTATTTCACAATAAATAATGCCATCTGCATTGCAGTCATTTGAAGGGCAGATGTCTAGAAAAAAGCCTGTGTTCTGTGAAAATTGAGTAGCCCAAGGGCACTTGCCCAAAAAAATAATTTACAGTCTGTCTGAACTTTGCAAAAAAAGGTAATCTAACGGTGTATAGGGTATACAGATGAAACAGAGTCTTAAAACAGATAACTTATCTACTTGAACCAACCTATTCCTGATGATGTTAAAGAAAAGGGGTTATTTCTTAGATCTGTCTCAAGAGATTTGGAATTAATCTACTCATTAGACAAGGGTCAGGCTTCCTGACCAAACTCTTAGCAGAAACTTCCACACAATTCATTTAAAAGCCTGGATTGAACTCTATTCAATCCAGGTAGAAGCTCTCAAACAAATAACATGACATGCCTGGTTAAGAATCTTTGTTGTACACTAGAATGATGCCATATAAAATAATTGACTGGTTCTGCCAAGGTGAAATTGAAATTTGCCTGTTATACCCAAAGGCAATTATACCCATGAGTCAAAGATTTGCCTCATCTGAGCAGTCCTTAATTGTTTATATAACTGACATCACTGGTTTGGGAACGGCTGGCTCCTTAGCTCCTTTTCCATACCAGGAACATAAACTCCAACATTAACTCATGGGGAGGAAATTTTGAAGGACAAAATCAATGGCATGAATAGGACAGCCGTCTTCAGATATATCAGAATGTTTGCTGGCAGGGATACAAACATATGAGGAGAAAAGTAAGGAATATGAAACTCATTCTGCCATATAATGTATGCCTAAAAATTATTTAAATTTGCAGTGCAGAAAAATGGAATGGTTTACTGCATCCTATCCACTAAAACTGAAATAAAACAGACTTAATTTTACATATGAATCAAGCCTCTGCACTTTTTAATGAATCTTCCTATGTAAGAAACAATTTTGGGTCTTTTTTGTGGTTGGCAAGAATTGATTTGCCCCAAATCTGTTAGAAATTAGTGTAGAGCTTGTTTATTTGGCAGGGTGTGAGCCAAAGTTTTCTTCCTCGGGATGTTTCTTTATCTACCAAGAAACTGTGTTAATATTACATTTAAAAAAAAATTTTTTTTCTTGTTGCACTGATCTAGAACCAGATCTTTGGGCCTCTATCGTTGGCCATGCTTTTTTCTTCTTCTTCCCCTTTTTATTCCTGACAGTTATTAGAAAACCTGCTCTTCTCGTACTCTAAGCTTAACTTCAGCACCTAAGTTATCTCTTGTAGGTTCTACTATGTTTTGGTTTTTACTTGGGCTAGGACCAAACTATATATCTCAAACTTTGGCCTGCTTTGATGGCTGAATTATCACATTCATCCACCAAACATTTCTAGGAGAAAGAAATAAAAATGACTTTGGTAAGCAATATAAAAGTCACCTTCTACTGTTCTGTTTTAGAAAGAGAGGTTTGTGTCACCTCACTGATTCGTGAATATCAATGGTGATTTGCATGGTGACTCTTAATTTGAGGGCATGTCTGAATGAAATCCATTGGATGGATGGATGGATGGATGGATGGATGGATGGATGGATATATATAGATGGATATAGATGGATATATATATACAGACGGACACAATAGTCACAATTAGCATCCCAGACAAGTACTTTTGTATTTTAAAAAAAACAACTCTACTAAAAAGAGAGAAGACATATGCCTACAAGGAGGTTATACTGAGTTCCTTCTTTGGAACTAGGGGAGTCCAGGTTGACGTCTACCCTACAACCCTAAAGCTAACTGCCTCTCTGTTCATTCTGTAAAACTCAGGAGAGGAAATTAAAAGTACACAGGTTAGGTTACAATAACAATTGAACCTTCACATTTTGTTAAAAACAAAAACAACTGCATTAAGGGGAGCAGGTGGTTATGTTTAGTCTGAGGATTACATGATGTATTCCAGAATGTCCATCTTTCATATTCCCAGCAAAAGGGATGAAGAGAAAAAAGGTGTATGTGTGTGTATTTCCCAGGTAAGCTGAATTCTTGCCGCTTTGGTTTAGCAGAGCCTGATATTCAATAATGTACTTTCACACAGAGAGGTAGTATTCTCTTGGCTTCTACAGGCCTGCAAAATTTCCAGGACAGCAATCATAGCATAAGGACTAAGGAAAGGACTTTATTCATCACTTGAAAATGCTACTTAAATCTGGCAGTTTGAATTTTGGCCAGGAGACGGCTGTTTCTTTCTACCAGGTGATGGATTATAAATTTTATTTATAATCAAATCAGTCTTGCTCCTAAACTTTTTGCCATTACACTTCCCTTTTGTGCAATCTTAATGTGTGCACCTCCTCTAAAAATCCAAACCCCAAACCACCAATATGAATACAAAACACCAACATGAGCACAAGTGAACAATAAAAACAATGCAATTAAACTTTGGGGAGTCCTGTCCTAAAGAATATTCATTGGCTTGTTTTTCAACCCTTTGGAAGATTGGTAGAGATGTAACCTGGCTCTTATATTACAATAGCTAGGTAGGTAGGTATATATAGACAGACAGAGAAACAGACAGATGGATAATAGATAGATGATAGAGATAGGGATGAGATAGATAGAGATAGAGATGAGATGGAGATAGAGATGATAGAGATGGAGATAGAGATGATAGAGATGGAGATAGAGATAGACATGTAAATATGCATGTATGTATGTATGTAGAGGGAGGGAGGGAGGGAGGGAGGGAGGGAGGGAGAGAGAGAGAGAGAGAGAGAGAGAGAGAGCCCCTGGGTACAATAATTGCAGAATTTGGAACTAAGTACCATATTATTAATGTAATATCCAGAATGAACAAGCATATGGCTATACAGTCGAGGATTGAAAAGCCAAGAGACTACAGATTAATTCTGACACATATTCTATAGATTATAAAATTGAAAATTCCCCACCGTACTCTGGATCGGAGGTCCAAAACCCCTAAACGATGAACTACAATATTGTCTCCCAGCCTAGCTAATACACACCCACATATCTGAAAAGCATCAGAGAGATAATACTGTTAGAAATAGATATTTCCTAACCATAATTTTAAAGGAAGCTTGAGTACTAAACAAGCCAGCTGAGAAACATATTTTATTGTGTCCCATACAATCATATCTTATAGAGAAAAGACATGTACAAAACAAGAAGAGGGACACAAATTGAGTTTTAAAATTGAACTTTAAAAATACAGAGAGGTGTGAGAATGTTACTGCAAAACTGACTTGAATGAGCACAGACTTTGCATCTTTTGAGAAAGCTCACCGTGAACCCTGGTTCTACAGAAGGCTGTACAGATGGAATCCAACCACAGCTGCTAGAATTTGCTGCCATGCCAAGACATTAGAGGCTTAAGCCATTTGTCTCTGTGGGTTGATTCACTCACTTCAAAGTAAAGCAACCTTAGGAGGCAACGCAAGAAAGAGAATCCTTTCATTAAAAAGGAAAAACAAAATTGGGGAAAGGTGCAAAAGGGAAACAGAACAGAGAACAAAGGGAATAAAGCAAATAGCAGGAATTTCTAGACACAAGCTATACAGAGCTCAAAGGAGCACCTATCCTGCGCTCAGGCAGAATAAAGGAAAAAGTTCTATTTTACCCAAATTAATGGCTGGCATGATATCAGGAATTCACGTTGTTTTTCATAATTCCTGGATGGATAACACAAGGCTCAAGTTGAAAGGGACTGTGTAGGTAAACAGAGACAGAAAAGCCCAGTTCTACAAAGAGGAAGAAGAATCAGAAAAAATAAACTTTAAAACAAATTTAAAGGAATCCACCCACTGACCTTTGCAAGCTCTGAGTATAGTAGTCTGTAATTATGCCCTCATCCAACAGCTTCACATAACTACAGCACTAGGGTCATGCTTTTAAAAAAAACAAAAAAACTTTTCCGAACAAACCTTGCACTCACTATTGTGTGTAGGTAGGAGGATATTATTTACTTCTTTAGGTTTTAAATATACTTGGCACAAGTATGTTTATATTTGGTTGGATGGAAATTCTAGCAGTAACAAAAATGACGATTGCAAGTCAGAACATCAAGAAACCAGACTTGTTATGTGACCAAATTCATCCGATTCTATTCAAATTAGGGTGTTTCTTCCAGAATGTATAACCATCCATGTTTAGTAACAAACTCAGATGACTTGTTCCTGTTTTTCTGGGTGTTTAGAACAGACTTTAGACTTAAGAGAGAGGAGGAAAACGGTCAAATGTAAGAATTAGAAACATGCTGCTAATTACATTTTGTCTGTCTTTGGAGACTTTCTTAAAATGTCTATTACAGTAACACATGTTATTTTATCAACACACTGTGTCCTTTAAAGTATTATAATGTCTAGCTGGAGCCTAAGAATAATCTGAAAAACATTTATAAATAAACCTAAACGTTCCATTTGCCTTAGATTCCCAGTTGTTAAATGTTGATGTATCCTACACTGAGGAGCTATTCTAGCTCAATGCATTTAGCAGCTGTGAGGTTATTTCTAAACAACTGTGCTCAAAATATTGGGGGACAATATTTAAAAAAAATAAAATCCACCATTGATTCTGTTGTGAGTGGGAGTGTACAAAGCAATCCAACATCTTCGCAAAGCCACAAATGTTAGTAATAAGCAAAATCCACTGTGATGTGCTGTTTTCTTATTAAAATTAGAAAATGCAGAGGTGGTATTCGGCATGTTCTGACCAGTTCTGGAGAACCAGTAGCGGAAATTTTGAGTAGTTCAGAGAACCGGCAAATACCACCTCTGACTGGAGATTTCACAGTAGCCTGCCATGCCCACCAAGCCACGCCCACAGAACCGGTAGTAAAAAAAAATTTGAATCCCACCACTAAGAAAATGGCCTACTGTATCTAGAAAAATGTTGCCTACAAACCCATAACTGTATAAAAGAGAACGTTTTATTTATTGATTTAAAACATTTCTATAACCACCCATCTCGTACCAAATTCTGAGTGGTTCCCAATCAAGAACTAAAGCAATATAACACACACACAAAAATTATCAAAACCATGAATATTTAAAACAAAACAAAAAAGGTTCCAAGTCAAACTTCTGACATCCTGTCACCCCATTCTCCCACCTTGGTAGGAAAGCCAAATCCTTCAGAAGGCTAGAAGTATAAAAATCTTCCAATTTCATTGGGAAGAGTGTTCCACAGGGCAGGGGTTGCTATGGGAAAAGGCACTCTTCCTAGTTCCTATAAGGTGGGAATCAGTGGTGGGATTCAAATTTTTTTGTATGTCACTGCCCTGTATGTCTAATAGATCCTTTGAAGTTTTTTGAAGTTTGGCTCGAGAATCATGATTTAATTTGAGTGATTGCTGGAATCCTGACAGCAAAGCCTAGTAGAAGTGATTGGAGAATACGCAGTTCTTGAAGATGGGGCCCTTCAATGATGAAGGAACTCAGATTAACTCTGCCCATTGCAGCAGTTCCAGACAACAGGGGAAAGGAAACAGGAGAATCACACCACCATTTTCTCCTTCCAGTACCGCAGTGGTGGCAAGTTTGAGCCCTGTGAGGGTTTTTCTTTTTAGCCACTGAAAATGTCCCTTCCCATTTCTTCAGCTTCCTATATTTATACCATTCCATGTACAGGTTGTTCTCGACTTACAACAGTTCATTTAGTGTCCATTCGAAGTTACAATGGCCCTGAAAAAAAGTGACTTATGACCGTTTTCCACAGTTACAACCTTTCAAGCATCCCTGTGATCATGTGATCAAAATTCAGAAGCTTGGCAGCTGGTTCATACTTATGTCCGTTGCAATGTCCCGCCAGGATCATTGCAAATGTCCGACGAGCAAAGTCAATGGGGAAGCCAGATTCACTTAACAACCAGGTAACTAAGTTATCGACTGCGGTGAATCACTTAACAACTGTGGCAGTCATGAAATGGGGCAAAATTCACTTAATAAATTCTCACTTAACAACAGAAATTTTGGGCTCAATTATGGTCATAGGTCAAGGACTACCTGTATTCATGTCAGCCTCCTCAACTGGTTCCTTCCCCCCAAACCCTTGGCTTTCTGAAAGTCTCCCTTCCATGTACAGCATATTATTTCAGCCCTCCAGAGTAGACCAGATTAGGAAACTAAAATTTTGAATGCTAATGGTGACTTTGGGCCAGTCACTCACTCTCTCTAAATCCAACTCGCCTCACAGGGTTCTTGCTGAAAATCAAAGGAGGAAATAATAATATATTTACCCTTCAGCAAGGTGTCATTGTAGATTGGCTAAAACACAATAAAGAAATTTTAAAAAACTGGGATTAGTTTTGGAGTAATACATGTAGTCCTCAACTTTCAACCACAATTGAGCCTAAAATTTATGTTGCTAAGTGAAGCTGTTGTTAAATGAATTTTGCCCCATTTTGCAGCCTTTCTTGCCACAATTGTTAAGTGAACCCCTGCAGTGTGAAACTAATAACATGGTTGTTAAATGAACCTGGTTTTCCCAATGACATTACTTATCAGAAGGTCTTGTTGGAAGAAATATCCATCAGGTTCAGTTCGGGAGAAAAGCCGGGAGAAAGGCACTAGAGACAAAATGGAGGCTGGAGGCTGATTGGAAAAAGAGTCCATTTATTCATGAACAGAAGCACGTTTGTGGTTCTGGTGCAGCTCACCACATGGAGTTGAGAGTGGGGGGGCTTTTATATCTTCTCTTGGGCTTTGCACTTGAGCTTCCTGTTCCTGTGCAAGAACATATATTCTATTGGCTGTTGTCAGATTCCTATAGGGTCATGTTTGTCTGAGCTCCCAGGTTTGGTTGAAGCTTGGAAGGTGATGATGTAATGAAGATTCTAGTCTTCTGAAAGGATGTTGGGCAATTCCCATTGTGTCTTAATGGCTTTGTCCTGGTTTGGATCTTGAATGAGGCTGAAGGTCTTTTGTTTTGTAGATAGGATGGCCCAGTTTTCTTAATGGGCACCAAATATCTGCTGGGGGCAGGGAGTTTCTGTCATCCTTAAGATTTTTATTTCTCTTTTAGGGGAAATGTTTTTAATATTTCTCAAAATATTTTATTCTTTTAGGAGAGGGGTGGGTGCTAACTTTCTACAGTCTGAAAAAGTGATCATACAATATGATCCCGGGACACTGTAATTGTCATAAATATGAACCAGTTGCCAAGTATCTAAATTTTGATCATATCCATGGGGATGCTTTCAAGGGTGAAAAACACTCAAAAATCAATTTTTTCGCTGATGTTGTAGCTTCACACTGTCACTAAATGGACTTTTTTGCAAGTTGAAGGCCTCCTGTATGTGGAGGAATGAGTCACACTACTCAAATTCCCGACGTAGGATTGTAGCATCTCAACATAGGAGAAAGAATATAAATCCCCTCTCCTCTGATAGAATAAAAGCATAACCCATTATCAAAATCTCTTTTTAGTTCCTTCAGAATTTCTCAGACTCATTTAAGATCATCCCAGGTCTTTTATATTGCATTAACCAGGGACAACCAAGGGATCCTTTGATTCTGACTCTTCCCCCCTCCCCGTTAATGACGTTTTTTAAAGCCTTATCACAACTGTTTGTTGGCTCTCATCCAAACTCCCCAGATGTTTTGCTTAAGACACTCACAAGTTTTCCTTGACTTACTGCCACCTTCCCAAATCTGGTGGTGTTGCCCAGATGCACTGAACTACCATTTACACTGTTCCCAATCAACATGGGACAAAAATGGTCAGGAAACGCTGCTTTACGGGATACAACAGCAAGTCTGCTTTTGACAATAGCATCGGTATTGGAAGATGGATTTTTTTTTCAATGTTTACGGCTGCCACTGCCTTGCTTATTATTTCATGCTTGCTACATTCCACCTCCAGCACAGAACAGGGATGGGAAAATCCTCTTTCTGTATGCTAATAAGGACCAGCTGTTTCCATGGAAAAACATATACACACCCTACGGGCAGGAAACTTGTCCAATAGGGCATTTTTATTGATGTGTCACTGAACAAAAGACACACCCACATTCTCCTCCCACTAAAAGCATCTGTTTTTGTTGTTTGTACAACGAATTAAGAAAAGAACATAAAAAGGAGCCTAAAGCCTAGTCTCACTCAATCTCCTTTCCTTTCCAGACAGGGCAACCAGAAGTTTATAAAAAAGTGAGCAATAGGAGAAATGTCTGTCTGAACATTTACATGTTTTCTCTTTCTATTATGTATTCTTTTAAAACAGTAAGCTTCCCAGTCTTTGTGGAGTTGGGTGACTTCAAAAACCAAATGAAGTTGTACATGCTTCTAGTACAGGAGATAGTTTGTATTATTACAACCAGAGGTGGGATTCTACTAGTTCGCACCTATTCCCTAGAACCGGTTGTTAACACTCTAAGCAGTTCATGGGCAAAAGATACAATTTAATGATTTAATTAAGATGGATTAAATAAGATAGAAATGTGAAGAGTGATATGTGTTATTATTTTAGCCCATGCAAAGAGAGGTAACACTCTAAGCAGTTCAGAGAACCGGTTGTTAGAAGAAATTACTGGCCTAATCCTGTAAGGAAGGCAGAAGGGAAACATTCTGGTGTTGCTTACAGAAACTGCCACTCCGTTAACCCATATTACATTCTTGGCAGGACTAGACTTCCTGCCTCAGGAACTTCTCTGGAGGTTTTTTTCCCCCTCCTTTGCTGGTACTTTGCTTTTGAGAAGTGACCATTCAAAGTTACAATGGCACTGAAAAAAGTGACATGACTATTTTTCACACTTACGACTGTTGCTGCATCCCCACAGTCATGAAAGGCCAGACAAGGAGATGTGTGCCTCGATGAGAGCGATATTGAGTTGGCCACGCCCAGCTAATAACATGACCACCAAACCACGCCCACCACCTAAGCCATGCCCACAGAACCCGTTGTTAAAAATTTGAATCCCACCCCTGATTACAACCAATAACTTCAGGAAGGAATTGGACAGGAGAGCCTACCAAAAGTCACTGACAATGGTCAGGAGACTAGAGACTAACTCCTATTTGAAGAATAAGGTATATTGATTAGCCCTGAGAAGAAAATACTAAGGAGGAATTTGATAGCATGGTGGTTTCATGCAGAATGATATTTTCTGCATGAAAGCCCGCCTCAAGCCCTTTGCATTTTTTGAAATCTTTGGAAGGTTAAAGGGCAAAGTACATGCCATAAACCTTGCAAGGTGGTTATTTCACCCCTTAAAACCCTCAGAGCCTCCCCTGAATAAGACCTGGCCTTGCTTACTTTTGAACTGTGCCTACCGACATGTGCAAAACCTTGTGCAGCCTTCAGGCTCCTCATCTCTCCATTATTACATCATTCTCAACAGGACCATTGTGGTCTTTTTCATTAACTCCCTCTAAAACTGGACTGGGTCAAGTGAAGTTTTAGGGTCTGGGGCTCTCACCTTGATTTCCATATTCCTTGACAAGCAAAGCCACCCACCAATTTCTGGGAAGAGAAATTATTTACTCCCAATTATTTGCTCTGGGTAAAGAAGAATGTTGGAGGGAGAGTCTTGGCAGAAAGAGAGAAGGTGTCCCAAAAAGAACCTGGCATATTTTAACCCAGACTTTAGCACCGTCCCATAGATTATTCTCAATCATAGCCAAGGTAGTCCTTGATTTACAACCCTTCCTTTAGTGACCATTCAAAGTTACAATGGCACTGAAAAGAGTTACCTGTTTTCACATGACCATTGCAGCATCTTCGTGGTCTTTAGATTTAGATCTTGCCCCCCCACCCCACCCGCCATGATGTGTAGCATATTGGGCAGCAAGGGATCTCCAGAACTTTCGGTCTTGGGTAAGTACTTCAGTGTCTTCCAATGTGACGTATAGAGTCTTTAAGTCTTCCAGGAACATTCTTCGCTATGTATTTCAAAGGGCTTCCTCCTGGTCGCTTGGCATCTCATTGCCATCTTCAGGATTTGATTGTTCTCCATTCGGAGAATATGACTTGCAAGTTGGAATCTTCTGCGTGTGACAAATTCAGTGGCGGGATTCAAATTTTTTTTACTATCGGTTCTGTGGGTGTGGCTTGGTGGGTTAGGGGAAGGTTACTGAAAAATCCCATTCCCTCCCCACCCCGCTAACCTGCTTTCCAGCTCTGTTCTCCTGTGCAGGGCAACAAAAGAAGACCCAGCCGATCAGCTGGGACTCAGGAGGCAGAGAATAGATGGGGGCAGGGCCAGTCAGAGGTGGTATTTGCCGGTTCTCTGAACTACTCAAAATTTCCGCTACTGGTTCTCCAGAACTGGTCAGAACCTGCTGAATACCACCTCTGGCAACAATGTTATGTAGATTGCAGGAGAAACTCTTTTGCAGCACTTCTTTGTTAGTAATAAGGTCAAAATAGCAAAATAACAAATCCCCATGGCCACATGATCAAAATTCAGATGCTAGGCAACTGGCATGTATTTATGACAGTTGCAGGGTCTTGGGGTCATATCCTTTTGCGACCTTCTGACAAGCAAAGTCAATGTGGAATCCAGAGTTACTAATTTAACAATTGCAGTGATTCATGTAACAATTGAGGCAACAGAAGTTGTAAAATGGGGCTAAACTCACTTAACAACTGTCTTGCTTAGCAATAGATATTTTTTGGCTCAATTGTAGTCAAGGACTATCTGTATAACAACCAGGATTACCACTTCCAGGTCTGATTGGGTTTTAGCCAATTATTTCACTTAGATTGTTAATCATCCATTACATATTAATCAATGAAACCTATATTCATATCCTTGGGGTATAATGTTGTGGGAACTCTACACATTATTGTGGCAATGTATAACTTTATACAATGTATTTGTATGAATTCTGATGATTGAATAAAGGAATGTGTGATTGAATAAAGGACTATGTGAGACCCACTCAAGGTCAAAGAGGCAAAAATATTTGTTCAGGCATATTCCAGTTTGAAGAAGACACGACAAGATACAGGTGTCATAACAAAAGATCCTAAAACCACCGATAGTTCTCATGTTAATTGGTTAAGTTACTGACAATCTGATGGGAAAGTACCAGGAGATATGAGAGAAGGGACAAGGTTGGATCAGCCAAGCTTTGTTGGAAAATATAAAATTGTATGGAATTCTAGTCCTTTGGAACCATCACCTAGGACAAGGTAGTATAAAAGGTGCTTCTTCTGGAATTCAAACATCCTGGCCAGCTAGTCTTTGAGATGAATAGACATACATGGCTACCTGAATAAAAAGAACTAACAAACATGTATTTTATTTATATTTCCTTTTTCTAAACTGCCCATCTACCTCAGAGAGGGGATCTGGACAGTGTACAGCAGGGGCCTTCAAACTTGACAGCTTTAAGACTTGTGGCCTTCAACTCCCAGAATTCCTTCTCCAGTCATATTAGAATTCTTAAAATATTACATTATTAGGAAACCTTAAAATATTACATTATTTAGTGCTCAGGAATTCTGGGGTTGAAGGCCACAAGTCTTAAACTTGCCAAGTTTGAAGACCCTTGGTGTACAGTATAAACAATACATAATGTATGAAATTGACTGTAGGAGATGACTAGGCTGAGCTGGAGGGAGAGGTCAAACAGGTCATCAATTCAAACAGGTCAAACAGATCATTAGACTCTTGTGGGCATGAGTCCTTCACGCCCACAAGAGATCTAAGCCCAGCCGACCTTGAATTCCTTTGGCTTCTATCCACTGCCCATTTGCTTTGGCCATTAGTAGTTCAGATTCTTGTAGAGAGCTTTAAGCTTGTAATAAATCTTTATACAATTTGAATTGCCTGGATTTTATTATTTCCCTGGGTCTTGACCTTAAAATATTACATTATTTTAACTTGTGCTTTTTAAAATTATAACATTATAAAATTTCAAAAAGGTAAAAAAAAAATCCCAGATTGGCATAGTGATGGTTGTGGGGGTTCTCATGAGGCCATCCAGCCACCCAAGTTGCATGGTCCCCTGTGCTTCCCATGCAGGGCCATAGAGTCAAGTTTTAACCCCTTGCAGAAGGTCAGGAAAATGGTTGCAAAACTTCATTTCGTCTCTGCATAAGAAAAGAAAAAGAAGCAACATCGGGTTGCTCCTTCTGACCCCCAATGTGAGTAGAAACTAGGCTCACATATCTGGGCTCAGCAGCAGAATCCCTTCCATGCCCTTTAGCAGAACAAACCCTCTTGCATTGTATTAACTGACATACCAGCCGACAAGCACTGATGAGAGCTGTAATAAGCAGCAGCAGAAGACAATCCCTCTCTATAGCAGACCCTCCCATTGCAAAAGGCAGGGCAGTCTTCCACCATACTACGCATTCTCCCCTATATACATATCAGCTGTGAATTAACAGCTGACAGACATATATAGAGGAAGATTTTTCCACTGGCACTCTCCAACTAATGATGTGCTTTTCAAGTTATGTTTGGCTGAAAGTTTAGTGCTTTTCAGTAGACTGTTAAACCCACATGGAAAAATAATGGTAAGGTTGCACCATGAACTCTCTCTTCTGTAGTCACATCATACAGTCTGCCTACCCCTTAGTTGTTGGTATAGTTTATCCCTCTTTTAAAATTAGTATGATATGATAACAGAATAACACAATAACAGAGTTGTAAGGGAGCTTGGAGGTCTTCTAGTCCAACCCCTGCTTGAGCAGGAGATCCTATACCATTCCAGACAAGTGGCTCTCCAGTCCAACACTCACAACTTCTGAAGGCAAGCCATTCCACTGGTTAATTGTTTTCATTGTTGTAGGTTGCTCCGCTCCTTGATTGGTTTCCATCCACAGTTTCTTGCCTTGCTTTCTGGTGCTTTAGAAAATAGGATGACCCCCTCTTCTTTATGGCAATAAAGTATTCCAATATTGGAATACTACTATCATGTCACCCTTAATCAGTGGTGGGATTAATTTTTTTTTACTATCGGTTCTGTGGGTGTGGCTTGGTGGGCGTGGCTTGGTGGGCGTGGTAGGTGAAGGATACTGTAAAATCTCCATTCCCATCCCACTCCAGGGGAAGGATACTGCAAAATCCCATTCCCTCCCCACCCTACTAACCTGCTTTCCAACTCCGTTCTCCTGTGCAGGGCAACAAAAGAAGACCCGGCCAATCAGCTGGGACTCGATTGGGAGGCAGAGAATGAATGGGGGCAGGGCCAGTCAGAGGTGGTATTTGCCGGTTCTCCAAACTACTCAAAATTTCCGCTACTGGTTCTCCAGAACTGGTCAGAACCTACTGAATACCACCTCTGCCTTTAGTCCTTCTTTTCACTAAACTAGACGTACCCAATTCCTGTAACTGTTTTAGCCTCCAAGCCCCTAATCATCTTTGTTGCTCTTTTCTGCACTCACTCTATATAGGACACCCTAGTGGAGAACCTGACTTTCCTGCTGCCCCAAACCAAACACTTATGGAGGACAATATCTAGGAACCTGAGTAGAGGAGAAATACTTGAGCTGCCCAAAAGTGTCCAATAGAGAGCTGGCCAATAGGAAGTAAGCCAATCCCACCTGCTTAGAATCACCATGCTACTGACTGAATAGTATCTCATTGCATTTGTCAAAGAAAATGTCTGGGAGAGGGAAAATAATATGGACAACTTAATTCCCTCAAGTAATGGTTGGGAATCAGAAGCAATATGGCAGGGATGCAACAGAAACAAGGAGTATTATGTTGTGGTTAGATTCTGCCTTTTGCTGCAGCTCAGGGTCATCAGCCATGTGAAGGTAGTAAGTATGGGCAATAGTTAGCCAATCTTACAATATTGCTAAATTTATATATTACGTCATGACACAATCTGGTTTATTTGCTTTGGGTTTGGTGGAAACATTTGTGAACCATTCGTGGTGGTTTGTAACCGTTGTTTGTGACTTTAAGGTTAATCCAAGGACTACTTTGAGTTCCAGAATGATCTTTATTACAAGTTATAGTACTACATAGTGCCATTTTATCTCTTTGGAGAAGCAGTAGCACTTATATACCACTTTATAGTGATTTACAGCCAGTGGTGGTATTCAGCTGGTTTGCACTGGTTCAGGTGAACTGGTAGCAAGGATTTGGCATGAGTCACCTGACCCGGTAGCCAGGAGCTCGCTTGCCCTGCCCACCCGATGCTCATTCACCCCGCCCGCCTGATGCTAGCCCACCCAGTCACTCCTTAAGGTATTTATTTTGTTTCCTCTCCCAACAATCAGCTGTTCCTACAATCAGCTATGCCAGGATTTCCCCTCGCTTACTTACTGCTTCGCCCAGGAGGCTTCCTGAGGCTCAGGAAAGGGGGGGGAATCCTCCATCCCCCTCTCCATTTTTTGCCTTCCTGGGCCCCAGGGAGGCCCCTAAACGAAGTATGGGGGTGTTGCATGGCCCCCCAGGCTCAGTTTTTGGCCTTTCCGAGCCCTAGGGAAGCCTTCTGGGAGCAAAAACACCCCCCAGGAGGTCTTCCCTGAGGCCCAGAAGGCCCCAAAATGAAGTGTGGAGGGTACTGTGGGCCCCCTTCAGGCTCCATTTTTTTCCTTCCTCAGCCCTAGGGAAGGCTTCTGGGAGCAAAAAGGCCCTGCCAGGAAGCTTCTCTGAGGCTCAGAAGGCCCCAAAACCAAGTGTGGAGAGGTGCTGTTTTCTGTTTTCAGTTTTCTGCCTTCCTGAGCCCTAGGGAAGCTTTATGAGGCCCATAAGGCCCCAAAAGGAAGTGTGGGGCAGGATGCTGCACGTTCCCCCCCCCCAAGCTGAGTTTTCTGCCTTCTTGAGCCCTAGGGAAGCCTTCTGGGAGCAAGAATGACCCCCCCCCAAGGCTTCCCTGAGGCCCAGAAGGCCCAAAAAATGGGGTGGGGGGTGTATTGCTGCAAAAAGCAGAAAAAGCCATGCCCACCTAGTCACGTGGCCATGCCCCCTAGCCACATCCACAGAACCAGTAGTAAAAAAAATTGAATCCCACCACTGTTTACAGCCCCCTTTAAACAGTTTATAGAGTCAGCCTATTGCCCCCAACAATCTGGGTCCTCATTTTACTGACCTCAGAAGGATGGAAGGCTGAGTCAACCTTGAGCCGGTCAGGATCGAACTCCTGGAGTGAGCAGTGGCTTCGCCTTTAGTACTACATTCCAACATTGGCTTAAGAACCAAGAATGATAGTAAGTTGTGGCCTATTTCTTCAATAGCCAATTGGTATTTTTAGACAACTACCACCATAAGGTCAATTCATCTAGCTGGGTGTGTCTTTCTCCAGAGACAGCCCAATTTAATTGGTAATAGGACAGGTCCAAACCCTGGTTATCTTCTATAAAGCTACTATCTTTTTTTCTGAAAGACATCTGCATGTAAAAGAAAATTATAAGGCTGAATTTTGACTTGTCATTCATACTGCCCAGTAATTAAGTCAGAAAAAAAGTTGGCAGCTCTATACTTCCCATCTTAGCCCCTGTCTGTGGACCACATTTTTCCTTCTCTGCCTCACGAATGAATGGCTTTTGTTTTTTTTGCTTATGGTTATATAACATTAGAAAAAAAGACTCTAGGAACTTGTTACAGGAAGTGCACTTCTATTTATCTTGTTCCTTTTCTTGAAAGCTCTTATTGTCATAACAGAAGAATATGTTTTAATGAACATTTATCCCAAGAACAAGTGGAAGAGATGAAAATGTGTTGTTTTTGTTGTCAAAAAAAAGCAGCAGGCATAAAGCTTTGAAGCATCAAAAGGAGAAGCAAGTCCAAACTAATTTGGTTATTCATTTATTGCAGCACAGAATGGCAAATGATGAGGCTTCATTCTAGTTAGCACTTAGCCCACATTCTGTTTCAGATATGCCCTAATATAAATCTTCCATTTTGTAATACATTTCCGCCTTCCAGAACTGTCACATTTCCTTCCTTAAATGAGTATGCAATCTTTATCCCCTTCTTCTTCTTCTTCTTCTTCTTCTTCTTCTTCTTCTTCTTCTTCTTCTTCTTCTTCTTCTTCTTCTTCTTCTTCTTCTTCTTCTTCTTCTTCTTCTTCTTCTTCTTCTTCTTCTTCTTCTTCTTCTTCTTCTTCTTCTTCTTCTTCTTCTTCTTCTTGCTAGGTGTGACTATATTATGGAATTACTAAACTTCTTTCTTAGAGATGATATCTACCTGCTCCTTGACCCAACAACTGGAGGAAAAAGCAGCTTCAAGAAAAAGAAGCATCTATTTCAAAGCCTGGCCTTCATTCGTCTATGGCTTCTTTTAACTTTAGGATCTGATCTGATGTGATGTGTATCTTCTATCTTCTGGACTTGCTGCCTTTCATAAGATAAGGTAGACTATGATGAGGTAGTACAAAAGCGGACTTTTAAAAAAATGATATGAGCTTGGTACTTATTATACAAAAGTCTAATAACCTCAAGACATCTTGCAGTTTTTGAGAATTCTAGAGGCCACATCCAGTAGACATCAAGTTGTGAAAGCTGCCGTGAGTCATTTTGGATCTCCAGCAAGGCAACAGGAGGGTGAGATCATACTGCTGACTTCCCAACGACATTATATGAACCACCAAATTATGAGTTCCCTGTATATGCAGCTGCATGGCCACAGAGTTTTAGTTGAATTAGCTCTAAATAAATCTATTTGGTGGTTAGTAGATTAGACTCATTAATTAATTAGTAATTAGACTAGTGGTTAAATGATTATTTGCAATTATCGATTGCAAATTCACCCTCTTCCTTGAAAGTCATGCTAGGCAATTGGAGTTGAGAAGGCGAGAGACAGAAAGAGACAAGAATTCCTGCAAATGGGGAAGCTGACCTGCTTACAAGTTTAAAACAGTTTCCTTTTCCCGAGAACTCATGTGTTCTGCAAGGAGAGGGATGTTTTGAACTGTGACGGAGTTCTTATGTGGAAGTACCCAAAGATTGCAACCATATGAGCTTTTAGAGCAAGCCCTCCTGGAATTTATTTTATTCTGAAGTTCATAGATTCATAGACATCCTTGCTTTGGAGAAATGTGAACTGGGAACCTGAAAGCTCACATCTGTTCTTGGGAAGTCTTGAAGTCATAATGCGGCTTTAATAGAAATGCCCCTCTGATCTTCAGACCCCCTTTCCACAACATACAACTAATATTGCCATACGTTCAAGTGCTTTTCTCTGAATTTCTGAACTAAAGAAAACTCCTTGGATTTGCTAAACACTATATGTGTACATACTACATTAACTAATTCCATACCCTTTTAAAATGCCAGGAAGTAAAAGTTAAACATGGTTGATACCGGATCAGTGATATCACTATTAAATATGGTGAATATTAGCACGGGGAAAAAAACCTTTACCTAAACTGCCAAAGATAATTTTACAGAAATCCATCTCTAAGCCTTAGAATGGTACACTATATGGAAGTTTTCTCTGTGTCCTCTGTCCTTTTTAAAGATTCTTTAATTGAAAAACAATACATTATATTGGGAAGCTGTCATGCTACAAACGAAAAATGAGCATCCTTCAACATTTACATTTCCAAGAATCTCCCTGTCATTCTTAAGCATGCTTAAACAATATAGGTGTGTGCTTGTGTTACAATCTGGTATTTTCTTTAGAAATGTGATTGTAAGTGTGAATTGGAGACCATCCTTTCCAGTTTGTCTTCACTAAAACTCTTTTGTGACTAAGTAAGCCTACTGGGAAAGAATCTCCTTAATATTCCCAGTGTACCAGCCAATTCCAAAAGGTTGGGAAGAAACAAAACAACCTGTACCAGGATCAAATAGATTAGATTAGATTAGATTAGATTAGATTAGATTAGATTAGATTAGATTAGATTAGATTAGATTAGATAGATAGATAGATAGATAGATGATAGATAGATAGATAGACAGAGATAGGCAGACAGAGAAACAGATGATAGACAGATGAGGGAGGGAGAGGGAGGGAGGGGGAGAGAGCGAGCTATTTGACCCAGTTGCACAAGGTGTTCACATGACCCTGGGACACTGCAATCTTCATAAATACATGCCTGTTGCCAAAGGTCCAAATTTGGATCGTGTGACCATGGGGATGCTATAACAGTCACAAATGTGAAAAACAGTCTTAAGTCACTTTTTTCCATGCCACTGTAACTTTGAATGATGGCTAAACAAATGGTTGTAAGTCAGTATATGGTTGGTATCAGGAGAGTTGAGAGGTTTTTTACTTTTGGAATAACCCCTCCATTGTGAAAATATTTTGACCTGCAGTAGCCAAGTTTCAGAGCCAAAGAAATGTTGTTGTTCTTGTTTTGCCATTTCTACTGATAGAAGGTTTTGTCTTACTAGGTCAGAGATGCCCTGCCAGTGACAATAAAAAGAGAATTAATGCAAGAGCCCTGTCAGTTGGTTCAGATTAATGCAAGAGCTCTGTCAGTTGGTCATCAACCACAGAGATGACAGCACATTTTCTGTTTAAAGAAATGCCAGTCAGCTCTGACCTAGTCAGACAAAATCTTCTATCTTTGATGCTTTAAAGCTGCAAACATCCGACATTTTCTAGAAAGAAGGCCTCTTACGCTGGGTTTACATCCCACTGAAGAACTATCTAATGAGGATCAGTTATATACATACATACATATACATATACATATAACCAATCAAGCAGAACACAGCAAACTCCAGACCAATAACAGACCAAGACTCCAACCAATCAGGATGAAGAAAAACATTCTGGCACAGCAATAGGCTATATATGTTCTTAAGTTTTCACGTGTATTTATATACAATGTATGGTATTCAGCTTTGTTTATATATTTATATATATATATATATATATATATATATATATATATATATATATATATATATATATATATATATATAATTCGTTTTCACATTATAGTTGTGCTTTTAAAGTTGTAGCAGCGTTTTGTGGCAGAATTTCATCTGCCATCATCAGGCCTCTGTATACTATACAGAACACAATACAGAAGCCTGATGATGGCAGATGAGATTCTGCCAAAACGTTGCTACAACTTTAAAAGCACAACTATAATGACGTGGGAAAATACCCAAACAAAGCTGAATAACACACACACACACACACACACACACACACACACATATATATATACATATATATATATAAAATCTCTGGTGGAAATGTCTTCCGACAGCACTGGCTCAATGGCCTTAAAAAATGGAATTAAGCATCGCTCCCAGAGGTGGTATTCAGCAGGTTCTGACCAGTTCTGGAGAACTGGTAGAGGAAATTTTGAGTAGTTTGGAGAACTGGCAAATACCACCTGTGACTGGAAATTTTACAGTATCCTTCCCTGCCATGCCCACCAAGCCACGCCCATAGAACCATTAGTAAAAAAATAATTGAATCCTATCACTGATCGCTCCCTATAGTTGGCAATTACTAGCGGAGTAAAATCCACAGGGACTGCTTTGCCTTTTGTTTATATATCCTAGAATCCCTAATAAACTCTATTAGTATAGTTACATATTATGATAACTTATATTGCAGAGCCACCTGGACTCTTGGGGTTTGTGCCACTTGGGACAATGCAACAAACCTAGTTACAGTGGATACCCCAGGGCATTTCCAGAAACCTGACTTTCCTTCTTCCAGCCTTGTTTTCACTATTTTCAGATTTTGATATTGGGATGCTTTAAGGACAGAAATAGTTAGATGTTTGGAAGTCCAAAGAGAACTGCCAGTCAACCAATGTCCTCTTGCCAGTTAATGCCATATCCTATGCACCCAGGACTGAGCAGTAATTTCCTCTAGCCACAAAAAAAAAAAAAAAGACAATAACATTGCCAACTTTTCCTATTGTTTCTGTCTTTGCCATGGTGGCAAAGCTCCATTGCCTTTCAGTGGCAGTGCTGGGTGGCAGAGTGAGCTAAGAATCCTTTAACAAGAGCACAAAACACCCCTTTCAAAGCAAGACAATGTTTTATTTTATTCCCAAGTGGCATTCGCTGTCTTGAAATGTTTCCCCGTGCACAGATACAACACTGCTGGCATACAGATACGTAAAAATGGTTCACAACTGCAATGACATCACACAATCAATGAGGACTCATCTTAGGATAATATTCTTATTGTCCAGACTCTCTTCTTCCTGCCTCCCTTCTTTATTGCTTTCTTTTATTGCTTTTTTTTTTACAATTATAATTATTACCTCCAGATTGTTGGGGCCGATATGCTGACTCTGTAAACCACTTAGAGAGGGGCTGTAAAGCACCGTGAAGAGGTATATAAGTCTAAGTGCTATTGCTATTACAGAAGTATATTTGCTCTTGTTTTACTCCCTGAAGACCTTCTGAAGAAATAAATCTACCCTAAATGAAATTAATAGTTTAGATATTTTTTTAGATTTCCCAAGTAACAGTTCAGAAATTTACAGGTGCTCTATGACCTCTCACTCGGGCTATTTCTGAATTCAGGTCTAGTGCTCTTTTGGATTTCTCATTCAGCTCTCTTCGCTGTCAATGTAAGGAAGGAGAGTGAAGGGAAAAAAAACTTTCCCTTTTCACTTTCATTCTCAGCTTCTGAGTCTTCTTTGGGAGCGATGTATCTTTTATAAAATTTAAATTCCAGGATACCTTAGTTGTTGCTTTTTATCCCGGTCAGCCAAAACTTTCACTTCTTAACTTCCTCCTGCACTTTCTTTTCTGGTTGAGTGCTTCTTTGAAGCGGTCATTTCTGACCGCCGCTCTTACTGCCTTCGGGAAAGGGAATTTGGCTAGCTGAGGAGGAGAGATGCGGCTCTCCTCAACCCTGCTGGCGCTCCCCCACCTCTACGGGGTGGCTTAGCCCCACAGCCAACTGGCTCGGGGCGCTCCAGCGGCGAGCCCAGGCAGAAACCACGCATGATCGCAGATTCCTGCCTACCGCCGAAGCCCTGCAAACTGGAAGTCCCAGGTCTAGTGCTCTTTTGAAGGAATGCTAAACTCGTGTTCAATAATAGCTTGACAATCACGGGTTTGGAGAAACACTTGAAGCAGGGGGAAAAGGCCCAATATTTCTTACAATCTTTCCACCATGCTGGGACCCTGGACCTTTCTTTATGCAGGAGCTTTACATACATGGGAATAGCATTGCCAGAAGAACCCATTCTTTAAAAAAAAAAAACTTAACTACCGGTCTGACGATCTGCTAATCCTGTGTTTAGGCAATCAATGTAGCACTTCTTCTGAAGGACCTGTCAGATATCAGTTGAAGAGATACACCAAGTATTTGGTCTCTCCTGCAGCCCAGGATGAAATGACCATGGAGCAACAATTGGAGGAGGCCACTTCACTGAAGATAGAATGGGAAGCAGCTCGGGGTGGGGGGGAGGTGAAGAAAGAGACTGTCGTTTGGAAACAGTCGTTGGTTTTTGTGAGAAATGGCAAGCAACCCGTTTCCCTTTGCAAGCATGTCACCTGTTAAAATCTGATTAAAACATGAAGAACAGGTGCAGGAATTGGGTATGTCCAGTCCAGAGAAAAGAAGGACTAGGGGTGACATGATAGCAGTATGCCAGCGTTTGAGGAGCTCCCACAAAGAAGAGAGGGACAACTCATTTTCCAAAGCACCAGAAGGCAAGAAACAATGGATGGAAACTAATCAAGGAAAGAAGCAACCTGGAATGAAGGAGAAACTTGCTAACAGTGAGGACAATTAACCGGTGGAATGGCTTGCCTTCAAAAGTGGTGAGTGCTTCATCACTGAAGGTTTTTAAGAAGAAACTGGACAGCCACCTGTCTGAAATGGTTGAGCAGAGGGTTGGACTAAAAGATCTCCAAGCTTCCTTCAGGCTCTATTCTGATGGATTAAGGAGCTCTTAGATTGCTTGGTAAAATTATAGTTATAGTGGCTGGTTTATATAGGGTTGCACTAACTACTCTAGCTACCAGCCAAGACCCTTTGGAAACAGAGGCTAAGATTCTCATTGGCCATCAGTATGCATGGCATGATCCCCTCAGATCATTCGCTCTCCTTCTCTCTACTTGGCAGTGCTTGGCCCTTCTCAGAGATTCTCACTGCTGCTGAGGCCCTGTTGAAGTAACGTTGACATAAGAGTAGATAATCACTGTGACACCAGCCTTTGAGGTCGCCAGAGGACAAAGCTGCCATTTGTTGGGTTTCACACATTGCGAGTCTTTATTCCTCAGCTCGGTGGGGCCTGTAAAACCCACGAATAAATTGCCCAGCCGGAGCATGAACAACAAGCAAATGAAAGCAATTTTTGTTTTCTTGTGTTGGTAAACTGATAATATGGATGGCAATTTGTTGGCTTAGTGACCAAAATGACCTAAATTAGCTTATATAATCAGTGCGGCTTTGGTGACTCTGAAGCAAAAGAAAACAAGAGAGTTTCTGGGTGAGTGCTAATAAATCAGGCAGGAGGCGTATATTTCAACATGAAGTAGAGTTACAACTCCTGGTATATGGAATATAATTAGATTATACATATTGTTTTTATTATAATAGAAAATCATTTCTATAATACAAAATGATAGATGATATATAGACAAATGGATAGATAATAGAAAGACAGACAGACAGATAGACATAACCCTGAGGGGGGTAGAGAAACAAAGACACATATTTTTTCACATATATTTGTTTCTCTGTATGTGTGTGTGTAATTATAATTATCTATCACTGGTGGCACAGTGGTTAGAATGCAGTGTTGCAGGCAAACTCTGCACAGAATCTGGAATTACTTCATCTGTATTATATAAGACAGTGAAATATTGTAGGAAAGTACAAAATTTTATCTATTTGGTTTGGGGTCAAGATATATATCAGAAAGATCCACGTCTTCAGCTATACTGAAAGAATGACTTTAATAATATATGTCCTTCCCCTGAATTAATATTTCTTCCCTCATTGACTGATTTACTATTATCCAACACAATGTTTCTCAATTTTTGCATCTTTAAGATACATGGACTTCAATTCCTACAGTTCCCTAATTCATATAGCTGGCTGGGGAATTCTGGGGGTTGAAATCTACATATTTTAAAGTTGCCAGGATTAAGAAAAACTGGTCTAACACAGGCCTCTTCTTGAGATTTTATCGCAATCCCAACTGTGATTAGGAAGCAAAATCTGGGATAATAGTATTCAGTCATTCATTATTTTCATTTTTCACCTTTCCAACTGACTGACTCTGGAAAAAAACAAACATAATAATACTATTGAAAAATTACCCTACTTTTGTTTGCTGAGAAAAATACATAATGTAGTTTTAGGAAAAGTGACTCAGATGTCATACAATTGACAAGCAAAGGAACTTTCTCAAGAGATTTTGGAACTCCTTGATTGTTAACACAGTTTCAAATACTAATATGCTCAAGGTTGACTTAGCCTTCAGCCTTCTGAGATTGGTAAAATGGTGACATTGTTTACTGGTCAGAGAATGCTGTAAAGCACCATGGAGCAGTATATAAGTCTGTGCAATTGCTGCTGCTATCCATCTATCCATCCATCCATCCACCCATTCATTCATCTATATCTCTCATGTTATTTTAACTATCTTCAACTTCGGTTCTAAAGGTCACGTATCAACTATTTCCAGTTCCCAACAAGCCCTACAGTGATTACTTGATAGACAAAATAATGCAAGTAAAGAGGGCAAGAAGATTTATTTTTTATTTATTTGATTTGTCAATCGCTTATAAGATAATAGGTATAAGAACAAACGTGAGTGTGAATACAGGGAATAGATACGAATAAATGGGGACAATAGGACATGGATGTAGGCATGATTGTACACTTATGCATGCCCCTTAGGAATGGGGTGAGGTCAATAGTGGATAGTTTGAGGGTAAAGAAGTGGAGGTTTGAGGATGTAACAACAGAGTCAGGTAGTGCATTCCAGGCATTGACCACTCTGTTGCTGAAGTCGTACTTTCTGCAATCAAGTTTGGAGTGGTTTACATTGAGTTTGTATCTGTTGTGTGCTCTTGTATTGTTGCGGTTAAAGCTGAAATAGTCATTGACTGGTAGGACATTATAGCAGATAATTTTGTGTCACAAGATTTGCATAAGATGGCATAAGATTTACATAAGATTTGCACAAGATTTGCACAAGCTTTACTGACAAATAGGAATGAATGTTTTATTTGGCTCATTTTTTTTCAAAATTGTACTCAAATTATCAAATATTTTCCTAAGTGGAACAAGATGTTGATAAACTGGATGGATGGATGGATAGATGGATGGAGCAATAAAAATTAACAGATTCATCAGTCCAGACTGAGAACTTTGAAACCTGACTTTCAGCAGAAACATCTGAGCTTGAATTTTGATATAAGTTTATGCCAAGGTTGTGTTGTGAACTGGAGCTGTCATTTCTTCTTTCAAGCAGACAGTTCATATTTAATTTCTTTCAAAATAGCAGGCAAGAAAATACAGTTATCTCTGTGTTAGAAATAAGTGCTGAAGTTGGCTGGTCCAGATGGAGTCTAAATGTCCATTCTGAATCTAATCATGATGAATAGGCATTTAAATATCTAACACTGGATGATATTATTATTATCATTATTATCATTATTATTATTATTATTATTGCTTCTATGACATAGTAGAACTCAGAGCATTGGAACCTAGGACAATCTAATACAGTATAATATTTTTTTAGAAAGGTTCTCATGGATATCACAGTTTCAAATTGTTCTGAGTAAATCCATTCTCTCCTGTTTGGTCAATGACTTTATACTGGGAAACGGACATTTTGATTGGCTGGCTGACTGGTTGGCTGGACCTATAGGGATTTCAATTTGTTTCCAGATACAATTCAAAGATTGGTAGCAATTTTAAGACTGTTAGACCTGGATCACTTTTGAAGGATTACATTGTATCATATCCATGTTTCTACAGGTTGAAATCATCCTTGAAGGCCTCTTTGTATGTTAATAGTCTCTATGGTGCTATTTTCAATAGCTGCCCCCTGCTTTGAAATTCAGAGTTATTTCAAAGTAACTAACACCTAACATCCTCACTAGGTATCTTCCAGAAGTTGTGAGGAACATTATTGTTATGAATGAATTTTTGTTGTAGTTCTTGTTAAACTGCTGTTTCAATATTTTTTGATATTTTTATTCCTGCTGTGTTTCTCTGTTGCAGTTTTTTTTATTCCCCCCCCCCATCTTTTTTCTGAGCCTCCTAGAAATCTGCCAAACCTCAGGTTTATTTATTTATGTTAGTTTATTGATTTTTAATACGCTTTCATGGCTGTAATATTTGACAATACAAAATGCACGCATCCTCAAGCACTTTCACTGTCTAGCCTTTATATCTCACACAAATAATTGCATTAGAAAAAGAGGCATATAATCAAAGTGTGAGTCTAATGTCACACTTGGGATTATCCTGATAGCAATCTATTAGTCTGGAAGCTCTCATCGTAGAAAGCTTGGCTATCGATGGCTATTAGTGATGATGGCTATGTGTTTATCACCTCTGTCAGACGTTCTTTCCTTTCAGTTTTGCAGTAATGCAAGTGATTTGGCGCTGTTGCCTTTGAGTCTCATTTCAGTTGTTGCTACTGCCCTTTGTTCTCACCTCTCAAGAGGCAAGCAGACTTTTCTGGCACTGCACATGAAGGGACATATGTGTCATTCGTAAATAATTGCATAGCTGTTGCATTCATAACATTTGTGAATGTTCTGGCTGGGGGCACTCAAACAGTAAAGCACAGATCAGGAAGTCAGATCAACCAATCAGCATGCAGGATGCGCATCTCCACTCAATGCACAGTTGGAATTTGCTTACCCATCAATCCATTTGCAACGTAGGTATACAGTGATGGCTATGGGCAGTTGTGGACAACTCTATATCCGCCTTTTTGTCTTCCCTGGCATATCCAGTTCGCCACAGCTGTGGAGTAGCAATTTAGGTAGGCCTGAAGCAGTGGTGGAATTCAATTTTTTTTACTACTGGTTCTGTGGGAGTGGCTTGGTGGGCGTGGCAGGGGAAGGATACTGTGAAATCTCCAGTCAAAGGTGGTATTTGCCGGTTCTCCAAACTGTTCAAAATTTCCGCTACTGGTTCTCCAGAACTGGTCAGAACCTGCTGAATACCATCTCTGGCCTGAAGGCTGATTCAGCCTGGCTCCTGCGCTCTTATTATATCTGAGCATTACAAAAATGAAAACCTTATTTAGGCTATTAGCATCATATGACTCTACAGATCCAGGCATCAATCACCTGAGCATTTGCTCATTCTAATCCATTTGAACCTGTCCTTCAGGGAACAGAGACTCTGATTTCTTTATTTTCATTTATATCAGGTGTGTAAACTGAAGAGATGTCACTCGGTATATAAATGTAAAATATTTCTTTTTGACATTTGTATTTGGTAGACAACACTTGTTCCAGAAGCTCAAATGTTATACGAGCTTGATCTAAATAAGCCTCGGTGCCAAATTACAGGTTTAAGAAGTTCAGAATGAATGTACACTGCTCAAAAAAATAAAGGGAACACAAAAATAAGACATCCTAGATCTGAATCAATGACATATTCTTATTAAATACTTTGTTCATTACATAGTTGAATGTGCTGACAACAAAATCACACAAAAATTATAAATGGAAATCAAATTTAGCAACCCATGGTGGTCTGGATTTGGAGTTACACTCCAAATTAAAGTGGAAAAAAACACTACAGGCTGATCCAACTTTGATGTAATGTCCTTAAAACAAGTCAAAATGAGGCTCAGTAGTGTGTGCAGCCTCCACGTGCCTGTATGACCTCCCTACAATGCCTGGGCATGCTCCTGATGAGGTGGCGGATGGTCTCCTGAGGGATCTCCTCCCACACCTGGACTAAAGCATCCCCCAACTCCTGGACAGTCTCTGGTGCAACGTGGCATTGGTGGATGGAGCGAAACATGATGTCCCAGGTGTGCTCAATTGGATTCAGGTCTGGGGAACGGGCGGGCCAGTCCATAGCATTAATGCCTTCGTCTTCCAGCCACATGAGGTCTAGCATTGTCTTGCATTAGGAGGAACCCAGGGCCAACCACATCAGCATATGGTCTCACAAGGGGTCTGAGGATCTCATCTCGGTACCTAATGGCAATCAGGCTACCTCTGGCGGGTAGCCAGAGGGCTGTGCGGCCCCCTAAAGAAATGCCACCCCACACCATTACTGACCCACTGCCAAACCGGTCATGCTGGAGGATGTTGCAGGCAGCAGAACGTTCTCCATGGCGTCTCCAGACCCTGTCACGTCTATCACGTGTGCTCAGTGTGAACCTGCTTTCATCTGTGAAGAGCACAGGGCACCAATGGCGAATTTGCCAATCTTGGTGCTCTTGGCAAATGCCAAACGTCCTGCACGGTGTTGGGCTGTAAGCACAACCCCCACCTGTGGACGTTGGGCCCTCATACCACCCTCATGGAGTCTGTTTCTGACTGTTTGAGCAGCCACATGCACATTTGTGGTCCGCTGGAAGTCATTTTGCAGGGCTCTGGCAGTGCTCCTCCTGTCCCTCCTTGCACAAAGGTGGAGGTAGCGGTCCTGATGCTGGGTTGTTGACCTCCTACGGCCTCCTCCACATCTCCTGATGTACTGGCCTGTCTCCTGGTAGCGTCTCCATGCTCTGGACACTACGCTGACAGACACAGCAAACCTTCTTGCCACAGCTCGCATTGATGTGCCATCCTGGATGAGCTGCACTACCTCAGCCACTTGTGTGGGATGTAGACTCCGTCTCATGCTACCACTAGAGTGAAAGCACCACCAGCATTCAAAAGTGACCAAGCCATCAGCCAGAAAGTGTAGGAACTGAGAAGTGGTCTGTGGTCACTACCCGCAGAACCACTCCTTTATTGGGGATGTCTTGCTAACTGCCTATGCTTTCCACCTGTTGTCTATTCCATTTGCACAACAGCATGTGAAATTGATTGTCAATCAGTGTTGCTACCTAAGTGGACAGTTTGATTTCACAGAAGTGTGATTGACTTGGAGTTACATTGTGTTGTTTAAGTGTTCCCTTTATTTTTTTGAGCAGTGTATTTATAATAAGGTTGTCCCTTGGCAAGGCTGGCCCAGATCATGTAAGAATTGTAATCCTGTTTGCTTAAACATATTCATTTTCAAAATACTCAACATTTTTAAAAAGTACATCCTGTCTTTTACAATATTTTCCCCTCCCGGCTCATAAAACTCTTGGCAGTTTACAATAAGATTAAAAATAAAGAAATCAATCAACAAGGCCAAAGTCAGTGATATGTGGCAATCCACCCATCCTGTATCTCCTGAGTTTTCTCTTTCTACTTCTCTTTCAACAGTACTGCTCTTTGTTACTACATATGAAAACAGGAGCATTAATGTTTTTTTTAATAAATGAAATGTTAGGGTTGTGCAAAATGTTTCAGCTTGCAACATTCTAAGTATGACATGCTTTGCTTTGAGTGTTTTAAGCTCCAAAGAAACATCAATTAGGTTAAAGCAGCTTTTCATATTCCTAAGAAGCTAATTTATCAGGATAAGCAATAGCCAGTTCTGTTCCCAATGTCTTAACTGCATAAAGCAAGGGTTGGGAACTAGGGCCCTGTTATGACTTGTGGACTTCAACTCCCAGAATTCCTGAGCCAGGCTGGCTCAGGAATTCTGGGAGTTGAAGTCCATAGGTCATAAAAGAGCCCTAGTTCCCCACCTCTGGCATAAAGCAATGCAAGTTAAAACCCAGCAATTACAAAATGATTATTTTTTCTTCAAAGTTTACTTTCCACCTGAGATTTTCATACCAATATGTTTTGAAGGGTTTATATATTCAGCAGTGAATCGTGAGTATTATCTTATATGCTACATGATTTTTCTGTGCTACATGATAGATGTTTGACATGGACTGACACACATTGACTAAGGAAGAGAGAAATAGATAAAAGTCTGGGGCAATGACCGCCTTCTATTACACTGACCCTATACCAGTCTTAAAAGGAAACTGGGAGCTTCTGTCCATGATCAAAATGCAAAGATTGTAATGATAAGCTAAATGGGTCTTTTCATGCAAGACCCACCAGGGTCAAAAGGTGATAGTTCAATTCTGCCAAACATGACTCCAAAGCAGTAAGAGTAAATTGATGGAGGACAGGACACTCCAAAGGAATTTTAGCTGCCAAGATATTTGGAAAAAGCTAACAAGAGGAAGTTTCTTCCTCCCTTGTGCCCATGTCTAAGTTCCATCAAATATTCTGGTTTTATCTGGCACACGTAATTTCAAGGGCAAAAATGAAAATACATTTCTAACTGAACTTTCTCGTGTGCTCATAATCAGAATGGGCTGTATTGTGCATAGCCCAGTTAACGAGTTGTTAACTTTCAAAAATCACACCTAGGCATTGGACAATGTTGCTTTGAATCAAATAGCCCTCAATGGCTTGCGTTTAATGTCCACTTGCCTGCAGAGGTTTTTGAAATCTCACAAGTTGGGCATGAAGGTGATATATTCTCCTCACTGTAATATTGAGAGATATATTACTGCCTTGATCTGTTTAGCTATCATGTCTAAAATCCACTGATAAACACACAGTAAATTTATTTAAACTTTTCAAAAAGTTTAAACTTCTGTTTCAGAACAAGGGATTTTAATGGCAGATTGACAGATCAAGAGGAAAGGAATATAGAAGTAGTTTTTTTGGGGGGGAGCTAAGAATTATCCAAATAATTCTAAATAATATTATGGTACATAGAACATGTGGACCAAGCAAAACTCTTTGTTGTAAGCTGAATATGCTGAGGTGAAATAATTCTAATTTGGGGGGCTGTTTTGATAATTCTATTGTTATAGCTCCTAATAACCATAGAGAAAACTTTTGCAGGTTTATTCCATCATCCCTGTATTTCAGTTAAGTTCTTATATTTTACAGTCTTTTCCAGTTTCTTTTCTGCTAGTCTTCTGCCCTATTGACACATCTATTAGTGAAACTGAATTTTACTAAGAAAACAAAAGCCAGTTTGGACTAGTGGTAAGATACTAGAAGCCAGGAGATTATGAGTTCTAGTCCTGCCTTAGCCCTGAAAGCCAGTTGGTTTTCCAGTCACTCTCTCTCAGCCCAACTTACCTCATATGTTTGTTGTTGTGGGGAAACTAGGAGGAGGAAGGAAGAATTTAAATAAATAAATAAATAAATCAAGTACATAAATTGCGTGATATTGCATTCTAAATATTGGTTGATAGTTATAACTATCTATCAGTGGTGGCACAGTGGTTGGAATGCAATATTGCAGGCAAACTCTGCCCACAGCCTGAAATTTGATCCTCACGGCACTCAAGGTTGACTCAGCCTTCCATCCTTCCGAGGGCAGTAAAGTGAGGATCCAGATTGTTGGGGGTAATATGCTGAATTTGTAAACTGCATAGAGAGGGCTGTAAAGCACTATGAAGCATAAGTCTAATATAAGTCTTATATAAGTCTTATATAAGTCTAAGTGCTATTGCTATTGCCACTTTTACTGTAACAGCCTTAGCAACAAAATTTTGCAATTCTGAATGTGCTTTCCCATCCCTCAGTTTACATTAATGTGCAAACAAGTGGCCAAAGGGCACTGTCCATTTTCATGAAAGTGGCCAGCAACTAGAGCATTATAGTGGTGCTGGTTACAGCCTGCCAGAAAACACATTATGGTCTGAGATTTCTTTGACTCTAGGTAGCATTCTTGCCTCCTTCACCCTTCACAAGCTACTTATTCTTCCAAAGCAGATCTCTTCTGATACGACCAGAATTTTGTTTTCAAACTTTGCATAACATTCCAGAGCAGAGTTTTGCTAGTAAGGAAGAGGATTTGTTTTCCAAAATTGTATATCACTCCAGAGAAAGGCTTTTCTGAAGACAGCAAGTCAGTATTGTTAAAACCTCATTGGTGTTCTCTTGCTAAATAAACATCCCAGCCAAAATATTGTGAGACTGTGCTGAGGTCTTCATATTCTACATACGGCAGGGGGTTTAATAAAGCCTTGCAGAAAAATAAATGTGTGTGATTTTGGAGAAACCTACTGTGTGCCTGTAATTTTTCAATGAGAGGAAATCATGGTCTAAAGCTACAAAAAGAACAGGATAGCACAAATGTTTAACCATCACCTCTCCCCAAGTGGACCAATTCACACAAAGTAGTAATAGGAAGACCAAATGTAGAAATTTATTTTCGGATTTTAATGCAGCATAATCCGTCCTTTATAATAAATGAAAGTTTTATTTACAATGAATGGCAGCATACATTTATCTCACATTTATTATTTTAGATGTATTTCTTGATTTGGCCCTTGGAGGAATTCTGCTGTCACCATAGAAAATACTGCCTTAGTCTCAGTAATGCTTCACTCGGATTTTTCCCTTTAGGACATGAGGCACAATGTGTATGCTAGAGCAGAAATGGGAAAGAAACTCACAAATAATAATAGTCTATGCCAGGCAGTGCTCTAAATCATTCTGATTTATATATGTAAGGGTGGACTGCTTGGGGCTCGGGGGGGGGCTTGCAGGGGCTCAGGCTCATAGAACCCCCAATAACCTCAGAAAGACAAGCAGCAAGGGAAAGCTCTTAATAGGCTTAATTGAACTTCTGGGCGTTCAGCCAAGAGCATTTCACACCTTGTAAAAGTGCTGCAAGCTAGATAAACAATCCACTCAGCGCTTGCGAGGGAGAGCCATTGAGAAAAATCAGATAAGAGCCACTCGGCTCTGAGGGGATTAATTCCCAAATAATAAGAATCACATAACTCACCAGAAACTCCACTAAGACTCCAAGTTCCCTCTCACAGTTACTGACTGGTTTCACACAATCTTTTATTTAAGTATTAAATAGACATAATAATAAACATTTTTTTTGGTATATCTTTTTTTAGATAATTAGGGCAAAAAAGCGACATCGAGTTGGTCACACCCATGCAGTCACATGACCACCAAGCCACGCCCACCCAGCCAGTCATTAGGGCAGAGAGCCCCTTGCTAAAAAATTTGAAGCCTACCCCTGTATATATCATATGTTCTTATTTTTGTTATGATGGCAAGTGTGGAAATGGCCAAAGAGTAGACAGCAACATTGGATCAGCCTTCTTCACTTTTTTGTAACCTTCCTCAGTGAGAGTTTCCCCCTCTTTTTCTTTTGATCACAAATGAGCATGGGGCCTAGAACAACAAACCAGTTCTGAAATTTGAGGAGGTATGCCAAACCTGAAAGCAAACCTGCTTTTGCCATAGGGAAGCATACCAATTCTCTAGAATTTTGGGACAAAAATGGAACATGTTTTTCCAATGCAGAATGGGACAAGGAAAGAGACAATGTCAAAGCTGCATTAATTCTCAGCCTGGTCCATCCAAGTGTTGCACAAAATCTTATAATCCTATTTCCTGTAGAGTTTTGGAAGCTAACCTGCTTGATATTAGGTGAATGTCCAGAGCCTTGCAGTTTAGCACCCTACAGCAAACTGTCAAATTATCTAAAATTAATCTTAAGGATCACCAAAACAAAAAGCTAGCAATAAGCAAAGTACTATACCATGTTTTATTATGGTATAGTATTTAGTACTGATAGATAAAGTAGATAATTCATTCTTTAAATTTTTTTGCCAAGATAATAGACAGGTTGGATCATTTTTCCCCATGGCAATGCTTTAAAAACCAACAATCCTGGAAAACTATTTATAACAGAATTAAACAATTTTGATGATGTTTTTCTACTAAATATTATCAAATCTCATATTCCCATAAAGTATAACAAATGGGCTTTGAATATTGTAACAGCTGCTAGGACTGTGTTTCTTATTAGAATGTATAATTCTGTCTATAGAAGAACGGCAAATTAATTTGTCAGAACATACATCAATGTCAAAAATATTATAATTGAAAACAAATCAGATATAAATTCAATTCAACATGGAAACCATTCTTGGATGAAAAGTTCTACCTATGTTCTTGTACTAATTTGAAGCTTAGATTTTCTTCTAATGTATTGTGTTAAATTTCTTTATGATTTGCTAAAAAGCATAGAATTTTTACACTAAGCAAAAATAATTATAGTCTCATGCTGATTTATAATTCATAATCTACTGCCTATTGCTATTAATTATTGCATATTGTCTTGATTTCATTAACCATGCAAAATTTTAAATTAAATATATTTCATATTTAGAACTAAATGTTATTTTCACATTTTTATTTTATTCTGTAATCTTTGTAAATCTCAAGTGTTTATTTTTTGTTTTTCCTGCTTTCTTTCTAGTTTTAATTTCTTTTTTTCCCTTTTTTAGCTTACAAATAATTAATAAATTATTCATTTGTTATTTTCTGTGATTTAGAATTCAATGCATCTCGATTTTTCTGTTTCGATTATAGGTTCTATATTGTATTGAAATTTCTAGTGATGAAACCACTGACTTCAATCAGTGCTGTTGGCGTTATAGAGTGGAATATAAATTGTCATGGAAAGCTGTCATAATGTTTGCAATCCAGCTTTGAGACAGAAAAGAAAGAAATAAGTTTGGCTGACACCAAACAGTGCTACAGTGGAGAACTTTTGTGAGA
This sequence comes from Notechis scutatus, assembly GCF_049901735.1. Classification (NCBI taxonomy): domain Eukaryota; kingdom Metazoa; phylum Chordata; class Lepidosauria; order Squamata; family Elapidae; genus Notechis; species Notechis scutatus. The sequence goes on along the minus strand of NC_142010.1, from coordinate 183,193,559 downwards.
CACACTGAGATGTGAACAGGTCCAGCAAAAATAAACGAGAGCAGACAGAGGAAATGAATATTAAGCACCATATACTCCACTCCCATCCACTTCTGACATATAGCCTCTGATAGATTATTCTTCTCCCAGAGAGAAGTTATCTTTAAAAGGGAAGGGAAAAACCCCCACCCCTTTTTAAAGTTGAAGTAAGGTTATACTATTAAAATAACCACATTATCTGTCTTCTTTCTGAGATTTTAAAACTACAGTCTTTTAAAGAATACTAAGTGATGCTGGTTAATAAAGTAGGATGTAGTGGTGACAATGTGAGATTTCTGAGGGACTTTTTCTTCCTTCAGAAGCTACTGCATGCAATGTTTAATGTGACACAAGGAGACCATCTAGGTAGCCCATTTTATTATTTTACATTAGCAGAATTTGGCCTGTTGGAAGAATTATCCTTCTGGGTTCAGTTCCAAGTGGGGAAAAAGACACTGGAAACATGGAGGCTGTTTAGAATGATGGTTTAATGGTGGACAGGATCACATGGCTTGGAGCTCCAAAGTGAAAAGGATGATCACATGCTTCAAGATGTTGGGTGAAGGGAAAGAAGGAAGGGCTGAGATGCTGAGAGTGCCTGGTTTTATACCCTCTGTTGGGATTTGAATTTGAGCTTGTGTTCTGATTGGTTGTCAGACTCCCATGGGGCCATGCAGGAGCAACTCTGTAGGCTGTCCTGAGTTCCAGGCTTGGTTGAGCCTTGCTGGATGGTGATGTAATGAAAAGGGCTTTGGGCAAATGCTATAGCTTTACCTGGAGATCTTTGTTATGTAAAATATTCTGGCCCAGGCCTTAATGGCCCACCCATGAACAATGGTGGGGGTGAGCTTCTACTTCTGAGGTGAGTTTCTGCTTCTGAGTTTCTACTCTTCTTAGGGGAAGTATTCTGCCTTTTTAATATTTCCTAGGATATTTCAATTTTCTAGGAGAGGGTTGAGTGGTAACTTCTTACAGGCCAAAGGAGTGAACGAAGAAATTCCAGAAGCCAGGAAGTGGAATGCAATGGACTCCTGAGGTAAAACTGTTTCCATGTCCTTCCTCAGCTCTATGCTATGGCTCTATGAGGAAATTCATGTATTTATTTATTTATTTTATTTATTTTGATTTGTCAATCTCTTACAAGATAATAGATATAAGTATATACATAGTTATGAATACATGAAATGAACACAAAGTGAAAACCAACTGAGATTTATAGTAAGTGTGCTAACCTCATGGAAGACAATAACATCTCTCCAGTAAAGACTGAGAGGGCTGAAGTGAATGCCGCAGAGAACAAGGCATTCTTAAGAACCCTAAGGAATAGAGTCACTCAGAAGAATATTGCTTTGAAGGAAAAAGTTGTGAAGCAACATAGCAAAGCCTTGAAACGTCAGAAAAGAAAGTTGCAATGAACTCTGCCTACAGATTGAAAGGCCAAGAGATAGAACATTGCACATTCAATCCATCCCAAAGTTGAAGCTTGTATCTACCAAATATTTCATCACAACACAAAAGGAAAAAACACCCCCCAAAAAAAAAAAAAACAATGGTGTGAGCTGTGCCGGGGAAATTGTTGAAGGGCAGGAGAACAATTAAAACAAACAAAGAAAAAGATAAAATCCCCAGTTTTCTTGGCAGGGGCAAAATGTATATCAGAAGCAGAAATTATCAGAAAGCATCTGTTCTAATGATAGCTTATCATCCTGGATGCTGCCCTTATGAAAGATATTATGGGTTGTTACTAAGGACAGGGGTTTTTTGTGTGTTTTATCTATGTATTTTTTTCCTTTGGTTTATTATTGAATTTCTACCCTGCCTTTTGGTTCAATTCTAAGGGAATTTTTAGTTCCAAGGGAAATGTAAAGTACTGAACAGAAAATATCGCAAATTTAAATATCACAATGAAAACTCATGATTAAAAACTGTGGTTAAAAAAAAGGTGCACAACAACTTGGATTATATAATATTTTAATGTTGTAGTAGTGGCTGTGGTATTAACCAGAATGATAGCATGGGATCTCAGAGACACTGTTTAAGAAGCCCTCCCCTAAATGGTGCTTTCCAGCAACACCCATCATTCCAGGCCATTGGGGATGATAGGTGTTGTAGTCTGACACTCCTAGAAGATAAAGCTGCTTAAGGGTCAAAAATCTGCTTTGTTTATTGAGTGTTATCAGGAAAAAAAAACCTTGAAACAGTAAAATCAGAATTACACTATCATGCCATTACTAAACAGATGGGATCACTATGAAATTCATTTGTATCTATAAAGGAGAATATTTGTAGCTCAGGGTTGAAATGAGGAGTCCTTGGTGTTGTTTGAGCTTGTTTGTTTTCTTGCAGATGTTTCATTTTCTGATGATGTTACCTACCAAACTAGGTAACATCATCAGTGCTGGGTAATGAAACATCTGCAAGAAAACAAGCAAGCACGGAGAATACCAAGGACCCCTCATTTGTATCTCCATATATTTTCAGGGATGAGTAGCTACTTGGTGCCCATGATGACTATTATCCTGTAAGTATGCAAAAAATGAATATAATTTACTTTTCTGAGTGCCTTATCTCCAGACCTTGCTTGCAAGTTTTCCTGCAGGATGATCATCATGGTTTCCCAAGCGGTCAAAATCGACTCGCAAAGATGAATGGCATTATGCAAGAGGTCAGTATTGTTAACTATTATTTGTAGTACTGTTAGTTAAAGTAGCAGATATTAAATTATGTTCATATAACAATTGTTTGGAGGTTGATGAACAAACTGAAACTTTATGAAGTGGTCAATAACCCAAGGAGTTTGGGGATCTTTAATCCTGCATGGGACTTTTGATGTGATTTTACCTTAGAAACGTGAGTTTATAACATGTCAAATCTAGTGTTCTGCCTATATACCTTAAAATTTGTGATAAGATGCTCCAAGTATCAATGAATGAACATTTATTTATGTATTCGTTCATTCATTCATTCATTCATTTATTTTCTGCAGCTGCCCATCGCATCAATGATTCTGATTGGCTTAATTCTTTATTACTATAATCAACCAGTTCGATACAGGCTGCCTAATTATTATGAAGTTCTACCCACAACTGTAACACATGACAATTGTGCATTATTACGCAGCACATAAGAAGTATATAATACATAATACATGATTTTCTAGAATAAACTTCTTCAAGAATTATCTCTCCATAGTCCCCTGCTTGAAAAGTGGGAGAGAAATATTGGCATGCAGTGCTCACTGTTAGTACAGCTGAGTTAAAGCAGCTGTGAGCTGCATGAGAATTAAACCAGCCCACAGCCCAGAGCTGGCAGAGCGCAGTACAGCATAGAGCAGAATAAACAACAGGGCTGAGATACGTAAATAGCTCCTGATGTTCCATCCAGCCCAGCCCCAAAGGCCATTAAACAAGCCTTTGGCTTGTTCATTTTTATTTGTTTTTAGAGGAATAATGAATTTTCCATCTGTATTCGGTGCATTGTTGTCTAGCAACTCCAGAACTGACTGTTTTGATCTGCTCACCTTTCAGAGCTGGTTAAAGGCCTGGGGAGGTGGGGGGAACAGTATGGAGAGGAATCATTCTTCAGGGAATCAAAAGAAAATGTACATTTCCAGACAAAATTTAACATAAAGGAGAAGTCTCTCAAGCCTGGGGTAGCCATTCACTCTTCTTCCACTGCCTCTAAAGAGGCAAAGCCGAACGAGATTGGGGATTTACAAGGAGATCAGTAGCTGTAGTATTATTATTATTAATTATTATTTTAATCAGATTTTTAACCTCTGGCAAAAATTACCAGATGGTGATTATAAAAGAAAATGTCAAAAATGAACCATCCATGCTACAGAATTATCTGTGTTCGAGGAACTAGGAGAGGTGACCAAACAAGGTATAAATATTACTCATATTTTTGCCTGCTTTTTAAAATAATAATTCTCAGGATGAAACAATTGTTCCCTAATATGTTGAAATTTTGGCAATCTGAATCTCCAACTTTCAAAACAGCCATTCTACTTCAATTCTGTGCAGTCATAGGAGGGTAACCTGACCTGAACCAGACCAATAATTAAATTACTTAATTATCCCACTATGTACATAATTTCAGGATCTCAAGCAGAATTCCCCCTCCCCCCTAATTTATTTATTTATATTTTTACACACACACACACACACACACACACACACACAGAGAGAGAGAGAGAGAGAGAGAGAGAGAGATTTGTAGAAGTTGTCTTAGTTTAGATAAACAAAGTAATAGAAAGGGGGTCCCTTCTGTTTTTAAATCACAAAAGTCACATGAGGGTTTCTAGAACTTCAGCAATCTCCATCCTCACTTCCTAATCCAGAATGCCACCCAACAAATCATGGAACGCTGTGTAGTTCTGCAGAGTATAATTGCTCTGACATTCTGACTCAGTCATTGCATCTGGAGGTCACAGAATACCTATTGATTCAGAAGCTTTCAGGTCTGATACAAAAAGTTACATGTCTCCGGCTAGTAATACGAGCTGTCAATTCCCCCTCCACTTCAAAGCTTCCAGATCTGATTAGTACTGTACCTAGATGGGAAATTGTGGGAAATCCCAGCCTACAGTCTACAGTGGAAAGGGAAATGAAAAGGGGATTCAGAAAAGGACAATGGCAAGGCACTTTGAGGTGCTGCCAAGAAAAGTCACTAGGTAACAAGTACTCTCATTCGATTAAAATATGCATCCAGGCACAAAATGTGCCAGGCTCTAGAGGGCATAGGGAATGGCCTTTTGAAGGATGGAAGGCACAGCCACTACCAAGGCAATCGTCAGATAAGTGGGATTTGAGCCTAAGCCAAGAAAACAACTTGAGAAAAGTCTCACACAAAGATAAGGGGAGGGAAGAGGGAAGCACATTCAGACTTGCAAGATTCTGTTACAATAGACATCACAATAAAAGTAGTCCCGGTCTATATAAAAATCCCTTTTTATGACCCTGTAATCCCTTAATTTGGGTAGAGTCAGGGCAACTGAGTGGATCTGAGCATTTACTATACGGAGGCCATTCATGACGCCCCGTAGAGTTCACAGCAGATACTTTTTCTTTGCGCCCTAGGAGAGATACATCTGCCACAACCTAGGACTGACCTCTCAATCTTCCGAGTGGGACATGAGCATCTTCATCACTAGGCCACCATTCTTAGTCCTGTACAATATATGGTATTGGTTTATTAGTCTGGCCTATCATATAGGACTGATACATGGTGGGGGGAATTGATGGGTTGAAAAATTCAACAAATTCAAACATTGCATTATAGTAAGTAATGTAAAAAGTGACTGATAGCATTCAATAGTTAGGTAAAATATCTAGACTTCTAGTGATCTCCTATCCAACTACATATTAGTAATCTATATGTCTGTGAAAATAGCAGCATTTGATGCATTAGTTCCCTATAGCATTGTGAATAGAATTATTCAAATTCTGGAAATAAATTTATCCTCTGCCTCTCTGCTTGACGTCTAATCTAAAGGTATGTGCAGAAAAATAACTCAGGTTTAAGCTGGCGCTATTTCTTATTTTTACAAATTTTAGATGCTTTTGAATCCCACGAGATATATCTTGTTTTAAATAGCATGCTGTGCTGTACCTATCAGAAATTTTAAAACACCCTGCTACAACCTTTGACTGCCTGCATATCTTGATCATTCCTCAAATCAAGAAACTTTTTGTTCATTTGTTACAGGCCCAATTTGGTTTTCTTGGAGTTGAGGATTACCTCATTCCTGAAAATCATCAAGGGATCTTCTTTTAAAACTGCTATAAGCAAATATATTTTCCAGGTAACCAAAACAATTCTAGGGGACAAAACAAAAAAACAAAAACCCACTGTTCTTCCAAAATATTCAAGCAGGGTTGTTGTTTTTCTGAACTGAATTTTTAACTCCTTATTTTTATTCTCTAGGTAATGGCATGGTGGATTCTTTTCAGGCACATGTCTTTGTAAAGCATGCTGATTAGCCTACAAGAGAAGTTTTTTCAATCAGCAAAAACCAAATGGTAAAGCAGATCCACGCTTGCTCTTGGGACATCCTAACTTTTCAGGCAGCAAACTGTTGTTTTAGAGGTAGAATTTGCCATCGTTCTTGCAAATCCCCAATATGAAATAAAGTTAAGTACACTCTAATTTCTTATGTACCCTAATCTGTTGTGCTGCAAGTAAGTGTGTGGTATAGAATTAGAAGCCTGTATTTTTTTTAGAAACTGCTGCAATCATGTGATTCACCCCACCCCACCCCACCCCAAATAGATGCAGTCGGATTTTGGACAATTGTAATTGCACTGCAGGAATTGAATTGTCCTTGGTGCTCTCTGAGCTTGGTTGTTTTTTTGCAGTTATCATCACTAGCACTGATGATGTTACCTAGTTTGGGTAATGATTGAAACATCTGCGTAATGCAGGTGACTCTGAGGACACAGATAAACCTCAAAATGGCCTCAATGACTCTCTAAAACAGGGGTGTCTAACCTTGGCAACTTTAAGTCTTGTGGACTTCAACTCCCAGAATTCCTCAGCCAGGAATTCTAGGAGTTGAAGTCCATAAGTCTTAAAGTCGCTGGCTGAGGAATTCTGGGAGTTGAAGTCCATAAGTCTTAAAGTTGCTAAGGTTGGAGACCCCTGCTCTAAAACAATGCAAATGACCAGCTGTCTGCAAGGAATATAAATCCATTCTCCACCATCCAGTCAGGGCTGAAGAAGTTTTTTTTCAATGTCATATTAATACAGATCTTGCTTTGAATGTCCATTGGGCTTTCTTGAAAATATAGGAATAAGTTGCCATTTCCTTCTCTAGTGAATGGTGTTTAGTTTCATTTCTCCCCTATGACTGGGAATAGGGGTAACCAAGACAGAGCAAGGACTGGAAATGGAGACAGACAATTTTCAGATATGTACTATGATTGAGCCATCGTGCTTGACCTCTGAAGATGCCGATCCCAACAGCATAAATCCTAGCTTCATTGGGATGTGCTATAATGAAGGGATTCACAGCATTATTCTCCAATAGAATTATCTGGCAAACATTGAATCAGGAAATGACATTTATTTATAATATGCAGCTCTAAATGAACTTGAAAACACAAAATCTCTCTCTCCTTCCCCTCACTCATTCCCTCCCTATCCCTCTATCTCTCTCTCTTTCAGCTTTTTTTCATATGCACCTAACTACAGCATCAGCACGCCATGGCAACATCATTTTTTCTGGCATGTCACCAAAATTTTGCCTTCATCTCATTCCTAGTCCATGAATGAGACAGTTCTAAGTCATATTTAACTATACCAGTTTTTAAGTAATGATTTTCTTGTTATTTAGAAACTATCCAAGGACACTCTCTCAGCATGCAAATTATATTAGGCTATCATAACCTTGAAGAGAAACCAAGTAATAACACTTACTGGGAACAGGGGCAACCAAGACAGAGTAAGGACTGGAAATGGAGACAGTCAATTTCAGATATGTACTATTTTCTACTGACTCATTTAATTCTTACTAATTCTAGCTGTTTTTATATGTATCCTGTTATAATTTTATAAGCCACCCAGAATCACTTCAACAGTGAGAGGGGATGCATATAAATGTAATAAATTAATAAATAAAAATATTAAATAAAATGGATGGGAAAGTAGCATTTTGAGTTAGCAATACAGACCCCATCCTGGGTAAATGAAAGAGAAAGACTCCAGCTTAGCAATATTTTTCCAGGAAAATCATATGCAATAAGGTTCAATAAAGCACTCAAGTTACCATTATTTCAATGACTTCCAATTGTAAATGCAAATGGCTGGCAAAATGCCCTTATAATTAAATTAAAATTCAGCAAGAGAAAGATCTGAGTTTTCTATTCACCATACTCTCCCTTCTTTCAAAAGTATTCTCCTTACATATTGGAACCATTCTAAAATATTCAGCATTGGGCAGATGTAATGGCAACTTCAACCATGAAGGTAGATTTTATAGAATAATGAGGGAAAGGGAACATAACTCACTGACAGATTTGGGCTTTGTATCAATAACTGCATTATTTTGTCCTAAAAGTTCCAGGTAGTTAATATACGTGCATTAGTAGAAGTATTGTTGGAACATCAGACTTAAAGGAGAAGAGTGGAAAACTTAATACACTCTACTAGAGAGAAGTTCTTGAGGATGGAGCTCCAGCACAAGCCTGAAAGCTCGGAAGACTAAACCTCTGGTCCCAGTGACTGACCCTGATTGGATCCTGCAAAACCTAACAATGCTGTGATATTTGCCACAGAATGGCCTTTACAATAATCACATGTCAACAACAGGTAGCTATTAGACCAACCATGGAAAAACTGAGTTCATGGAAATCCCTAGGTGTTGGGGATCATTTAAAATAATCCAAAGCAAGTTAGGATGCCAACATCATTGCCCTCAGAGATTGCCCGAATTTTAATCCAAAGATTAAAAAGCATTTTCAGATAAGGACTCAACAAGAAGTCTGCATGCTGTCCTGATTTCAGGTACAGTTTCTGGCCAATACTTCTCCAAGCATACTGTAGGAGGCCACACTAACAGTATCTTCTAGCATTTTGAAAGATCAGGAAGACAAATGCTTAGAGATCAGTCAAAATAACGGTAAATGTATTCAATATTATTTTTCTTTATTTTGTATCCAAAACTGTATGTATCTTGAGTTTAAATTAAATCTGACTTCACAAATCTCTCTCTGCCTCTAAACCTATAAAGAAATAGTAATGCAAACACCTCTTACTGTAGATGCACATTTTAAACCCAGTGTGGACATTTCACTAGGGCAAAGTATAAACAGGGTGATGTTCTTTAGTTAAACTACATAAAATGGGATTATGAAAGTGTGTGAGACAAATTGACTGACATTTATATCCTCCTAATGTTGTTGCTGGCTCTACCCTTGAATTCTGAGTTCCTGTAAAGAGCAGTCATCCTTCCTTTAGGACAGGAAGTGTTTGTAGGGGATTTACATATCCCTTTGGTAAGGGGACTGTTCACCCAGATGGCATACTGCTTATTTCCTTTAAGCAACAATTGAGGAAACAAAGTGAATTGGCTGGATTAGATGGGAAATGCTTATATTCTGTTCTTAACCTAATGAATAAGCACTGTTTCATTGAGATAAGTATCCCTTACTAAGAAAATTATGAGAAAATTTAGTTTTCAATAAGGAAACTTTATTTAAAAAGGAAAGTTTATAAGTATATAAATAAGTTTTAAATGTTTATTCCAAAAATACACTATGGTGAGAGAGAAGTTCCCTGAGGATGGGCTCCAGCACAAATCCGAAAGCTCAGAAGACTAAACCTCTGGTTCTGGTGTCCAACCCAGATTGGATCCTTTCCAATGTTATTAAACAATACAATTCATGCTGATCCATGTTTCTAGGCTCAATTATGAAAATGCGTTTCATAATTAATGAAATAAATGCCTTGAATGATAAAATCTGACCATATATTTATTGGTCTAAAACAGGAGTTCCCAATGACTGAGCTAAAGGCTTCAACTAAAATCTTGATAGTATGTTATGGACATAACATGATTGCATCACTGAGAGCAGCCATTCTTAAAATCTTTATATACCAGAGGATAAACTGACATGGAGGGTGGGCTGGGGGGAATCAAAGCGTGAAGAAAAGCATATGTTCTCCTATTAAATATTGCAAAAAAGCATCTGGAAATTGTTCAATCTATACATGAGTACTGATTTTGCACATATACGTCAAATGAATTGAAAAAATGAAAACTGTAGCAAGTTGTAAACATTTATACTCCAAAATCCATCTCATAGACAACCCACAAAAAAAGTAAAGGGACAGAATAAGGGAAACTCTTATTGAGCACATCAGCAAGACACAATACCCTTCCTTAATTAACAGGAAAGCAAATACTTCTTTACAAAGCACATTCAGCCTTTCTGGAAATACACTAAGTCTTCAAGAGGTCCTTGCAACTTAACTGCTCCCTTTAGAATATTTTGTTTGCTTTGTACAGTTGCCCAAAAGAGAGAGAGAAACATGAATTCAAAAATGCAAGTCTTCTCTGTCTTTTAGGTTCAGAATTTATACAAATTCACAATGCTAAGATGCCACATGCTAGTTTTGTTTGGGTTTTTGTACATGAACAACTCTCACCTAAAATGATAAAGTTTTAAATTTTAAAATGTTATCTGGCTGTCTAAGTCCTTTAAAGCAAAAGGGATGATATTGATGATGAAATACGCCGGCATAAGGTTAATTCAAATAATCCTTGCATTAGAGCAATATATGTCTGGTCATATGTTCCCAGGCTTGGACTAAGAAATAGATAGCACCATCAAATATATGAAGCCCATTTACTAAATAAATAAGAGTGACTTCTTTGCTTGAAAATGAAACAAGAAGGGCACTTAGTCCTGTTTCTTTACAGTACTCTTAACTTAGCAAAAACATGTTAATAGCTAGCAGGGGAAATGGCATACTCTCGTGTGTTCACTTGCTAGTCAATTTGTTACCTGCTAGTGTAATATATAATCTTTATTTCAGTTATATTTAAACGTTTGTCAATCTGGTTTAAAAACAGAAAATGATATGCTTTCCTATTCAGTAGGAGATCAACTGGCAATCCTGAGCCTATTTATTGTGAATGGCCACATTTTAGTACATGTGAGGTTTTAAAATGGCAACATTACTATTTGGGCAGGAAAACCAATAAGAACATGCCATTTTTTTTCAGGATAAACCATATACCTACTTCTTCATATTTATGTATAGGATTGCACTGTTAATCCACAATGAAGTTAGCCAATTTAACAGCAGTCTTTCCTTATGTCTGTGTAATATTTTGAACTGAATTTCTCTAGTCCAATCCCCATTTCAATACTCCATGATGTTGTCTCAAATAAATATACATAGTTTTATTTCTTGGGTATAAGAGAAAGATAACAACTATTACAATGTTTTGATAGAATCCATTTTTGGGGCTCAATTTCTGAAAACTCACCGTAGCTTCTAGTCATACTGCAATTGTATTATTTCAAGTAGACCTCTTTAAAGCAATAAATGAATTCTTCATCTGTTAACATTTCTATGTTAAAATTTCACAATCAATCCATTTTTCTCATGGTTTGCTTTTGTGTAATAGAAATGTTTAACATGCTTCATAAGGTTGAACATGCATTTGAATGTGGATTGAAGTGAGTCATATAAGCATAGCCATCCAGACTTTATTTAGTGATTTTATGCTAAAATTATATATTGAATAATTTGATAAAACAGCCTATCCTTGCCCCATCACCATGAGAAAGTTTGCTTATTCGTTCTGATAAACTGTTTAATTTAGGATGAGAATTAAATCCAATCCTTTTAATTGTTTGCTAACAGTTTCCAGTGCCTTCATTTATTTCATATAAATTGATACCACTTTCTAAGGTCAAAATATGCTTACCGTCACTATTCTTGTTTTTACAAATAATAGCAGCCAGTGTCAGGCTCTTTAAAAAGCCAGCTGAAAAACAAAATCCCTTGTTGCATCACAGCTTTTCTGTATGAATTGCAGCCAAGTGCAGGGAAAACAATGGGACCCTGCAACTGAGACAAATGCTAGCAACAACATATGATATATTATAACAAATACAATTCTATTTCTAGGAAAAGGAATGGAAAATTCTCCAGTAAATATAGGCTTAGTCTAAGTACCTTCATTTCTTTTTCCAAAAATTAAAAACTACTTACTACAAAATTCAACTCATCATCTCATGGCCCCCAGACCAATTTTAAGTTTCCTGAAAGCAATCAAATTGGACCACCAGAACGAGTGAAATTTTACATGTGGTTTCTATGTTTTATTGTAATCACTGAGATCCTTATATTATTGTTACAGTATATAAGCACAATGAGCTAATAATTAATAACTCCCTGTTCTGTGCCACCTTGGGTGAAGGAAAATATATATGAGGCTGTGAAATAGTTCTAATTCACCCATTGTTAGTTTGGGTCCCATTCACTGCTGTCATGCAATATTTGACAAATTATTCCTTCGGCAATACAACCCTTGAAAGCTAATTGTTGCCTATCTCTGCCTTTATGCCATTGTCCTGCTTATTTGTCAAGCAATTGTTTTGGTTAAATTATACATTTCAAATATTTAAAAAATGATAGTTCTATGATCTATTTACACCTTTTATTTCTATCTCAAGGTGGCCAAACATTTGGATTGACTGAGCTGCCAGCAGAAACTAAACTTTGGAAGAAGAGGTTAAAAAAAAGTGCAACATTTTAAAGAAAATCAAAGTAGAATTTTGAGCTAAGTTTATTAACATATTTTTTTGCATTAGGGGAAGATTTCGTGTTATAATTTTCTTCTCAATATAAAAAGTTTGAAAACAAGATGTCCACAAATAATGCCCTTGCAGTTTGAATTCCTTTATTTTTAAAATATTTAGTCATTTTTTGTTAAAGTGTCAGATTCAACATGCTCATGTCCACTACTTTCATAACGGATTTGTGGCTGAGTACCACAAAACTGCCACTTATACAGTATGTATAACCCATGACATGTGATACCATGTACAACGAAGAAATAAGGGCTGCTACCTTTCATTAAAAAAATAATAGTGGAAAATAAATACTCTCAGCATTATTATTATGGATTTTAATAAGAAATTGTGGTGAAATTGATGGCCATTTTTTATTAATAAATTATCATAATCTGTATTGTTCTCCTGAAGCTTCTTGAGAATTTTGAGAAAACTTTCCTGAGTATTCTAAAGGGGAACAAGTACTATTTCTCATCCATAAATAAGAAAACTCTTGAAGCTCATCAGATTTAATCAAATATTTTACATGTGCCAATGGCAGTCCCATAGTGAGTCTGAAATAGATATGGACTGGTCTGGTTCCCAAACTAATTTTAAAAAACCAGTTATTGATGAAGTCAGAACTTGGCCTTTTATAGCCATGGAATATTCCTCAAAATTAATTAATGATCTAACAACAACCTTCATGATCACTAAATATGTAATCTGTGAGTGGATCGGACATTTCTACAATCAATGAGAAGTATAATATCATAGTTTAGATTCCAATGTTGTATAAATTGTGGTTTACTGAGATCCTTAATCCAAAATGAAACACCTTCTCTGTTTTAATTTTAACTTTACTTTAAATACTGATATTTTAATAAATAAAACAGAACAGGAAACAAACAATGGGCTGTATGTTTCCTGTATTTGCATGGGTTGAATGAAAAATAATGATTTTGATGTTATAAGTCACTGAGTGCACATGCAATCAGAACCACTCATAAGTAGCTAGAGTAAGTAACTTGTTTGCTACCGAGATTACAAGAATGTCCCTAGACGGCTTTCCCCTTTCCCTAGGAATAACCAGATAAGAATTAATGGATATGCAGCTGTACAAGGACTCCAAGCTAAGTCCCTATTTGACCCCTCCACCTTCCCAGCCTGGCTGGGAGTTTACCTGTACTAAAGGTTAAGGTTAGGGTTTCTAATGTGCAAGACACCCTTATGTATTCTTTAGCATCTGTTGTTTTTTTTAACTTCATTTGCTGAGAAAAGGTTGTGCTGCTATGTTCATGAAAAGAAAATTTGTCATGAGTATTTGTCAATGCACTTCAAGGAACATGTCTTGATTTAATTTCTGACTGATGGACAAGCCCACCCACCCCAACTGAAATTCAACATCTAGTGAAAGTTTTCATGCTGATGAGCTGAGCACTGTGCACTACTGTGTCAAAAGAATGTAAAGACAATGAACCTAGATGAGCTGGCTTCTCTGAACAAGAACACAATGGAAGGCCTGTGACAATAACCAACGAGATTCACATGAGAAAAGTTGATGAAATTATGAAGGACATTTGGCAGATCACTCAAAGGGAAATTGCTGTCAAGTTTGGAATTTCACAGGAACATGTGGATTGCTTTATTGATGTTCATCAATATTGGAATGTTTGTGCTGACAACAAAGCTGAAAGCTTCAAGAGCTTAAATTTGCCAGTAGTGGTTGCTATGCTTTGAGAATGGAAGTGAGGAATGTCTTCACAGCTTTGTGACAGCCAAAGAAACTTGGGTCACTATAACGATCCAGAAGTGAAAATCGATTAATGGAATATAATCACAAACTTCATTTATGAACAAAAACAGATTTTAGCAGGAAAATTCATAATTACAGTTTTGGGAATGCAGATAGTGATTATTCACATGAATTTCCTAGAACATGGAACCATTATCAATTCAAATCTCTAAATTACAATACACAAAACTTTGAAACAATGTATAAATGGGGGTTGAAAATACAAGGAGGATATTTTTCTGTATGTCTTCCTTTTTTTCTTTTGCCCATGAGGCATAGTGTTAAAATCAAATATTATCTGGCTTTTGAATACCTCACAACCCTTCTTTTTCTCAGCCCTTTTTCCTGTGGTACAGCCCTTACTAAATGAGTGCTAACTACATGTTAACAATCTTTGCCCTTTGCCCTTAATTACTGTGTACTAATTCAGTGGTTCTCAACCTGTAGTTCACAGACCCCTGAGGGACCATAATGTCATCACAGGCTTCAGGAAATGTGATGATTTAAACCTTAAGTCTTGGATCCATGGCCATGATCAGTGGCCACAAATGTATTTAAAGAGGATCTGAGGTGAGAAAAAGTTGGAAACCATTGTTCTATGCTCTATCCACAGACCATTGTTTTGTTTTGTTTTCAAATGACCAGAATGTTCATCCATTTCCACCAGACTTTCTATTTTCTCCACACCTTTTGAAATTCATCCAAGGTTGGTTCACACAGTTTTAACCTATTTGCAGTTCTATAAAGGTGGTCTGAGCATGATCACACCCATATGTTGGCAAACCTATTGCTCCCAGAGAAGATGATGATGTCAACCATTTAGCCATGTCCAATTCTTGGTGATTCTATGGGCCAGGTCTCTCTCTCTCCACATCTTCTGATCTTACACTATGTCTTTGAATTGTTCTATGTTCTTCCTAGCATCAGCTTTGATGGTGTTCAGCTATTCATGTTCTTTGGCAGCCTGATTTACTTTTACCGGTAACTCTTCCCAACAGGATTGCTTTCTCTAGCAATCATTCCTCCTCATGACATGACCAAAATAAGTGAGATGGAATTTTGGGATTTGTCCTTCTAGTAACATGTCTGGTGTTCCAGACATGTTCTGTTTGTAGGTTGCTGGCTTGTTCCTCCCAGAGAATTCTCAGCCAATTGAGACAGTTGATCTCTTTTCCATTGCTGTCCTTTCAAGCTGGCTAATAGCTATCTTGTCCCATTTCCCCAATTCCCTCAGGTCTGTGACTAAACAAACAACCTTTCTCCCCTTCACAAAAATAAAAACATCCCTGTCTTCTCCTTAATTTGTTTTGGTTTTGTAATGTCTGAAAGTAAATCTAACTTCATTCTCAGAAAACATGGAAAAACATTATCTGAATTTTATGTTCTGAATATCAGGAATTACTTTAATATTAGAGTAACAGCAGTAAGCATATTTTAGATATACTTTGTTTTTCACAGCTATTCATATTTTTCTGAGAAACAATTTATAATAAGTTTTTTGGGGTATCTGAAGGCAACTATACTTAAGTCTGATATATTTTACTGATCTAGATTTTGGTTTTCTAACCATATGTAAAACAGATCGTATCTAAATAAAATCTGAGAGCTTTTATTTTATAAACTTTCTTATGCCTAAAGATATTAAGTTCAAATATAACTAAAAGCATAGTTAAAAAGCACTTTGTAATATTATATAGATATCAGCTGAGTGGGCAGAAAATAGACTTCAATTCAATGTTTAATTTTCTGGTTTTTTTAAAACAAATTATACACTTACATAGAATCAAGTAACTAATCTTTATAGGAAAGGTATGGAATTTCTGAGTTTAAAAGAAATACCATGTTTTGTTTTGAATGTACTTATTTAGTTTAAAATAAGCTTTTGATTTAAAACCTTCCATGAAATTTTGCCTTTTCTGATTTTAAGATGCCAATAATGTCTTCCATAATTAGATAACACCTGTGTACAATTATATATATAATCTTTCATTTCTTTGAGTTCCATAGTTTAATGGCTGTTAAATTCTTTCTTTAAATTTTATTGGTTGCTTTTTTTCGCTGTGTTGTTTTCTCACTGGACCAATCACCAGACTACATACAATGACAGCCTTTAGTATTGGCTACACAGGCTAGAAATTTATTTATTTATTTAGTTTATTGAAATCTAAAATACAAAGAAAAATGGAAATAATAGAAAAGTAGGGGAGGAAAAGGGAAGAGGAAAAAGTATAGGGTAAAATAGCAAAAAAAAAAAAAAAAGCATCGACTTCTAATTCTTTTTAGAGCAGTACAATACAACCTCAATGTTTTACTTTTACATAGTAATATGTATGAGCCATTCTATAACAACAAACCTATCTAATCAGCAAAACCTAAAATCAAAGTTTTATTTTTTCCCCACCTCAAGCACAAAGTCCAAAAGTGGTTTCCAAGTACAAACAGAATTAATTGAATTCTTTTCTTTAATTGAAGCAGTCAATGTAGCTATCTCTGCTAACTCCATTGGCTTTTGCAACCAGCCCTCTATTATAAGAATTAAAGTATCTTTCCATTTTTGTGCATTCTTACTGCTGTCAGCGTACATAACATTAAAGTTCCATTTTTTTTTCAAGTTCTTTGTCCATTAGGCCTGAAAGAAAAGTCTCTGGTTTTATCTTTATATTCACTTTAAGAATCTAGAGACCAGAAGTTAATAGATCAGTTAAAACAAGGCAAAGCTCCTCATAACAAGCTTATTCCAGCAGGATGTATAAAAGGCAAAAGTATAGATGGATCCTCTTTTGGCATCATTATTCTCCTTCCACAGTAGTAATATGCAGTCATACTGGATAGCTGTCCAATTCCATTTCAGTGGTCAAGAGAATCAAGTAAGGATGCATTTTGGGCTCATTCCCCCCTCCCAAATAATTGTTTTATTTCATTATAAGATCTGACTACTCCATTTTAAAATACAGATATTTGCTGGGTACAATGCTGTTTATACAATATGAACTAGAAATTATTCACACTATGCTAGGTTCGAGAAGTTGAACTTTTAAAGGTAAGAAGAAAAGTGCATACAATGTTGAATACAATTTCTAAAATATTAAGACAATGTAAACTGATTATATTGCAAATATATTAATAAATGCATTGAATTGTTTTATAATTAAAAAAACTTTTTTCTGTCAAGTTTAATGCTTAATACTAAGATCTCTCCAATTATTATTTGTTATTGTTCATAAATGTTAAGAGAAGGAGAGAGAGGAGGGGGAGGGGGAAGGAGGGAGGGAGGAGTAAAAGACTGCGTGAAAAAGTAAGTATTTGATTTCTAACTTAGATATTTATTTAGATATTTAAATATATGTCCTAATAGATGATATTGATTTTGTATAAATGTTTAAAATTCTGTCATACATTCCTTTATGAAACACCTGTAGGGTAAATTTCTTCCTCCTTCACTTTATGCTGATGATACTCATCTGGTCACATAGCCTTTAAGAAAACCTTTATGGATTTTTTTCAATGTTATCAAGAGAAATGGTTAGATATTAATTTTTTAAACAAAAGTCACTCAGCTAGAAAGATGGTATGTGGATAGTTATGACATAGAAAATGGTTAACACTTTACATTCCTTAGAATGCTTTTTTCCCAAGCTTCCTGAAAGAAAACTGCTCTCAAGTTTACTACACCTTCTTAATGGCTGAAAAAAGTATCCCAATAATAATAAATTTCCAACTAAATCAAAGAGTAGCTACTAAATTCTGTGGTGATAAATCATGTAATTACTATATGGAACATAAGTAGAACCTGATTCCAGGTAGACCTTTTAAAAAATTCATTTGCGTTTCTTAAATTTTCCTTTTCAGCTTCATAGATGTTCTTCCAGTGTAGTTGGAATGATTGCCTTCCTAGTACAATGGTAAGGTAATTAGAGGCTGTGTTGCCCAAAACTGAAGCCAAAATGTAAATAGCTACCTTGCCAATCTAGCTAAGACTCATCCTGAAGTCAAATAGATTGTGGTCATTAATACCATCTGACAATTTTAGATATATACTCCACATAATGAAAAAGCATGAGACAAATATATTCCTACTGTCCAAGCATTTATTATCTTTAAGACTACATCAGCTGAAGAGCTTCTAAAACAGATGGTTTGGGATACAGTTACAGAATGACATATATCAACCCCACAGAGATTTCCTGATTAGTCAGTTTTTCTGCATTTGTTTATCCATCCCAAATACTCTAGAGCCAAATTTAATATTCTGCCTTTGACTCTTTTCAAAAGTAGGTTTCATAAACCCTCATTTTCTCAGAAGTTTTGTCCATGTGAATTTGATAAAATTGAGACAAATGCACTATTACTACTACTAACTACTACTACTATTACTACCTACTACACTATTACCACCACCATTAATATTAGATTCTCAGCTTAATTTAATTCAGCTTTTATTTTCATACAATCCAAGACATTCATATGAATTTTATGTTCAATTACTTTAGCTGATAGAAATTCTGAGATCATACTTAAGAGTTGCCAAATTTTACTCCTTAGCAACAAGAACACAAAAAAAAAACTCCGAAGTGCTGACTCAAAGACATTTGGAAGAAAGGCAATAACATTTATATTATTACTATACTATACTATTATAATAACTATTACTATACTATTACTATACTATACTATTTTGTATTATAACTATACTGCACTACAGTACACTATATTATACTGAATATTTTTATTTTGACAGCCAGTTGTGGTTTAAAGCCATAATAAAGTTTGATTTGATTAATAATTTTTCAATCACATGGTTTTCTCTCCCCCCTTCCTTTTTTCCACATTTTCATTTGGAACAACATGCATTCATCTGTGAGTCGTAGTAAATTTGGCTTCTTAAGGTAACATTCTATTTTTTTCCAGGGAAATGTCCTTCCTTTTAACAAAATTAGAGTAATATTGATGAAAAGCTCTTGGGATAGTGAAATTATCTGTTAAAATCGTATCTCCTTCTAGGAACTTGAAGATCATCCTCTTTCCTTTCTTTTTCCTTAATCTGCAGTCCAATCAATTTTCAGGTTTGTTTGCATATTTATAGTTCTTTTGTTTAACATAGTTCAGTTTAGTCTCCATTTCTCTTAGTGTCAACATGGATAAGTGTTGTTGTAAGAATTTAATTTAATATGAAATATTTATGTTTATGAGGGATTTCTTATTTCAACTTTTTTTTTAATTTCTTATAAAATTATTTGCATTTTCTCCTGTAATTTTAAAAATTGTACAATTTGTATACATTCTAAATTTTCCTTAATAACCACTTTGTGCCCCCAAACTGTTCTTAAGCCTGCATCTTTATTTAAATTTTTCTTTTAAAAAATCTGTTAATTTCTTTTCACAATCTTTGACTATTTTTATTTTTTATTTCTTCTGGTCTCTGGTCTACGACTGTAAGAAACTAAATTGAATTGAGCTGACTATTCAATCTTCCTGTAATAATATTTTCTATTTTTTTTTCCATTTGCAAAGGATTGTTATTTTGTACAAAATCAGAAATTGTTCTCCTTCTTTCATCAGGTGGTTTCAAAAATGTTTAGCTAATCTATGCCAAGGTGCTATGCTGCATACCTGAAACAACTCTTTGTTTCAATAAAACATATGTTGCTTATAGATCCTGGAGTTAAAATTCCAAGACCTCTTTTTATTTCTAGCTTTCATCTGGCCACCTGTAAACTGTAAATTATCTAACGCTTCTATGACATGAAACAACTGAAGTCAATGGTATCTAGAACAGTACTCCCTGTAAAATCCAACTGTGCAACAAATCTTGAGCAGTAAATTGCAACTATATGTCAGAAAAGTCTAAAGAAGAAATGTCAGATAATTAGAGAATCATTAATCCAGGGAGAAACTTAAAATGAGACCATGTTCAAAATTGTTTTTAATTTTATCCATTTAATTGTTACTGTCAGGCATCAACAACCGGACCCACATGCAGAGTTCAAATTAGCTACTTTATAGCTCAATCCTATTTCACTGTAATCTTCCCAGAATGGGAGTTCGGACCTGGGCCAGACTAGATAAGGTTCAACCAAATTCAAGGGTAGGTTGGATGTTGACCTCTGGTGTCTATATAATGATTCCAGACTAATTCCAGACTTGTCTCTTCCACGTGGCTCAGCCAATCTCTCTCTGACAGTTGCCATATGACTTTTCAAATTTGCATTCCATTTTTAAAGGCTACAAAGTATATTTTTTGATATTATCAACTTTAAAATGAATAATAAAGCTCAGAAATATAAATTGAAACAGTATGTTTTGTTGTCTTTTCAAAAAGTTAAGAGATTGGGATTAATCACAGCTCCCGAGTTTTAAAATCACACAAAGAAAGAACTTTTCTGCTTACCCTTTTACAATAGGTCCTGTCCTACAGATCTCAAATTTTAAAAGTTTTTTGTAACTTCTGTTTATTTCTGAATGTCTTTGGGGAAGCCTGAAAAACATACCAGAAATCTGCAAGCTTAATATTCTTGTTCTGAAGAAGTTCAGTTATATTTTCTATGTATACTCAAGGCTACAAATATATACATAATAAAAACTAAATAAATCATGGTGGAATCTATTGGTCTTATTTCTGAAATAAATATACACCACACAATGTTGCTAAGCATTTCATTGATTTGGAATTATGAAAATAAGTTTAGTGAAATCTTGGTTTGCACATTTCTCTCTGATGCAACCAGCCATAATTAAGTTTATGTGTTGGATGTTATACTAAACTGACATGAAAAGTGACACTTTTTAAATTCTATCACCAGAAAAAGGGAATACTGTATAAGAGTCCAAAAATCCATTGTGCTCAAAAACACCGCTGTAGATCTTAGTACAAATTGCATTATACAGAAGACAGACAACAGGGAAAGGCTAAAGCATTAATTATCGGGAATTATTGGAGAATCATGAGGAATATAAAATGATATCAAGAGAGCAGTTAATGGCATACAACTATATTAGTCAATGGTTTTCCTATTTGGGATTGAATATGATTTGCTTTTGGTTTTCTAATTTCTAATACCCAGTTTTTCTGTAACCACCATTGCTGTACTATAGGCAAGTTGTTCAACAGAAGTTATCTGTTCAATAGAAGTTATTTTAATCCTTGCAAGTGCCTTATTCACATCCTTCATTAATATGCCAGGGGGTTCTTGAGCATTGCTTTCAATGCTGGCAGTCTTTGTATTATGATTCTGCTTATGTTAGAATTTTCTCTTTTAAATCTTGTCAGGGACTCAATTCATGGATTGTTTCAAAGTTGTCCTGTACTGGTTTTGTTGTTGTTACTTTTTCTAAGCTCTCATTTCTGTAGTTCACTTCAGCTGTTTTGTTTATATTTGCAATTGTTGTTAACTAAGTTTCTTCTACTATTATTTTTGGGTCTCGAATTTTTGTAATTTCTTTGAATCTGTTCCAGTCCTGCATTCCTAAATATTTTATTGCTGGTAATGAATATTCTTTGGTCTGCTAATCATTGTTTAGAATATTTGAGTTCCTTTCCAATGTTCAAATATTCTCTTGAAATATTTCCACTTTATTGTGTCATATTTATAACAGTAGAACATAATGCAATTTTCAAACACAGTAATTTTTGTCTTGCCTGTGATTGTTGTACTTTCAGTAATCCTACAAGGCTAGGCCTTGGTTGTCCAGCCATAGCTCCTGAGCCCCATTGCCCACTTTTTAACAAATGCCCCCATTTGACATGGTTCTTGTTGACCTGGGTGGTGACAAATACAATATAGGATTCTTTTTCTATTTTCTCACCACATTAAATGAGTTGATTGATTTACTTACTTCCACCAAGATTTGTCTGGCACAGGTGACCTTTCTGGTAGAATACATTACCACCAGCATAACTCTCAACTTCATCAGTGACATAAGCCCTTCCCTTATTATTAATATCATTGCTGCTGTAGAAAACAGGATGCTGGGATAAATTTACTTAATGAAGCAGAAACTTTTGTGCATTTGCATTTGTCCAAGATGTGCATTCCTTGATTTTTCTTTTTTTAAGGAAAGGAACTGATAGTTTTACCAGCTCATTTTATTTTTGCTTCCTACTGATGTGAACCTATGCTGACGTCAATAGACACACTGACCAAATTATTCTTGAAAAAGATATGTCTCTGGTGCTTTGGCTTTCTTACAGAAAGGCATATAATTTGGCTTTAAACAGTGGTAATCCTGGGAGTACAAGAAATACTGAAATAACTAAAGAGGAACTGTTATAAGTAACCTGGTTCACTTGAAAGACAAATCTAGGATTTTCAAACCAGAGTAATTCAACTCATATACTGAAACAAGAACATTAACTTGCCACAATGTCTGAGTCCAGCTAAAGGATTCCCCCACCCCATTCCCCTCTGAGTCAAAAATGCCATTCACCCATTCTTAAAAACCATATTGTCCCCACTCTCAATTCCTCTCTAGCATCTGTTTCAAGTCACTGATGTTCTGCTGATTTGCAACCGTGCCACTTGCTTTAGCCAGGGCACTCAAACTGTCTCCTTGGGCTTTGCTGCCATCCCTTTTCCTAATCTCTCTCTGTGTGTGTAAAAGAGTCAACTCAATTGGGCTTCTCTTAGCTTCTTGGTTTGCCTTTTCTTCCACATCTCAAGTAGTCATTTCCATTTTTTTTTTTTAAGTGAAGGGATGAAAACAAACAAACAGGGAAGACATCAGGATAGAAATAGCTCCAGAAAAGAGTGAATGCCATGACTGCACAATTGATTTTTATACCTAGATAAACTAAAATTAAGTAACTTTTAAGCATCCAATGATATTCTGATAAGCAGTTTTGGGTAATGAAGGGAAAAAGTTTGGGAAACAGATATAAAACATTACTCTCCTCCCAAAGCTGTGATGAGATAATTCCAGTTTCAGGTGTTTTTTTTTAAAGTAGGTTTTTATGATTTAAAAATCACTATACTGAATGATTACAGTGAAAGCCAGACTGTTCCAGCAGTTCAAATTCCAAACTAGGAGTGTGGAACTGCGTTCTACCTTAGGCATAAAAGTTAGTTCATTGACCTTGGGCCAGGCACTCCTTCTCCACTCTAGGAAGAATCAGAATCGAGCTGGAAGGTACCTTGGAGGTCATCTAGTCCAGCAGGAGATCCTATACCATTTCAGACAAATAACTGTCCAGTCTCTTCTAAAAAAAACCTCCAGTGATGGGGCACTCACAACATCTGGTGGAAAGCTGTTCCACTGCTTAATTGTCCTCACTTTTAGGAAGTTTCTCCTTATTTCCAGGTTGCTTCTCTCCTTGATTAGTTTCCATCCATTGTTACTTGTCCTGCCCTCTGATGTTTTGGAAAAATAAATTTCTAATAACGGTGGCTAGCAAAATGCATGGACTTGTAGTCATCAGGGGTCAAGTCTGAGTGGCATGCCAAGAAACCACACGAATCAAAAGGTTTCAACATGAAGTTATGCCACGGGGCCAAAAGGGTGGAGTGGGATTGTCCGAGCAGTACTATGTGACAGTGCAAGTGGGGTCAAGGCCATAGAATTCAAACCCATTCCCCTTAAACATCTGGACAAAGACCACATGGGAAAGTGGCTCTTGAGAAATATCACAACTGGTCAACTGAATAGATGGAAGAGACTTTTTAAAAATGTTCTTTGGAGGACAAGAGGTCATGTTCCTCCCATGTATTTCTTGCTAATTTATAGTTTATAGGGAAGTGTTAGAGTTTATACTTCCCTGACCCTCCAGGCATTCAGGTATTTTCATTCCCCAGAATGATGGGAAGAGCGCTGGCAGAACTGAACCAATATTTATTTGTAATTCTTACAAACAGAGAAGAAGTGATAGAGGGAGTTGAAACTGCAGGAACCTTCGGTGAGAGTGACCATGTCATACTAGAATTCAACATAACACAAACACAAGCAACAGAACATAATGACATCAGAGTCTTGGATTTTAAAAGAGCTGATTTCAATAAACTCAGAGAGGATTTGGCAAAGATTCCATGGATGAAAATCCTAAAGGGGAAAACAACTCAAGAATCTTGGGAAACTCTAAAAAGTATGATCATAGAAGCCCAGACCAGCACAATACCACTGAGAAAGAAAAACAAGAAATTCAAGAAGAAACCAGCATGGCTGCACAAAGATCTCTCTGGCAAATTGAAAGAAAAAAAGGACAAGTACAAAAATGGAAAGGACATACAACTAAGGTAGAATATCAGCAGATAGCCAGAATCTGCAAAGACAAAGTCAGGATAGCAAAGGCTCAGAACGAACAAAGACTTGCAACAAAAGTCAAAGATAATAAAAAAAGTTTCTTCCAACATATAAATAACAAGAAAAAAATCAAGGAAACAGTTGGTCCACTAAAGAGAGAAGATGGCAAGGAAGTAACAGGCAACAGAGAGAAAGCAGAACTGCTTAACTCATTCTTTGCATCCGTCTTCACGCAAAAAGAAACTATAGCTCAACCCACCAAAATCATAACTGTAAAAGACAGACCAGAAATAAAAGTTAAAATAAGCAAAAAAAATAGTAAGAGAAGACCTGTCTGATTTTGATGAAAACAAATCACTGGGGCCTGATGGATTACATCCCAGAGTTTTAAGGAGCTGGCAGAGGTCATCTCAGAACCACTGCACCATATCTTTCAGAAATCCTGGAGTACCGGGGAACTACCAGAGGACTGGAAAAGAGCTGATGTGGTTCCTTTCTTCAAAAAAGGGGGAAAAAACAGACCCAGGAAACTATAGACCAATCAGCCTAACATCAATACCCAGGAAGATACTGGAAAAGGTAATAAAACATCTGCCAACATCTAGAAACAAGTAAACTAGCAGTCAGCACAGGTTTGTTAAAAACAGGTCATGCCAAACCAATCTTATTTCATTCTTCAACAGTCACTAAATTAGTAGACCAGCAAAATACTGGACATAATATATTTAGATTTCAGCAGGCATTTGACAAAGTAGACCTACTTCTTAGTAAACTAGAAAAAAAGTGGAATAGATAGCACCACCACTAGATGGACTGGCAACTGGCTGGCAAACCATACTCAACGAGTAGTCCTTAATGGGTCTAAGTCTACATGGAGGGAAGTAAGCAGTGGGGTGCCACAAGGTTTCGTCTTAGGCCCAGTACTCTTCAATATCTTCATTAATGACTTAGATGAGGGAATAGAAGGGGAACTTACCAAATGAGGGAATAGAAGGGGAACTTACCAAATTTGCAAATGATACTAAGCTGGCAGGAATAGCTAACATCCAAGATCCAGATGGATCTTAACAGACTAGAACACTGGACCATATCTAACAAAATGAAATTCAATGTAGAGAAAAGTAAAGTCCTACACTTAGGCAAGAAAAACCAAAAGTACACATATAGACTGGGTGAAACCAGGTTCAATAGCAGTAACTGTGAGAGGGATCTCGGAGTCTTAGTGGACAACCAGCTAAATATGAGCCAGCAGTGTGCAGCAGCCGCCAAAAAAGCTTATGCAATCCTAAATTGTATTAACAGAGGGATACAATCAAGATCAAGGGAAGTAGTAATACCACTCTGTAAAGCCTTAGTAAGACCACACCTAGAGTACTGCATCCAGTTTTGGTCACCACATTATAAAAAAGATGTTGACTCTAGAAAAAGCGCAGAGAAGAGCAACCAGGATGATTAGGGGACTGGAGGCTAAGACATACAATGAACAGTTGCAGGAACTGGGCTTGGCTAGTCTAGTAAAGAGAAGGACCAGGGGAGACATGACAGCAGTCTTCCAATATTTGAGGGGCTGCCACAGGGAGGAAGGGGTCAAGCTATTTTCTAAAGCTCCTGTAGGCCAGACAAGGAATAATGTATGGAACCTGAACAAGGAGAGATTTAACTTGGAAATAAGGAGAAACTTTCTGATGGTGAGAACAATCAACCTATGGATCAGTTTGCCCTTGGAAGTTGTGGGAGCGCCATCACTTGAGACTTTCAAGAAGAGATTGAACTGCCATTGGTCAGAAATGGTGTAGGGCCTCCCGCTTGGGGGGTGTGTGTGGACTAGATGACCTACAAGGTCCCTTCCAACTCTGATTATCTGTTAAATCTCTTATGCCTATCCTGTGAGGTTATTCACTTTCTTATATGTCTCTTAAGGTGAGCGTTTACTTTGAGTTCAGCCAATTTGTGAGAAATCCAATACACAAATAAATGCATGGTAACAATCTAAAGTTGTTATCTGCGGGACATCTGGTTGAGGAAGCCGAGCTTATACCGTTTGGTTTTTATCGGTGCCCGGAGTTTAAAGTTCAACTCCGGCACGACTCGAACCTTTGCTTACCGAGGGAAGGAAAGTGGCCCGGGCCAACTCTCATCCCTCCCGAACGAGTTTTTCTGGTTCCCTAACCACCTCGCTTGGTTCAGTTGGGGTGGCCCAAGGAACCGGGTCACAAGAGGAGAAAAGAATAAGTTGACTCGCTCGGAGGAGAGGGAGCGTGGAAAGAAGGAGAGACGCGCCGCGGTGGTGAAGGGGGACGCAACTGAGTGACACCCCCCACACACACTTTGGAAAAGGCTCTAAGATTTGCGCGCACAGCGAGAGAAGCAAGGCGGAGCGCGATACCTCAGCAACTCCGGGCAGGTGAGAAAAGGCGGGAAAAAAAGAAAGAAAGAAAGAAGAGAAGAAGCCGCCGGCTCGCCGAAATTGCTTCTAGGCGGGCCAGGAGCCAAGCGGAGAGAGCGCAAGGCAACCACCCCACCCACCGGACTGCACACAGACACACCGCCCTGCGGAGGCTGCAGACGCGGGCGGCGCCTCGCAACTTTTCCCTTCGCTCTTTCTCTCCCCCCCTTCCTCCCCCCCCTCCCCAACGTCGGACGAGCAGGGTTGCCGCGCCAGAGGCTGCCGCAGCCTCCCCTTCGCCTCTTGCCTCTCGGCCGAGCAGCGAGCGCGCCCTTCTCGCTTTCGCCCCCTGCCAGAAGTGATGCCGGGGCAAAAGGATGGTGTTC
Organism: Notechis scutatus; assembly: GCF_049901735.1. Classification (NCBI taxonomy): domain Eukaryota; kingdom Metazoa; phylum Chordata; class Lepidosauria; order Squamata; family Elapidae; genus Notechis; species Notechis scutatus. Next base: position 183,166,454 of record NC_142010.1, on the reverse strand, counting down.
CTGACGCGGCCGCCGCCGCAGCCGCCGCCGCCGCCTCCTTCTCCTCCTTCCCGCTGCAGCTACCCCGCAGCCAAGTGAGGGCGAAGAGTCCACCGACTTGGAAAAGAGGCACGCCACAAGCAGGCGGCTGGCTGGAAAAGGCGGCGAGGGCGGGAAGACACCCCCCCCGCCGCTCCTCCGGCTCGGTCTGCGAGCTGCTCGGTGGGACGAGAAAGTCTGCGGGGGTAAAAAGCGGCAGCAGCCTCCCGGGGTGAGGGAAGAGACTTCGCCTGGCCCAGGTAACTGTCTCTTGGGGATTTAAGGGGGGAGTTTCTGGAAAGGCAACGGGCGTCCTTCCTTCCTTCCTTTCTCTCCCTCTCTCTCTTTGGCTCGGGCAGGGCTGCTTTTTGGTGTCTCCGCCACCATTCTTGGCCGGTTGAGTCGGGAAGAAAAGCAGCCCAGGTTTGCTTTTCTCCCCCCCTCCCCCTCAAGGAAAAGAAGCCGTCGCGAAAAACTCAAAACTTTCCTCTCACCTTCCCTTTCTTGCCTCTGTCGACTTTTGGAGTTTTCTTCCGCTTCTTTTTTGTAGACTTAAAACTTACACTGCTCTTGTGTCGCCGTCGTCGTCCCGTCCCCCCCTTTCTGCCCCGTTGCTTGTGCATTTGAGAAAAAAAATTGGGAGTGTTTAGGAACGATACTTTCTTGTCTGGAAGTCTCTTCCCCCAACCCCGCTTTCCATGGGTCCCGTTCCCCCTCCCTTGCTGACACGTCTCTGGCTTTTTCAATTAGTAGAACTGAATTCCACCTCACCCCCCGCTTTCTTCTAGGGATGTTAATGGAAACAAGAAGCCGTCTAAATCTATTCTGTGTGGGCTGTCTTCCTCTTCAAGTGTACTTTAGCTTTTGTTTTAGGAAAACTGTCTCTATAATAAACAGGGATTCCTCTGCATCTGTGGTTGGAAGATTATAGCTCTACTCAAGGGGGGTGGGTGGGAGGAAACTTGCCGTTTTAAGTTCTTATCTTCCAAATGGCTTAAATGTGTATTTATGCCTCTCATTTGAAGCCATGTGGTATTTTAATGTTTAAAAGAAAGAAGACACCCTAGAGTTATTGCTTCCATCCTGGGTTGAAGTGCTGGGATACTTGAAAGGCTCTTATTGGAGCATTAACTCCTCCTTTAACTTTCTTCTTCCCAAGGCAGAATATTTACTTAGAGAGTGCCTGTAATGTCATTTAATGGGGATTATGTATTCCATCCTACTGATTTTATTCATATTCACACTGGCAACGTTGCAAAATGGTTGATGGGCTGTTATGCAATCTATGCTGGTGATTGGATTCTCTTCTGTGTGTCGCGTATTCAGTATATAGCATAGCAGTAATCACATGGATTACAAAAACTTTTTTGGCCTTAAATCGGTTTTACATCACCATCCACATCTTGTTTATGAGCATCAGAATGGCTAAATCATCTTAGTTGATTAAATATTTGCATATCACTTTTTGTAGAGTAACAGATGGTCTACATTTGCTGAAATATAGGGCTAGGTATACTGTATAGATGCCAGGTATCTTGTGAATTTCTTCAATGGACAATACTGACATAATTTCCAGAATAATAAGGGACACATGAGTTATGTGATACAGAATTGTCACAAATTCTAGACTGACTTAAGGCCTTTCAGAGGTCCTTTATTCATCTACTTCATCATCTGTCCACAGGTTCCCTCAGCAAAGAGAGAAGAAAGTCTATTGATATAACTTTGTGAAACATTATCAATTGAGGGATCGAGGCAATGTACTATAGAACTTTTGAGTATTCTATCTAATGAAATGTACGAAAGATTTGAGTAAGCTAAGCAAGCCTAACCAAACATAAAGTATGTCACATAAAAAACAATCAAAAAGAAAATAAATGAATGTTAGAATCAACTGGACCATAGAGTATTTTCATTGCTAGTCTTCTTTGACTCAAAAAGTGAAATGGAAATTCTTTTCATAAGACTATTGATTACATGTATTATCTTGCCTTGCTGGGTTCTACTCCATGTTGCACAAGTCTTGTCCTTTTTTGGAATTTGCCCAAGTCCATTTCTGATTCTGAAGAATGTTCATTTACCGTGGATCGGAAAACCCAAACATATTGGCACCCACTTCTTAGTGGAAGATACCATTAGTTTTATAAGGATTCATAATTGCCATTGAACTTTAAAATCGGTAAAAATGGTAATGTAACATGTTATCACTACAAGAAGCATCCAAATATTAGAATTATTATGCCATTATTACACAGGTTATATAAAACTATGACTCTCACATTCATTACCTAAGCAGTAGATGTTCTGAATGGGTTTCAATTATATGATGATGGAGGGCAAACAAAGCAAAACCATTAGTCTGAAAAGATAGAGATGCTGTTTAGCCAAAAGCTAAACTAGCCAATTAGAAAACTATAAGTTATACATAATTTGCATGTCAATAAAGAATCAGTGTTCTAATTGGGAATTAAATGGTTGGAACAAATTAAATCAGTTTGGAACTAATTAAACTGCCTTGCCCCCAGAAACAATATTGGCATTGGCCTTCAAACCCTTAAACTGTTTGGAGCCAATCAATTAAGAATACTCTTATAAGCCTTTATTTTAACAGTGGTAACTAAAACTATCTGCCTTAAATAGGAAAAAATAGGTTGGTATGCATGAGGAACAAGATCTTGGTTGGTGGACATGTATTTATGGAATTACATCTTTGAAATAAATATATATATGATTTATAGAGATGGACAAGAACTATCATTCCAGGACTCAAATGTTTTGTTGGATCCTAAATCAGTCAAGTTCTCTTCCAAATCATGTTAGTTTGGGTGGTTTTCCAGAAGTTAATCTTTTGAGCCAGAATCTATTTCTCATATTGGACCCAAGAAATCAGAACATGGGAACCAGTTTGGGAACCATGTTTCACCATAGACTTCCAGTTGGGAAGAGTAAAAACTGCCCAACCATTCCTGGAACAGCTGGATCAGTGTGATCCAGAGAACCAAATGGAACATTCAAGAGTATTCCAGAATATTTGATTCCTGTTAGTAGGTTTTGTAAAAGCTTCCCACCTTGAGAACACGTTAAATGTTTTAATACTATAATTATACACTATTATGCATGATTAATTGTACCAGATTTGAAGGCAATATATGTCATTAGTTAATTTTTATTTTCATGATTGTTTTTATCATTTTCCCCCAGAAGTTAGAACTGTAGAACTAAATACCACTAATAAACATATTTAGCAATTATAACAAGAAAATTAGACCATCATCAGTTAGGAGAAACACAAATCAGCTCAACAAGACGGAGATCTGGCAGAACAGAAAGACTTATTGATCAAAGGAATACTATTCAGAACAGGGTAGGATAGACTTCTCTAAGAACAACATTCCAGAGACCAATGAAATACACAATTATACATTGAACAAATCTGGCTTGCCAGTAGTACATGTGAAAAGGATGTTCCAGTAGGTCATAAGCTAAAAATGTCTAAACAATATGATGGCAACTGTTAAGTAACCCAGAGCCACAGATATAGAACTTTAAATTTCTCCCTGTTAATTTTCATCTTATTAAATTCAGCCCACAGGTCATGTATATATGCATTAAAAAAAATCTCTTTCCATTCTAAAATGTTGCCCACTTCTTATAGTTTTATGTATCTGCAGATCTGATAATTCCCTCATCCAAATCGTTCATAACAATGTTGCGGAGCTTGAAACCCAGGACAAAAATCCAAAATCCATACTGCTCATCAAGCTAATAGAAACTGGTTCTGAGTGCTCTCTGGGATGGTCATTCAGTTAATTGTGAATCCGTCTATCAGATGTATTATCTAAGCTCATATAGCTTTAACATTTTCTTAATGAGGTAATAAAAAGTTTTACCTAGTGCTTTTCTGAGATCACAGCACACTGTGTCCACAACATTCCTCTAATCTAATAAGTTAGTGACTCTATCTAAAGGGAGATAAAGTTAGTTTATGAACTCTTGGGACAAACCCATGCTGGCTTGTGATTTTTGCACTCCTACTGCTGTGCTCACAAACATGCTTCTCAAACACATTGCCCACCAGAGGTGGTATTCAGCAGGTTCTGACCAGTTCTGGAGAACCAGTAGTGGAAATTTTGAGTAGTTTGGAGAACCGGCAAATACCACCTCCGATTGACCCCGCCCTATCCCGAGTCCCAGCTGATAGGCTGGGTCTTCTTTTGTTGCCCTGCACAGAAGAACAGAGCTGGAAAGCAGGTTAGTGGGATGGGGAGGAAATAGGATTTTGCAGTAACTTCCCATGCCACACCAACCAAGCCATGCCCACCAAGCCACGCCCACAGAACTGGTAGTAAGAAATTTTGAATCCCACCACTGTTGCCCACAATAGGTATGAAGCTATTACAGACAGATCTGTAAATTCATATGTCTTCCTTTTCTCTATTTAGCTTTCCTGTGATCTTCTAAGACTTTACTATTTTTGATCAAAGAATATACTTGGAAGTTCTGGGATTACCTTCACTGGTTCCTTCAGTACCCTAGAGCAAGATTCATCGGACCTCACAGAATTCATTAAAATTGGATTTTTTTTTCTCCTCACCTGTCCAGAGTTACTGGGCAATGATAGCTAGTGCTTCATTTCCATAAAAGCTTAATAAAATTTGTTAGTCGGAAAAGAATGCTACCTTGACTCTTCTCTTACAACATTGTATTTTTAGAAACAGTCATTCACTAACACCAATACAGATAGTGCTCGACTTACAACAGTTCATTTAGTGACTAATAATAATAATAATAATAATAATAATAATAATAATAATAATAATAATAATAATAATACTTTCTTTGCGGTCACAGACCAAAACACAAATACAACAAAAGAAGAACATGGGAAAATTAGTCATTTAGTGACTGTTCGAAGTTACAACAGCATTGGAAAAAAAGTGGTTTATGACTGTTTTTCACACTCACAATCATTGCATCATCCTGGTGGTCATGTGATCAAAATTCAGGTGCTTGGCAACTGGTTCATACTTATGACAATTGCAATGTTCCAGGGTCATGTGATCAGTTTTGTGACCTTCTGACAAGCAAGGGAAATGGGGAAACCAGATTCAGTTTACAACTGTGTTACTATCTTAACAACTGCATTGATTCACTTAACAATCATAACAAGAAAGGCCATGAAATGGGACAAAACTCACTTAACAACTGTCTTATTTACCAACAGAAATTTTGGGCTCAATTGTAGTCGTAAGTCGAGGAATACATGTACTACATTGTGTTTTTTCTTTTCAATTACCTTTTCCGCCAAGTTTGGGAAACATTTAATTTCTGTTCATCTGTGAAAATTGCCAGTTCTTCAATTTGCTTGTATTGTCATAGGGCAAAATTCTCATATTACTATAAAGCAGGAAACATATACACAGCAGTTTTTAGCATTTCAAACTTTAGGTTGTGATATTTGTGTCATAGTGGTTGTTTATACAGTTAATTTTGGCTTACCAGACTTCTGCTCTGTCATTTGTGAAAGCAGTGTGTTTATATGTAGACAAAAACCTTACATTTACTCAGAAGAAGGTCCTGCTATGTCTAGAGAATTTAGTCACAGGAATATCTGCATAGAAATGCAGCCTTAAACCCTACATTTTCCTTGCAAAATCTGAACTGTGTTGCAATTGATACTTCAGTTTCATAATAGTAATTTGTTCTGTTTCAATATAAAAATGATAAACAGTTTCTGGACAAATTAAAATTCTGTACTAATAATATTAATTCTTACTACTATTTAACGGCATGTTTCACGTAAGTATTGTGAATAAATGGGCTATTTTTTGTTCCAAATGTTTTATAGTATGAAAAGAGTCTGAATTTAACTTTAAAAATGTATGTAAATCCTGCTGTTAAGTTTTATTGTTAAATGCAATAAAATATAATCCTGTGTATCAGGCTATCAAAATGCTTTAAATAATCTAATCTAATCTTTCCGACTTTGAGGATTCATAATCTCTGTTCAAATTCTTAGCTGGATCAAAGCCTAGGCTTAAGTTCCCTTCAATTTAATAAAAAAACTATTATGCTATAGTATATAGCCAATAAACTCTAATCACTGCTAGAGTGCAGTGATCTTTTATAGATACAATTACAACGTTTTCACATAGGAGACAAAAATCAAATGTTGTAGACTTAAATATGTAAAGGAGTAATATTTATTTTGATGATTGTATGCATTACAATATCTTAGAGTAAGAGCCTAATAATAATAATGGATTTAGTCATTCAAAGAAGTGGTGGGTTTATCTTCATTCCATGTGTTCAAGTGAAGATATAGCCATATGTCTGGGATGCTTTAACCTGGATTCCAATATGGAGTGTAGGATTGAGTCTAATGGTCTAAGCAGCTCCTTTCAGGTCTATAATTCTATGTGGAAATAATTTTCTATCAGGACTAGTTGGCCAAATAACATTGGAGGATAGGTATTCATCTTGTATATCCACTGGCTGAAACATCTTGCTATAGGTACTTACAATCTTTAGTAGGTTTGTTTTTACTTTGTGTCATCCTCTAAGCCACTTACTTAGTGCTGAGATGCTAAAAATGGTTAGGGAGCAAAGTTCCATCCAAATGTCCTGGAATAAAACTTCATAAACCTCAGCCAATGGGGCCTCTTATCACAGTTTATAGAAATTGTCGTGCAGAATATCTAAAAGGCTTCTTATAGTCTAGTCTTGGTTAAGAGTCTTCCCTAAATAAAGGTTTAAATTATGACTCAGTGAACCATTTTCTGCATCTTGGAGAAACTTTTATCAACACACAAATTGACTGTAGTTTTGAAAAAAACAGTATTGGGGGAGTGGACTCTCCTCTTTCTGTTTACATTGCTAAGGATTTAGATTTGTTTAAAAAATGGAAGGACTGCCAGTTCATTCATACAGTTTCAGCACTATGTAAAAACAAACATATGTGAAAATAGGTCCTAGCTTTTGACTACCAAAAATACACAAAAATATGTAAAATAGATGTTCTGATGTTTTAGCCTCATTATAAATTACATATAATGTAATTATGCATAACATGTTACGTGTGTGTGTGTTTTACACACACACACACGGATAGATTTTGACATTTGTTGGATTAAAACTTGCACCGAATTACCATAGGTTTTATACTGTTTTTTTCCCTTCAATCTGAGCATGAAATGAAGAGTTTGTATGTTAATTAACAGCCTAATCCAAAATGAAAATAGAACACCCCATCTCTAGAAATATTAAGTCCTGACTGATTCAATAGAAATTTCCTCCTTGGTATGTCCCTTTAGAATGAGCCAGAAAATCCATTTACATTTGCCTCTTTCACTGACCAGATGGATTTAGTAACCATTTGGCTGGGTTTACACAATTGCGTACATCGAAACTAAACATACTTCATGCTTAGGCAACATTTGATTACTCTGTAATTTGTAATCTATGGTTTATGGTGTAATGTACTTTGTGAATTCATCAGCTGTGACATACTTAACAAACCCTGACTTAATTAGATACCAGAATCAAGTTACTAATATTTGTTGTGCTTTGGAATACTGGGAAAAGCATTGTATAATGATTATAGCAATAGCACTTAGACTTATATACTGCTTCACGGTGCTTTACAGCCTCTCTAAGCGGTTTATAGAGTTAGCATATTGCCCCCAGCAATCTGGGTCCTCATTTTACCCACCTCGGAAGGATGGAAGGCTGAGTCAACCTTGAGACAGTGAGACTTGAACTGCCGAACTGCTGGCAGCCAAAAGTAGCGTGTAGTACCGGACTCTAACCACTGCGCCACCATGGCCTATACTTATGGTGACTGTGTGTGTTTCAGTGGGCTTTCCAAGAAGGATATTGGAAATATGATCGTGATTAAAGTTTTACTATGATGGGATACCACGGAATATATGTCTTGCTTTGAATCACCCAAGTTTGGTTAATCAATATTAAGTTTGTATTTGCCCACTGTATATAAAGGTAAAGGTTTTCCTGTCCAGTTATGTTTGGATCTAAGAGGTGGTGCTCATCTCTATTTCTTAGTTTAAGGAGCCAGCGTTGTCCGGAGACATTACATGTGCTATGTGCCGAGGTGATGGAAGGCTACACTGAAGTGATATGCATTTATTTACTTGCATTTACATGCTTTCCAACTGCTAGATGGGCAGGAGCTGCAGCAAGTAATGGGAGCTTACCCTATTGCCTGGGTCTCGAACCCAGGCTGTCAGCTTTCCAGCTGACAACTTAGTATCTTTAACCACTAAGTCATCGCACCCCCTCCCACTGTACATGGAACCTCATATTTTTACGGTATACAAATTGCTATGCAGAAGGCCATTTTGTTGTTGAACAACTCTTGCATATAATGGAGAAAGTTAGAGGATTAGAATTCTTCCTAGATTTTTTGCTGTCTGTGAAAGCACAGGTATCTTGACAATGTCCATTAATTCCTTTATCAAGCTGGATTTTTGTATCAGCTCCAATCCTTTCTCAGGAAAACAAGTACTGCCTTGTTTAAATGCATGCTCTATCTGAGGCTTCCCATTAAAGGCAAATCAGGAATTTTAAGATGTTTTTATTTCACTGGCTTTTTGATCATCTGTTAACCGTTTTATTGAAGGATTAGAAAATAAATGTATTAAAAATGGAAAATGAATTAGTAAACATGGGCTGAATGGTCACTTGGTGACTAGAAAGGAGAAAGTTGAGTTAAGAAAGCCATTTCTTAAATTCTAATATGAGAAAGGAAGGTTAAAATGAAACCATAAGTAGGCAGTATGACTAACAGAAGACTCATCCCAGTTGCTCTGTTTTGAGGTTACAGTACATTATTATCCCAAATTCCAAAACAATTTCCATGCCAGTCTATGTCTTGCAAGTGCCTCCGGGCAGGTGTATTTTTAGTGATTGATTGAATGGTTTGGAAGACTGTTTGACACTTGTGTGTTCTGTTGTGAGGGTAAAAGGCTTTGAAAGAAAGAATGTTTCTTTGAAGTGGTAATGAAGCACTAATGCAGGATGCAAATACCAGTTTGACTCCTTTACTTGAGGTAATGTTTTACTGCCTTAACCTTTGTGAGTGTATCCTGTTTTACTCCATAGCATTCCATTTAATTTTCAAACAGTTAGGTTGAAAAGCTGGGAAGAAATTATGGGGGGAAATATTTGTTTAGACTGAAAAGCAAAATATTATATTGCAATTCCATTGAAAGTTATTTAAGACACACTGAGGACTTCAAATTGGGCTTCCAGAATTCTAGCTATCTCACTGCTTTTGTACATCTTCCATATAATATAATGAATACCAGGGTCAATTTATATTATTGTAAATTGACAATCATGTGGTAAGCTTGAGAAATTGATCACTAGGTTGGATTTAGATTACAGTAAATTTGTTAAATTTAATTCCTTTGAAATCAGTGGGAGAAATTATAGCTGAGTAAAGGGGGAGATTGATTAATCCAGGGTTTTCCAACCTTGGCAAGTTTAAGACAGGTGGACTTAAACTCCCAGAATACTCCAGTCTGGCTGTGGAATTCTGGGAGTAGAAGTCCACTGTCTTAAAATTGTCAAGGATGGAAAACCTGGTTTAATAACTGTGGATCTGGAGTTTGCTTTCATTGTGCTTCAGAATTTCATAAAAGAAAATGTAAATCTTAATAATATTTGAATGTCCTTAGTTGTAGTCATTACACTAAAATGAATAGGATACATTTTTGCCAAATGATGCCAAAATATCACAGTCTGATATTTTGAAGCTGATTTAGCATTAAAACAGCATAAGCACAGAAAAGGAGCAGCTTGAACTGTAAGTGAGGATGCCCTTAATTATACTTTAGTACTGTGAAACTTCCTTTTTTACTAATATGTCTCTTTCTATACAGACATTTAGACAAGTAGGTATTATCTTTTGGTGCCCTTTGTTATACAGAGGGTTGAAGCTATACCACTTTAAATAACTAAAATATTCTCTCACTTCTAATGTCCATAGTAAACTTTCTACTGTTTAGTGACACATTATTTGGTGTATCTGGCTTTGTAAACCAAGTAAATAAATTATTGTGTGCTAATAAACAGTGTTTTGGTGGCCTAAAGGTGGAGCTCTCACCTCCAATCAGGAGAGTTTGATCTTAGGTAGCGGCAGGTATTTCTCTCTCTAGGCGCAAAGAGAAAATAGCAATAACACTTAGACTTATATACCACTTCACGGTGCTTTACAGCCCTCTCTAAGCCATTTACAGAAGTTGCCCCAACAAAATATCTGCTGCTAACTCCGCATAGCCATCAGGAAGGGCATCTGGCTAGTAAACAGTCAGCTCTATGGAGTCATCCCAACTCCACCCCGATGCAAGAGATTACAGGGTTGTTTAAAAAAAAAACCTGTGACAGTAAAACATATTAACCTAATAATGGGTTTATTTTTTAATGAAGCTACTCCAATTTAGTAAATAATTTTTAGACTTTTTTTTTAAATGAAGTTCACTAAAGGGGAAGGAAGCAATATATTTTGCAGACGTTACAATATATTTTGTTAGAATGATTGTGGATGCTGCGTAAAGACACTTGAAAAGTTTATTCATGTCCAATATCTTGTCAAGTGTTCATTAGTAATTTTATTTAAGAAAATTGCTATTAAGATAGATATTTTATGGGGTCACAGTTTATGAACCTGCATTGAGCCCCAGAAAAGAGGTGAGGGTTTAAACAGGATGGAGGCTACAAGAGTGCATCTAAGGGCATATAGCCTTTATTTATTTTCTATTCTATTTATTATTCTATGGCAGGAGTTGGCAACCTTAAACACTCAAAGAACCACAAAGGCCCTAACCGGAACCCCCTGTTCAATTCTGGAGCTGACCAGAAGTCCGGTTCCCCCACCATACACTCTCCTCCTAGCTCAGCATCCTTTTTCCTTTTATTGACTGGCAACAGGGAGTCTCAGCAGAGGGATGAAAGAGCCACATGCGGCTCTGGAGCCACGGGTTGCTGACCCCTGTCCTATGGGATATTCAAATCAGCAAATCCACCCATAGACGAATGCATCTCCCTTTTACCCAATGGGTATATTGGCTGACACCATTTTCTAGTTACCCTTTCTACGGTATTAATTGGTTAATGGAGCAGGGTGATCCTAAGCAAATTATTCTGTTTCCAGACCATTTTATCCATGCCAAAGCAATTTCCTCGAGAGCAAATTGACTCTTCCTTCTCTCCCTCTCTTTCATTTTGGAAGAATCCATCTTCATGTTAATTTAGAGCTATGTCTAAAGGGGCCCTCACAATCTTTCTTATCCATATTTATGGTCTCACGATCACAATTTATTATCTTTTTGCAGATTTCTGTGTGCATGCTCCATTAAAATGTGCATTTTTTTACAATATGGCCTGGAGAGCTAAATCATAATATTTCATAACAGATTATTGTATTTCACTTTGCCTTTTCTTCAAAGGCTCAAATATTAAATAAATTGGTATTGCCAACAGGTATATAGGAGAATTTCAGTATTATGCAACTAGAAGAGATAGTACAGTAAATTATCTTACTTCTGAAAGAAAATATTAGTAAGTTAATAAGTTAAGTTTAGTTGAATTTACTAATTGTGGCTTTGACATTTCACAGACATTGAATGCTGATTTATATTTTCTATGCCAATAATTTTAGGGAAGAGAATGGTCAAGGGATTAAGCATATGAGTTCTTTGCCCCAGTTCAGAATCTGCTCCAAATTTTGGTGTTATCCACTTTTTCCTGGTTTTATACCAGCTTATCTGAAACTAAAGCAAAGCTGTGTTTTCTTCCAAGAGTTAATGGCTCTTAACTCATCCTGGCTCTGAAAGTCAGCATTCTGTTCCACATGTCTGTCTTTTGGCAATGAAGCAACATGCAACCACCATTGAAACTGTTGATAAAAGGACATCATTGCATAAAATCATGCACTTTTGCTTCAAATCTATCTTTTCATCTTCACAGACTACAAAAAAATTTTAACAGAGGGGGAAAAAGGAGTTTGGAAGCTGGAAAGCTTTTCCATATAGCGTTTACTCAGATCTGTAGTAATAAACACAACATGAAGTAAAACTACCCTGTTTCTCCAACAATACGGCCTCCCCCAATAGGAAGTCCCAGCATGTTTTATAGGCATGAAATGAAATTAAGCCCCTCCCCCCCAAATTAAGGCCTATATTAAAACATGCGAAATGGGGGGGAATGGTGGGGGGGGGGCTTGCCGTTAGGAAGTACTTTTGTTGCACACCCGGATATGGTGCTGCCTGCGTTGACCCCGATACGAAGTGCCCCACCAACGCCGAGGTCAACATCCAAGCCATCGCCACCCGCCCGAAGATGCAAGGGGGGGGAATTAAGTCACCCCCGAAAAGACGACCTAGCCATTTTTTCGGGGCTCAAAAAAAATAAGACCTGGCCTTATTATATGAGAAACACGGTATGAAATGAGAAAGGCTACTAGAAGTGTGGGAAATATATATATATATATTGCACATTCTGTATTAGTTTATAATTCTGGATTGTCCCACAAGCTGCATTCAAGCAAACCGAGATACAGTCTCTCCTTCAGATGGAAAAAGGAAGGGGCAGGTAAAATCTAAGTTTCTGTTCTTTCCATGCATTTTTACAACTGTGCATGGGAGCTTAGTAGGAGCTGCAAAAAATAAACTCTACCATCCTGCCAATCAGCTATGCCTTTGTTTGAGATATCCATATATCAGGACTGTCAAACTCGTGGCCCATGGGCTGGATGTGTCATGTACTGGCCACGCCCATGCTGGGTTTAGTGAAGGGGGGAAAGTCATGATAAGTTACATGACAATGCCATTACGATGTGAGTTTGACACCCCTTTCATATATTTTCTTTTCTACCAGTTGCATGTTGTTTTCCTTCCTCAATTGTTGCATATTTTTATACACTATAATCTCTGGTATATTGACATGTTTCTTTTTGTGATACAGGTAATGGAACTAATCTCTGAACATTAGACTGCCAATCTATGGATCATAAAATGTAGGCCTTATGCCACACTTACCACAGAGCATATTAAATAAAAATATGAAATACTATAATAAGTATTTCAGTCAGAATTTTGTGAAAGTATTTTGCTTAACTGCATTCCAGTCAACAATGCTCTTTTCCTGATTGAGCAATAAAGCATCTATTTAGGATTGATTGAAGCTATATTTAGAGCTAAGGTTGCCCTATGAATGCAAATCATAGTAAAGTTGTTAAACGGTGCTTAATAAATTTAAAGAAAAGACAAGGATGCTTGTTGACTTTAAAAAAGAGTTATTTGAAACTTTTCAGCATGCTATTGTATTTGGATGGAAATGGTGTAATCTTGGTGTCTGACCTGAGAGACATCATTACAGGTAGTCTTTGACTGACAAAACACAATGGGAATGAGAATTTGTGTCATAAATCATTGCAGTTGTAAATCAAGTCAGTCCCAATTTTAAGACAATTTTTATGGTTGCTTGTTACGTGAATCACTAGGATCATGAAGCGAATCCAGATTCCCCAATGGGCACTTTTTGCCAGAAATCAGCAAAAAGGTCACAAGTTATGATCAAGTAAACTATAGGGTGTCAAATGTGAACAGGCAGGAATTATTCCGAAAAATAGAACTAGCAGAATCTAAACAATCAGAGAACAAACTATTTTACCTGATTGATGTTTAGAAAGCTGGTCTAAAGCCTTATTTGAACAGAAGTGAAATGGTTTAACATGAACCTGATTTTTTTTTTAAATGGCCAAATGCCAGCACAGAACAATGGGATATATAAAAAGAATATAATCTGATGAAAAGGGGCAGACATCTGGGTAGGGGATGGTTTTATATTTCCCAGCTTGTACCACCAAGAGAAGAATACCATACCTTACCAAAGTAAAAGCTTTCTATGCCTTGAATAGACTAATTTTGCAGTGTTTGAGGAAGTACTATATATATATTGTCCACTGGCAATTTCAGAATCTGCCTATATCACTTTGCACTCCACATCCCTCATGTACTGTTTAATGAGTAAGGTTGCTTAATCATGGCCCCAGCTTGTCATGAAGCTGTTTCCCCAGTTTCAATTGGTCATTCAATCAAATCCACAACCACAGCAAAATCAAGCAGTGGTCCTGTGTTTCTAGAAGAAGGACAAACCCAACTATTTGATATTAAGTGCCAAAAAGGGCAGAGATCTTAATCCTAACAGTCTGGAAGAGATAGAGCTGACCTTTTTTTCAAGTTTGGACTTTTTTCGCGTCACATGAGTTGTATATACTGAGCTTTTTGTCTGAAGAACTCCTGGGCCTAAAAGATTCTGGACTGGATCAATAAATCATACAGTTAGCAGTAAAATTATGTGTCCTGCAAGTGATTTGTTCAAAGGTATTCAGAAAACTTCATGATCATGTAAGGTTACTTCAGCCTCCTTTGTTTGTTTGTTTTTATTTAATGAACGGGTTTTAGGATTTTAATTAATCCAAATATGTGCACTGATGATAAAACTTTTAAGAATAATTGCCTGGAGTATTAGATGCTATTTGATTGATTAATTAGATGCCATCAAAATGGTCCTGATTTCTACCAACCACATAGATTTCTTTATTTCCTATTTCTAAACCACCCATCTTCCTCAAAGAGGGGCTCCATTATGTTTTTAATCTGGACTTTTAGGTCTTCCAGTTGTGGACTCATTGCTACCCTGAGTCCATCCATCCTGCTGCTGGTTACCCTTTTCTTTCCTTTCCTTCCATCTTTCCCAACATTAGAGGCTACTCTAGAGAACTAGGTCTTGTTATAATAATATGTCTGAACTATTGGTAATTTGAGCTTGATGGTTTGTGAGAATGTCAGCCTAATCATTTGTTATCTCCAGTGAATATTCTACATTTGTTTGATGAGCCATTCACTTGTTTTCTTGGTTGTCGTTTAGAAGTCTTCTCCAACATATTGAAAGTGTCAATATGTTTCCTATCATGCCTCATGAAAATCAAATCTGGTACATTATTTACTATATATTTCATAAATGGAAGATAATTCATTAACATAACTATTTTATATGGCTGTGAAGTTAGCTGGATTTTAAATGTGATTTGGAGGACATATAAATGTGTGTTTAGCTCCTTTCAGGAATATTTTAAACCAAAAAGATTTTTCCAGGATTATGTACTGAAAAATGTAGAAGGCAGTTGCTTTAATATAGGCCTATTAAGTTTTGTATGTACATCTATTCAAAATCCAAATCACATTTTGCCTTTCAAATCAAGATCACTGCATACTGCAGTGCCCAGCCTTCAATGTTATAGTTAAATGCAATTCTTAGAATTTATCAGTTGGCTTACTCCCAGATAGCTAAGTATAAGAATGGCAAACCACTTTCAACATTTTCCCCAGAAAACTGCATGGAGTAGTCCAGGCAATTGCCAAGAGTCAACAATGACTCAAAGGTACACACATGCACTCACAAAAATAAATAGAGTGTTAATTGGCATATCTATTATCTTAATTTAAAGTATTAGTTTAGCCCAGTACTTTTTTTATTTGTCATAGCTTTCTGCAACTCAGAACCTTCTAGATTTAATGAAGCTAAACATCTAAGAATTCTCATCTATGCCATGAAATGTGTTTACTTTAATAACAAAGAAACAGTGTGCAAATTTGGGAAGAATGAAGAAACATATCTTGCTAGGCAACATAGCTTTTCCTCTTGAAATATGATATCCTGGAATAATGTAATGTAAAGTTATACTATAGAATTATTTCCTTACTGTATTTTAAGATGCAAGTAGTCCTTGACTTATGACTCCAGTTGAGCCCAAAATTTCTGTTGCTAAGTGAGACAGTTGTTAAGTGAAGTCAAGAATGACCTGTACAGAGAGAGAAATCCTATGTAAAACTTAATTCTACCTGATTTGGTCCCAGATCAGTGTATATGTAACTGGAATCTAACCTTTGCAATTGGAAGACTTTTGAATTTGGACAGTTGAATACTGAATTTAAAGATATGAGAAATTGTCTCAAAAATGTTTGTTATGGTAATCATTCACCATTTTTTCAACTCCTTGGTAAAAAGTTCAAATTTAATATAGATAAACATCATCTGAAAGATTAATAAAAGTAAATAAAACACTTCAAATTATTATAAATGGTAAAAGCAAAATGTTAAAGGATTTTAAATACTTAAATCTTACTAAACCATAAAAGTACTTATTGAAATACTAACACACTGAGTTAGCAAAATACTGAGTATAAATTTGTGTTTGTGTATATATAGATGTTATGATTACCGACAAGAGACCTAACAGGAAACATAAAACAGCATAGAAAGCATAGAAGTTTTGTATATTTGTGCAAAGGTCTAACCTTTAGAGTATTTCCCTGGGTAGAATAATACAAACTAGGAAAAATAAATTGCAACCCTCTTGGAGTTCCCATCTGACAATAAAAAAAGCAAATGCGATTGTCTTCAGAACAGGTGGAACTTCTATTAGTAAATAGAATTATGAGAGTAGGCACAAGATGCTGTATAAAGGACACTTGAAGAAACACAGGGTTAGTTAGAGTCTCAGATTCTTCCAGATCTCAGAAATACGATTACTCTACAAGAAGGATGTTGTTATACCCTGTATCCAGTTTGACTGAAGGCAAGATATTAAAGCTAGCTAAGGAGAAGTCCATAAAGTCCATTGGGCAGATAATATTGAATTTGCTTTTTTAAAATTTACAAGTGTAAAGTATTTCCTATTCATGGTTTACCAGTATTCATTACCAAATTCAGTTTATATCCAAATTAGAAAAAGGTTTTTTTAATTTCTTATTTTATGTTAATAGCTGTATTTGGTTTACAATCACTGTGTAGCATTATATTTATTCTTCCATTTTCAATCGTCATTGATAACTTCAGAAAAAAGGAAATCTCAAATGCTGAGGTAAGGAGAAATCTTGGTTTGGTCTTAAGATGGTGTAACTTATTCTGAAAAAGTTACTAAATTAAAAGACTCTTCAATGTTTTGGTCTGTTTTGTTTTCTGACACTTCCAGAGTCCGAAAAGTTGTCTCGGCACTTTCTTTCTTTCTTTCTAATAACATTGAAAGAGATAAAATGATACTGAAGAAGTAACTGCAAAGAACTCTGAGCATTTCTGGAAATTGCAGCAGTAATAGCTGTCAATCACTTAATTGTTCTTTTAAAGTCATTTATGGTCCAGGTCTAATTATTAAATGTCAAGTTTGTACTGTATAAAAGCTTCCCCCCACAGGAGTTGGTATAATGTCTTTTTGTATCCAACAACACACAAAGCACATTCTCCCACTCATTTCCCAGCATAATTTTTCAGAATTTAACTGAAGATTAAGGTAAAATGCTCTTCTATTCAGAGGGAGAAAAAAAAAGAATTATCAACAGAAATCATGCCTAAATGTTAACAGGTGCTATGCCGAAATATTTTTAATAGAAACTCTTTTAAAGAGGTATAATCATACTTCCTATAGTATTCGCTTTTATAATTGAATTATGGTACCTATCATGTAAACATGAAGTAATAACATTACATTCATCATAAGTTATATTCACGATTTCATCTGACATCCTCAATTCCAAGTTTCCAATAATATAGAATTTGTGTTTTTAGTTTAAGCCAGATTAAACTACAAAAGTTCGCCCTTTGATTTAGAAAACTGCATAACAATTGCCCGCCTTTTACAACATTTTTAAATTTTATTTTATTGGGGCTGTTTTTCATCAGTGGGCCAAGGCCACATGATTGATATCATTCCCCCTTGAAGAAAATTCTGACTTCAACTTGCACCTCTGTATACAAAAATCTAGTGTGGTGTGAATGAAACAGAATCTTTTCTGGTCAGTAGTGTAAGGGACAAATTATTTTACCAACTACTCTTTCAAACAGTTGAACTTATCTCCAGCGAGTAATTGGTTCTCTGCTTGTGGCATACTCTATCGCTTTGTGAATTTCATAAAATAAAACTTATGAAATAAATATGACCTATATCACAATTATTGCTGCACAAGAAGTACTTAGGCTTTGCTTTTGATTTCATGATTCTGTATTGGCATAGATTTTCATGAAAAGTGTGTATTCGTCATTTTTATTTAAATAGGGGAAAAACACTAAATTTCACAATAATAAGAAAGATTTCAACCATATGTGAACTGCTGCTGGCTAATACGGGCAACTGCTGGATGATTTTGCAGGAGAAAAAAATATTGTGCCAAAAAAGATACAAGACCAGCCCTCCCCCAATAATGTTACATATTTGGTATGTATTCAGAAATGTTACATATGTGCATACACAAAATGTTGGATGAGGTATGGATATGCAAACATTAAAATCAGCTGCATTTGTACAAATACTAAACGGAATTCCAGGACATTTGTGTATGTAACTAAAAACAGCAGTGATATGCACTAATGTTTTATTTTTATTAATCACATTTATATGGCTGCGTTTCTGATGGAAAGTGACTCTCTGCTCTCTGTTGTTCTCGGTTGCTTAATTTCAAAAATATAATTTCATAGTTTCAAATGAATTAATGGACTTATTCCCAAGTGCTTTAATCCTTTATATGCAGTTATCTGAAGAGAACATTCATTAAAAATAAGGAGAGCTGCTTACATAGAATGCGGTTTTTCTTTTCTTTTCTTTTCTTTTTGTTTGTTTTAAGGTAACTATAAGGCACTTCCTTATCCAACTCTCTTTAGCTGCATGGATAGAATTATAAAGTACAGTAAATCAATAAACATCAGTAAAGGATTGACAGAAAACCATAGCCAGTTCAAAGTTCTTTATAACTATGTACATAAATGTTGACAATTAGATTTCAGTGAAATCTGTGGAGAAATATTTGTATCAATGTAAAAATATACTGGGCATATCCTGAATATTAAGATATCTGGCATGACAGTATTTAAGAAATAAAAATATGAATGTTATAAGTATCAATATCATTGGACTGAGATCGCTTGTGGCTACGTAGGGATTCTAGGCTGATCCCTCTTTTAACTTACCACCATGTAGGACAAGGAGTGGCGGAACCTGGCGGCAGAGTTAAAAGAGGATCAGCCTAAAATCTCTCTTAGACTGCCACAAGCAACGTCCAACCCACTCTTGAAATTCATTGACCTTTATCTAACTCCAAGCAAGTGCTTGACTCTTAGTTGAGAAGATTCCTGTGCAGAGGCTATGTAGCAATAAATAAATAGCCATCTTAAAAGTACAGAGGTAGTTATCTTTTAAAAATAATTTGTAAAAGCTACTCTTTCATTGTAAAAAACAAAATCTGGTGTAGGGAGGGAGATCTTGGGGGAGCAGGCCACTTTGCCTTCCAGTTCTGTCCCTATCTATCTATCTATCTATCTATCTATCTATCTATCTATCTATCTATCTATCTATCTATCTTTTGGAAACTGCCCATCTGCTTCACAGATTGATTCTGGGCCATATGCTAGTAAAAAAGATTAAAACATAAAAACAGTATTTGAAATTTATAATTTTAAAAAGGCAATGACGGATTAAAATTAATATTAAATATATATTAAAGGCAGGGGAGGGCTTTCAGGGTGCTTAACAGCCCGAAGGGTACATGCTCTTTTGTGAGCCTCAATGAAGGCCACGGAGCCGTGTCTTTAACACCTTTCCAAAAGGCCAGAAGAATGGACTCCATATTTATCTATCCTGTACCTTATAACAGGGGTCCCCAACCACCGGTCCACGGACCGGCACCGGTCCGTGGAACAAATCCTACCGGGCCGTTGGTTTGCTGGGCGCCGCCATCTTGTTTTGATGAAAAAGTGCTTCCGGTGAGCTTTTCCGGGTAGAAAGCCATTTCTACTGGAAAGCTCACTGAAACGCATGCCGCTCATCTTGTTTGATGAAAAGTGCTTCCGGTGAGCTCACCGGAAGCACTTTTTCATCCAAACAAGATGGCGGCGCCAGCTGATGCCGGCACCGGGCGCGGCGCCCAGCTGATGCCGGTACCGGGCGCGGCATAAAAAAGGTTGGGGACCACTGCCTTATAATAATAAAATAATTCAGCCTCTAAATGTATTTTTAAAACTTTAAAAATTACAAAATGTTACAGATCTGTTGCTTCTTTTTGCCAAGTGAAGGAACTAGAAGATGCTGTGATATTCACATGACATGTTCTGCCTTACACTGTCAATTACAAAGAAAAATTAGTATTAGCGTGGAAGAAATTATTTTTTTCCAGCTTCACTATTCTTTCCAGCCCTAGGACAAAACTTTGTCTTTGTAACTTCCATAATTGCAGTTCAAGTGAAAAACAAATGTTAACATCTAAATACTCAATAAGTTCATTTAGAAAGGCCTTTAATGGTCAGGATAGAAGCTTTATAAAGCTTTCCTTGACCAGAAGTTGGCTTCATTGTGATATTTTGTAAGAGGAGAATTAAAACAAATGAATTACCAGTCTTTCCATTATCTCAGTGCTTACATTAGTGTTTTGATTTCCTGAAGTTGATTCTTCAAATTGTAAAAGTAATTTACAATTCAGGAAAACAAAACATAAGAAATGTATTGATATATTAGTCCTGGAACATACAGTACTAATTGTATATTAATTACTCCCCTGTGTCCATATTTGTAGAACTGCACTATCCACATCACAGATTGAGCCTGGTAGATCACCTGATGAATCTGGTAACTCTGAAAAAGGTCATTGCTTTACTGCTGATATACATTGTAGATTATCAACTTTACATATGTTAAGTCAACATGATACATGCTTGACATAAATTTATACTTTAAACACTGTGATTTTTAGATCTGGAAGTTCAAAATATGATTCCTTTGAGATGTAGATTTGTAATTCCTTTGATTCTTTTGTACACTTAGACAGGCATTATCTTTTTATACACGTGTGTGTGTGTGTGTGTGTGTGTGTGTTTTCTTAAGTTTTCACGGGTACTTACATGTATGGTATTCAGCTTTGTTCGGGTATTTTCCCACGTCATTGTAGTTGTGCTTTTAAAGTTGTAGCAACGTTTCGGCAGAATCTCATCTGCCATCATCAGGCTTCTGTATTGTGTCCGTCTGTGAGTCAGGCCCCCACAGTTGTTTCAGTTTTAAATTTGGGGCAGCCTATTGCTGTGCCAGAATGGTTTTTTCTTCATCCTGATTGGTTGGGAATCTTGGTCTGTGTTTATTGGTTTTGGAGTTTGCTGTGTTCTGCTTGATTGGTGTTTCTAATATCTTCTGTCTGTTTTGTGGCTCTTTTTGTATCTTGATTGGCTGGCAACATTGTGTTCCTTTATTGGAGGCCTTTTGTGCAGCTTGGCTCTGGGTAAACGGACGGCTATCATTTGTTAGGAAGCTAGGTTTCATCTGGGTGCCTGGTTGGGGTGTGTTTGAGCTGGAGGTATCAGGGGGGATCTGTTTGTGCCCAGGTGTTTGCCTGGCTAGTGGTGTGGAGATTTTTTTGTTTGTGAGTGCAGGCTTCCAAATGATTGACAGTCTGGTGGAATCATCTCTTCTATTCATGCTTTCTGGTCTTTTTTCAATCTCTATGGCTTCTCTGATGACTCTGTGGCTAGGGTTTTCCATAGTGGCCAGGGTTTTGGTGCCATTGAAGTTGATGCTATGACCTGTGGCTTCCATGTGTTGGACTAGTGAGGAAGTGTGTTCCAGCTTTTTGACTGCATTTTTGTGTTCATCCAGGCGGGTACTTATTCTTCTATTGGTCTGTCCAATGTATGTGGCCGGGCATGATGCACAGGGGACTTCGTATATGCCTTGGTTTTCCAGGTCAATTTTATCTTTGGGGTTTCTAAGGATGGCTGCTATTTTTCTGTCTGTTTTGAAGGCAGTCTTGATGTGATGTCTGTGTAGTATCTTACTAATTTTGTCTGTAGTGCCTCTTATGTAGGGCAGGACAGCTGTTCCATAGGTCTGTTCATCTTCTGGGTCTCAATTAGGTCATAGCATCAACTTCAATGGCACCAAAACCTTAGCCACTATACAAAACCCCAGCCACAGAATCATCATACATACATACATACATACATACATACATACATACATATATATATGTGAAAAAAATCCAAATAATACATGTAGTCCAAACGCTGGACTAACCTAAAATAGCTGTTCTGCAATTACAAGTCGGTTCATTTATCTACGTCAGAGCTACGTCAGTCACTAGAAATTTTTAGTGCACATGTGGGCTACACTTCCATTTCGGGAATAGCAAGGACCGGGTCAGTTTCCAGCAAGACAGGAATCATTTATCATTTGACTGGAGGTGAAATTGCTGACTTGGCATCTGTTATTGAGTGAGTCTAGTCATATAGAATTGACTCAGCTAGGACAACCTGCGTTCTTGCAAATAATAGTTTGCCTTATTTACCTTCTAACTAGTTGCTAAAACTTATTTCCTTTCTCTCAGATGAGCTGCAGTGACATTTTGACCTTCTCAATAAAATGTGTTCTCTCTGTGTTAAAAGGAAGTGAGTCATCAGTAGAAAGCAACTGAGGATCACTGATTTCTTTTTGAAATTTAGTTCTACCTCTTTCGATAATTAAACCAAATGTAGTTTCCACATCTTAACTGATGCTCTTTTCTGAAAATGGGGAAGAGGACCCATTTAGGTGATCCTTGTGGGATCTGATAAGTTTTTGAATGCTGTAAGGGAATTTTTTCTGGACCGCTAATTAGAGTTAGGGGTAGTACACAAAGTATTATTGAACCATCTATGGATGGATACCTATGATGTGGTGCCAAGAGTTCATGTTTTGTCCCAATGCTATCTAAAATTTATAATATTTATAATGAAGCAGTCAGATGTGATTGTTAGGAATTTTGGGATTGCATGTCAACATGCAGGTGACACTCAGCTCTATTTCCCTATCTTATCTAGATCAGAAGAAATTGTGCATGTCATTAACAAATGCCTGGATACACTGATGGGTTGGATAAGGGCCAACAGATACTAATATAGGTAGTCCTCGATTTATGACCATAATTCAGGCCCAAGTTTCTGTTGCTAAGCAAGATAGTTGTTAAGTGAGTTCTGTTCCCTTTTACAACCTTCCTTGCTGCAATTGTTAAATGAAAGTAGTTAAATTAGTAGCACAGTTGTTGAATCTGCCTTCCCCATTGACTTTGTTTGTCAGAAAGTCGCAAAAAGTGATCACATGATTCTGGGATACAGCAACTGTTATAAATATGAGTCGGTTACCAAATGCCTGGATTTTAATTACGTGACCATGACGCTGCTACAACAGTTGTAAATGTGAAAAATGGTCATAAGTCACTTTTTTCAGTGTGGTTGTAAGTTCGAACAGTCACTAAATGAATTGTTGTAGCTTGAGGACTACCTGTAAAGCAAAGACTTCAGGGCTTTGTGGTTCCTGGGTCTGAAAATTCTAAATAGAGCTATGTACATTCTTCAAGAAGTAGTTGATCTGACCTTTGTGTCAGCGTTGTCAGGATGGCTAGAAATGTTTACTTTCAAGTTGTTTATGCCCAAAAAGGGAATAGTCAACATACAATCTGCCTTGCTAAATCTGTTCATTTCTTAGACTATTGCGATGCATTTTATGTGGATTGTCATTGAACTTTGTCTAGAAGTTGCAAAAAGGTTATAGGTGAGGCAGCCCAACTATGCATGTGTTGGCAGAAAGCTGGCTAGGTGTGAGAACCCGGTGCGAAGAAGCCAATATCCATGCAGGATTGAGGAAAGGCAAAACTCTTTTATATCTGTACAGTTTCACATCCAAGGAGCATGTCAGAAATCAGGGACAGTTACTTTTATACAATTTATTACAGCACGGGTGTCAAACTTGCAGTGTCACGTTACCATCATGTGGCGTATCACGTCATTTTTCCCTTCATGGAGCTGGGGTGGGTGTGGGCTGTGCATGACGCATCCGGCCCGTGGGCCACCAGTTTGACACCCCTGTATACAGGAAACAAATGTAAAAGAATTGTTGATTGGTTACCAAGTTACATGATAGTCGCACATGCGCACAAAGCAGAGCCATTCCATAATTCTCCATTAATTATTTATTATCATACATTGTAAGTTGACCATCTCTGGATGTGTCCTATGGTAGTCCTCAACATATGATCACAATTGAGCCCAAAATTTCTGTTGCTAAGCGAATTTTCTTAACTTTGTTAGACTTTGCTTGTTGAATTTTGCTGGTCAAAAGATCGCAGAAGGTGATCAAGTGATCCCAGGACACTGCAACCATCATAAATATGAACCAGTTACAAATTTTGGTCACATGATCCCAGGGATGCTGCAGTGGTCACAACTGAAAAATGGTCATTAATCACTTTTTTCCCAATGCGGTTATAACTTTGTACAATCACTAAATGAACTGTTGTAAGTCAAGGATTATCTGTATGCATGATGAACTTTGCTTAACTTCAGACCCTTGTTCGGAGATTACCAACTGCTGCTTAAGCTAAATATCAAGTCACCTTCCTTAATAACGGGTTCATTTGCAAGGTATCTTATAAGCAGCTAAGTGTAGTTAGCCTATGTTGGAGGCATTTGTAGTCAGCCCTACTATGTGTTTGTGATTGACTTCCCAACTCTTGCCAAAATATGTTATAAAAATGCTACTTCTTGCAGGAAAAGGCATAACTAATAACTGCTAAAGTTAATTCACAACTTATCAAAGCCTCTAATTACTTATTGAGAAGTTAATAAATCACAAGACCCTCAAACTGAAGAGGGTATCATACCTATAAGTAAAAACTAGGCAAATTTCCACTCTTCCTACACGTATGTTATATCTGTGGAAACAACTCCAGTTAGCTACAGAGCCGGAGTCAAAGTTTTGGTTACGATACGGAAGGACAACTTGTAATCAGACTACCTACCAATTTTTTCCTTGTTATAGCCCAAGTTAGTTACTAAGCTAATCAGGGTTCTGTCAAGTGTACTACGAATCACTGACTTCCCCCAGCAGCTACTTATAGGTGGGTCTTTTCTGTGGTAGTATCGTGTTTTTTGTTCCCTGAAATTCAGGAGCTGCCTGATACATTTCCTTTTAGGTACCTTTTTACATCCTGGCCTTCCCGGTATGAATTGTGGGAGATTGGTTCAATTTTCCCTAATCATCTTAAATGCATTTCTTTGATTATGGTTGATATTGTTTAACACCGCTTTATGTACCGTATTATTGAATTATATATTTTATTGGTGTGTTTACAGTAAGCTGTTCTGAGGTGTTATGGCATAGCAAGCAGTATCTAAATATACTAGATGGTGATGATATTGATGGTGGATGATACGATGGATAGGTGGAATTGGCGGGACTGATCAAGGCAGGATTTTCCATTTTCTTCTGGATTAGTTGGGTTTTGTTCTCCCCTCCTTTCCCTCGCCTCTCTCTCTTTCATTATTTCATTCGTTATTTTGAGGTAATTTTAAAATTTACATTATAATTTTAATATGTTTTCCACTTCGTCAACATTGTCCTATTGATTTTTGGATTTTTGCACTGACAAGTTCCTACAAGATTGTTGGAGAAAGCTTCAGGAGTCACAAAACAGTTTAGGCTAACAGTTTTGATCAAGCAAGATACCTCCAGTGAATTTGGGAAAGTTCCACTCCAAATCCCCCACTACCCTAAAAGCCAGGACTTGGATGCAGGAGGATCTATCATATAATGTAAAAGTATGTGGCACATCTAAATAGATAACACTTCAAATCATGAAATATGTGGTATCTGATGGAATTAGGATCATATTTCCTCCTTCTCTTCATCTGAACTTGGAAATAAATGTTTAAAAGCTTCTGCTTCTAATCAGTGGCAAATTATAGGTTCTACTACATACAAAGGCAGCAAACTAAGCTTCCCCAACTAACAGTTTGTTGTACTTAAAGACAACAGGAAAATATTACTTTCTAATGAGGAACAGAAACGTCTAATCTCTTCCCCCATTGATAAAGGAAGGAAGGAAGGAGTATGCAAGATCAGGGCTGTAGTGTTTCTTCCCACTCTTCCAGTTTGTGGTTTGGGATAAGAACATTGAAGAACTCTGCATTTTCTAGTAGGCAAAAGGACAAATATATATTTAACCAGCACAAAAGTTTCTAAATATTTTTAGGATTCTGGAGGTAGTGCTAACATTAAGGCTAACCTACAACTGAAAAACTTTTGCTTCAATGCACTTCCTAATTCTGCAGAAATCCATGAGTTATTTTTTTAAAATAGATTTTGATTTTAGTTTGCGGCTTGTGATATATAATTTATAAACAAAAGAATATATTGTTAATGTAACAACTGTTGAAAGTTGTATGTATTTTTCTATATCGACATTTTATATTAGGCATTGAAAAATGTGCATGTCCTTATGCATTTTGCTTTTTGTTAAATGGTTATTCATCTAAAAAGGTTGTGCTATTGAGAATTGTGTTTAATGTCTCCTAAGGTTTTAAAGACTATTTCTGTCTTTTAGAGATAAATATCAGCATGACTGAGAACTGATCAAGAATTTATTCGTAACACCTGAAGTGTAGAAGACAGAAGGTTCTTTAAAAAAAACAATCCATTTTGCTGGGTAAATATGGCAGATCCTTCAGCGGAAGTACCTTTTTTTATGATGACACAGCCAGAAATAATTGAAGTAAGTTGAAAAAGTTCTAAACTTAACTGTGCTCTTTCATATACAACTTTGATGCCTCCAAACTAGCAGACTTTAGATATCTCAGATTTTATGTTATATGATCATGTGATTTCCTTATGGCAGAATTGGCCAGTAAATTAGTAAGGATTTATTAGTAGTAATATCACTTAGACTTACATATTGCTTCACAGTACTATGCAACCCTCTCTAAGCAGTTTACAGAGTTCAGCATATTGGCTCCAACAATCTGGATCCTCATTTTACCAACCTTGGAAGGATGGAAAACTGAATCAACTTTGAGCCTGTCACAATCAAACTGCCGGCAGTGTAGTAAGTTAGCCTGCAATACTTTATTCTAATCACTGCACCGCCATGACTCTTTCATTTTAATGATTGTGCTGATCTTCTATTTTTTAAAAAAACAAAACAAAATTAAGACATTTTGTTGTGAGGAAGTAATAAAGATAGGTCTAAAGATATAATTGTGACAGCTTTAGATGAGATTCAAATCCTTTCAAAAACACAACTAGGGAAACTTCCGAGACTTTGTAGAATTTGAAATATCTTTTATTTTCTCCTTACTTCAACACATGGAGTAAGTGGTGTTCCAAGGCGTAAGTTATATCCAATAGGACGCTGGAATTGTTTTCATACCTTTGCCTAGCCTGCCCTCGGTGAGGTGTCACTAAAAGGATCATTGTTTGCATTGCCACAGGATTCTATTTACATAGTGGTTTTATACGTAAATATGATCAAGGAAAATCTAGCACAGCAAGGAAAACCTTAGGGCAAATCTACACAATCTCCTTGTCCTGGAATGAGAACAGACTACTGTCTTTTTCTCAAGGGCATGTCTTCAGGACTCTGCCTGCAGTGTCCTCCTGCAGCTGAAGCAGACCAAAGATGGTTTAAGATGGTATGTTCTAAAAGTGTTTTTTCTAATATACCACCTGAGGAATCTACATGTAGGTAATAAAGAATGTATGGATATGCTTGGAGGAAGCAACCATAAATTTGCAGGCAGTGTTGTGACTTTCGGTTCTCCTGGTTTCCTGGGACACCATCCTCCTCATTCTTTTCCCTGACTTCTTTTCCTGTCCCGTCAGGCCTCTCCTTACAATGAAGCATAGAGCTAATAAAAACATATATTGTATTTCATATATGACATTCTGAAACAATAAAAGTAGCTCGTACATTATATGTAAGAACACTAACTATACAACGTGAAGATTGTTTGTGACAAAAACAAATGGAAAAAACTAATTCAATTTATTGAACAGCAGAAAATATGCATTAGAACCAAATGATGTATTTCTTGGTTCCTAGATTTTCTAATAAAGATGCATTATCCACATACAGTAATACAGTTGAATCATTGATAATTGGAATGTGCCTTAGAGATTATCTAATCCAATTTCTTACTCAGATCTGAAGCATCCATGACTTGTGGCCTTTGTTTACGCACCTGTACAAAGAAGACTCTGTGGCATTGTAGAACAGTTTTTATTGTTAGAAAATTATTCATCATGTCCAATGAAATCTATTCCATTGTAATTTAAACCCATTGTTTTTTGTCTTGTCTTCTCAACTCTGTGCGGTTTCATTGTGTTGCAGAAGTTAAAGATTAAGACTGGCACTGGAGAGACCCAGATTTTAATACACTGAAATTAGCTGGGTGACTATGGGCCAGTCACCTCTCTCAAACAAACCTACTTCACAAAGTTGTTGTGGAGGGTGGGAGAATGGAGAAGGGAATGCAATGTTCAATGCCCTGAGTTCCTGAATGAAAGACAAGATACAGTCATACAAATAAATAAACAACTCGGACACAATTTTGTCCAATCCTCTATATGAGAACCCTTCAGATACTAGAAGACAACTATCATTTCAGTCTTCTCTTCTCCAGACTTGAGATACACCACAGTCTTCTCTTCTCCAGACTTGAGATACACAACATTTCCAGCAATTCCTTTTAAAGTTTTCTTTCCAAGCCTCTTCTTGATTGCTTTCCTATAGACATCTTCTAATTTGTCAGTATCCTTTATAAAATGAAGTCAGTAAAATAACATATTTTATAACAATTTTTGGGAACTTGAGCTTTTGGATAAGTTTTTTGCAATAAATGTTTGGGTATTTAAAGTATTGCATTATTATTTTTGACAGCCAGTTTGGAGTAGCGGTTAAGAAACCAGACTAGAAACTAGGAGACTGTGAGTCCACAAACCACCTGGGAGACTTTGGGCCAGTCTCTCTCACTTAGCCCTAACAAGGAGGCAATAGCAAACCATTTTCTGGGACTTGTCCACTTGCAATATCTTGTCCAGGAAGTCACTAGAGGTCAAGACTGAATTGAAGATGCATGCATGTGCACACACATACACAGATCCATATAATTTCTCTTCCTTGAAAGTTTTACATTATGGCCCAGGATGATATTTTCATATCTTCCGTCTGTTTTGATAGTCTGTAGTACAAAATAATATTTTTATGGGTACTGTATTCTTACCCACATGCTCTTCTTGGGTCATGCCCTTTGTCCTAAAATTATAAAGAAAAAACATCTGAATGTCCAGCTCCTTCGTCCTTTGTCAGGAACTTTGTTGGCTCTTGGAACGTCTTCATGGCTATGGCTGGCCACGTCCTTATTCCCAAATGAATCAATAAGTCAGACAGAACTTTGAAAGTAAAAGATGATCACAAATGATTTCCTGTTCTTAACACTTTCATTGGCACACACAATAAATGCTGCTGCTTTTTAATCTGCATTGAAGGCTAATATTGAAGAATTTTCTCTAGTACTTTTGCACTATAAAGACTAACACTTCAAAGATAAGATCTTAACATCCCATATCAATCAGTGACGTTGCCTAAACCCCTCTATCTCAGGGATAAAAAAAAGTATTTTATTTCTTCTGGGACCTTAGTTTTAATGCCGAGTTAATAGCTAGTTTTTATTTTGTTTTCCAAATAAATTTATTAACTAATTTTTGTCAATCTTGCAAAAGTTTTTCTGGGACTGAAAGTAGCACCATTTAAAATTTTAGAAAAATATCTTAGGTAATCATTTTAATAATCATAACTGATGCTAACCCAAGACAGTTTTAATTTTTTCTGCCTTTCAAAACATTGAATTTCTCTCCACAATTTGGTGTAACTATTGTCAAATAAGTCTTTGTTACTGCCTGTCAAATATAGTCCCAAATGTTTTGTTGAACCTTTTATTTAGTGTCAACCTGACTCTTTCTGCACAAAGCTTTCTTTTTCTTGGGATAAGTGACTTATCTTTGTGTTTACACATTGTTATATCTTGAGAAAAACTTTTACCAAAAGTTTTGTTTTAGTTAGCTATTTATTGCATGTTGAAGCTGCATCATGATGATGTATGCATCATCCACATAGTATTTTGATGAGATAATGAATTTAATGAATTTAGTTCTATAAATATACTAAATTAATTGATGAATTTTACATTTTATAATTGGGAACCTTTATTTGTTAAATATATTTTTCTTTATCCAGGGCTCATTCCTCTTTTTTCTCTATTGCGGTAGCTATTCATTCTGATCCTTTATTAAATATTTAATAAAGAAATTAATAAATATTAAAAAGTCACGCTATTGGTCTATTTCAGGGGTCTTCAAACTTGACAACTTTACTCCCAGAATTCCTCCTTCAGTCATGTTAGCTCAGGAATTCTGAGAGTTGAAGTCCACAACTCTTAAACTTGCCAAGACCCTTGGTCTATTTAGTCCACTATATTGATGATATTCCAGACAGACATTTTTTCAACTGCTCTTGGGGTTGCTGCCATTGAACCAGAAATCTTTTACATAGCACATTCACATTACCATTGCACTGTATCTCTTGGATTAAAAACCAAGCAAACTTGTGTAAGGTTTATACACATGCCACTGGACAATTCAGTTTAATACAACTCCAACAAGCAAGTATGCTATAACATTTCTATAATCTATAGCAGGGGTCTTCAAACTTGACAACTTTAAGACTTGTGGACTTCAACTCCAAGAATTCCTCCTCCAGTCATGTTAGCTCAGGAATTATGGGAGTTGAAGTCCACAAGTCATAAACTTGCCCTTGATCTGTAGGAATAAAAGGTTAGAATTATCCCTTTCAGAATGTCACACTTTGCATTATAAGTTATATTCATTTGTCTTTTCTTAGCTCTCCCTAAAACATATTGTCTTCCCCTTTTTAAAAACTCATCTTTGTGTGTGTGTATGTGTGTGTGTGTGTAGTAATTTCAGAATGCATAAATAGTAAGAAAGGTCAGCATTTTCTTCCATTTTTTTTTAAACAAGTGGTTTGTGGAGGATTTAATCATAGTTTCCAACAGGGACAGTGGCTGTTTGTAATCATAGCTTCCAATGAGATCTGTGACCTTTTGCATAAGTTGTGTCACTTCCTAATTTTTTTTGTTTACAGTAACACACATTCCCTTTGCTCTGGATTGTCCAGCTTTGGATTGTCCAGTCTGGGAGTTGAAGTGCACAAATCTTACAGTTTCTGAAGTTGAGAAACACTGCTCTAGACAAAAATTACACAATAGCAAGAAATATTAGCCAGGTTACAAAAAGAAACAGAATTGCAATAAAATATTCTCATAGTTCTGCTCATGTATTTGTTATTGAAATAAATAAATGCACACCTAAATTGTACATTTATGCCAAGGATTGAAGTTTTAGGCAGTTAGTGCAAAGTCTGGATGGACATGAAGATACAATATAACACAGGAAGCAGAATGGATACCAGAAACTGTGGTATTCATCTTGCCCCAAAATACAGTCTTTATCCGCTCTCTGATTTCTGGTGGGCAGCGGTAGGAGAAACACACATTTCCAAAAAGAATAAGAAAAATATTTGAAGCCTATAAGTTTAGCACATTACCAATCTGTATGACACAAATAATAGCTCTTTTTTTTTTTCTTATTGTACTTAGGGTAAAGCTTCAATCTGTATTATTAATAGTTTGACAGAGTTAAAAACAAAACGAGGGGTTTGCAGAAGGGACCATATATGAAATGAGGAGGTAAAAAGTACATGTTAACAGGAATGTAAAAAGTACTAGCGAACATTACTTTAAAACAAGAAAAGACTTCAGTGTAATATTCATATTGTGAGTAGTAAATATTGTGGAAGAGTAACGGGAAGAGGAGATGGGGGTATATGAATTTCATAGTCCCTAAAAGAGGCTGGATGGCGGTAAAGATCATTGTAGTGATAACAGTTATTTGCTCCTGACTCTCTCACAACCACCTTCACCTCCAACATCATTCCTCTTGTAAGTTAGATACCTCCATACTGCCTTAACAAAAGACAACTCTGAATTTCGTCCCTTCTACTGCACATTCACTGCAAGCCAGAGCACAGTTTTGTTTTTCTCCTGTTGACTTTCTAACAAGAAGAAAGGAAGGAAAAACTAGTTGACTGTATATCAAGAAAGATCAGCACTTGCAAAGTTAATCTGGGTATTTCCTGCCATCAGCACTAATTTTGACAAAGATGTTTGCTTTCTATAGTTTTCAAACTGATCGTTCTTCATAAATACAATTATGAAAAGATTGTTCTTCATAAATACAATTATGAAAACAAGAGAGAGACACCCTCTTCAGGGGTTCTTTTGTGAGAGCACCAAATATGAGTAGGCACAATGGGAATAGATATATTTACTCTGCCTCTCCTAGGCATTCTCAGTACATTCTACATATAGAAGGAATTGTGTACAAAGTAGACCCTATTCTGTCTGTTAATTGATGTGAATTTATGCCCATAGAGATTATTTCTGAGATGTACTCAGAGGGAACATTAAAATACTGATTTTTAAAAGGATTCCAATATTCTTGCTAGAGCTTCCGTGGTTAGAGCTAATTCTCCTCTGCAAAAAATCCATTACTATCACAAGGTTGACAAAAATAGCGAGCAGAAGAATTAACCCGTTTCCTACCTGCAGAACTTTCACGAAAAGAAGACATTGGAAGAGGAGTATGGTGAAGATAGTATCATTGTAAAGGTTCATTTCCTGAATATTCTCTTTTTATACCATGTAAGAAACGGAAAATCTACCGGGTACATACAGCAAGTCAGAAAATTATTTCAGCTCTAAAGGATTTTATCAAATACGTTGTTATTTGTATATTACACAATGTGAAAGTGGCAGTAGGCAGCTTTGTCCATTAGTCAAAGTATCTTAATAATAAAATAATGAAAAGTTCAAATAAAATGACAATAAAGTGACAGACACAGCACATTTTATTTAACTTCGATCTGTTAATTTATATAAAATTTCTTCCACCAATGTGTCTATCACAGAAACACCTCACTATCATTTTCAAAACATTTTACAGCCCCAATTTTACTTGAGATGTCATCATAATCTCCTTTGTTTATAAAACTGCTCAACATTCTAGAGCATCCTAGGCAAGTTTAAGACATTCCCCAATGTTGGCTGAGGAATTCTCGGAGCTGTAGTCCAACACCTCTTAAACTTGCTAAGGTTGGAAAACATTGCTCTAGAGCAGGAATCTCCAACCTTGGCAACTTTAGGATTTGTGGACTTCAACTCCCAGAATTCTTCAGCCAGCTTTGCCAAAGTTGGAGATCCCTGCTCTAGAACAGCTTTTCTTTCTCTGACACTTCAGCACTTTCTCATTCTAACTTCAGATTCTACTTTTTGTTCTTTTCCAGTCTGCAGGCATGAATGAACCTCAGTGCTACTACAATGAAACCATTGCCTTCTTTTATAACCAAAGTGGGAAAAGTCTAGCAACTGAATGGAACACTGTGAGCAAGCTTGTAATGGGACTTGGGATTACAGTTTGTGTTTTTATCATGCTAGCCAACCTCTTGGTGATGGTGGCCATTTACGTCAACCGGCGTTTTCATTTTCCTATTTATTACCTAATGGCTAACTTAGCGGCTGCTGACTTCTTTGCAGGGCTGGCATATTTTTACCTGATGTTTAACACAGGACCCAACACTAGAAGATTGACTGTCAGCACATGGCTCCTTCGTCAGGGACTCATTGACACCAGCCTGACTGCTTCAGTTGCCAATTTATTGGCCATTGCCATTGAGAGGCACATCACCGTGTTCCGTATGCAGCTCCATACGCGGATGAGTAATCGGCGAGTGGTGGTGGTAATTGTGGTCATCTGGACTGTGGCCATTGTCATGGGCGCTATACCAAGCGTTGGTTGGAATTGTATCTGTGATCTCACTCACTGTTCTAACATGGCGCCACTCTATAGCGACTCTTACTTGGTCTTCTGGGCTGTTTTCAATTTGGTCACCTTTGTAGTCATGGTGGTCTTGTATGCTCATATCTTTGGATACGTGCGCCAGAGGACTATGAGAATGTCAAGACATAGTTCAGGGCCTCGCAGGAACCGGGATACCATGATGAGTCTCCTAAAGACAGTCGTCATTGTGCTTGGTAAGTATTTTCAGATGTGATTTCCCCCACCCTCTTCAAAATAGACAACCTCTATTTCATGGAAATGCTACATGTTGCTTCTAATGTTCATTTTATACTGTCAGCATACAGATCAGTAAGAAGTGTTATCCATATTATACAGTCTGTTTTCATGATGTGTAAAAATGTTTAGACTCTATACCAGTAAAATAAAGCGGCTTTGGATCTGGTAGCTCTCCAGTTCCACAAATATTTCATCTGTGGTTTCAAACATGGTCATGTTTCCTTGTGCACAGCTGATTTCTACTCTGGGAGTTCTGTAAGACATAAGGCCGCCGTTTGAAATTGTGGATGTTGAAGATAGTTCTGCTTGTGGTTATGAAGGGCTTTGCACAAATTCATCAATTGCAATCTTTCCTGGAGAGAAGATTTTTCTCAGTGTTACTGATGTCCTCCATTGTGGATTACTGTATTGTGTTACCCATGGGATTGCTGTTGAAGACTACCCAGAAACTTGAGCCTGCGCTAAAAGCAGTGATGCAGGTGTTAGTCAACCTGTCCATGTCTCACCTCTGCTCTGCAAATTGTACTGATTGCCAGTTCGTTTCTGGGTGCAACACAAGGTGCCCACTGTCACTTTGAAAGTCCTTTATAGTTTGGGACCTTTATGGTTCAGGACCTGGATATTTGCAAGTCCACTTTCTCCTTGTTGTGCCTATCTGTCTTTAAGAATTGGAAGAGAAGACTTCCGTGGTGGCGCAGTGGTTAGAATGCAGTACTGCAGGCTACTTCTGCTGACTGCTGGCTGCCAATAGTTTGGCACTTCAATTCTCACCAGGCTCAAGGTTGACTCAGCCTTCCATCCTCCCGAGGTGGGTAAAATGAGGACCCAGATTGTTGGGGGAAATAGGCTGACTCTGTAAAGTGCTTAGAGAGGGCTGTAAAGCACTGTGAAGTGGTGTATAAGACTAAGTGCTATTGCTATTGCTATTGCTTGCTCTGGGCCCCAACTTTTAGGAAATGAAATTTGAAAGTCTCCATGAGTTGTTCTTTTTAGCTGCTATTTTCCTTCTTTGAAACAGCATTCCCCTGTTAGGCTTGCTCCTCAGTCCTTGGGATGTTATTTATTACCCTGTTATTGTCACTCCCTCTACGTAGACCAGACCAGCAAAACATCTCCACAAGAAGGCTGAAACTACTTTTATACAGATTGGCTATAATAACAGAATCGTGCAAGTCTGACTGTGCTGTTCCTCCCCCTCCTTATACTTCAGTGAATTAGGGAGACATATGTCTGCGCTGGAGGTTATTTGGTCATTCTGGACCTAAAAATGCTTCAGCCCCTTGTTACTTTGCAATGGAGCTTGCATATCCCTACCAAGGTCATCCTCCTTACTCACTACAGTTGTATTGTTTAGTAATGTTTAGTTTTTAATCTTAACTACTGTTCTAGGATCTGTAGGCCATGCGGAGTCAGGCAGATTTATTTATTGCATAACAACATAAGCCTTGTGGTGTTTTTTTTAAAAAAGTAAATAATTTAATTCAAATTTCTAATACTACTACACGTGTGGCCAGTCAGGGCTCCTCCCTGCAACTGGAGCCCTGAGGAAACACTTGGCTTCAGGCGCTCCTGTCGCCGCCTTCCCTTTGCCTTCAAAGGTAAAGCGAATTATTTTAACAACCTCCGCTCATCCCACCAGGGCTGTGCTGGAGCCGTGCGGGCTGGGCAGAGCCGGGAAAGCGAGCCGCGGGTGTTTCCTGGCTCTGCCCAGCCCGCACGGCTCTGGCGCAGCCCTGGCGGGATGAGTGGAGGGCCCAGCGGGGAGGCGCTCGCTGCCTTGGTGCCGCCGGGCAGGAGGGCCCGCCTGTCAGCTGCGCTGGGCACCCCAACGCAGGCAGCACCATATCCGGGCAAGCAACAAAGTACTTCCTAACGGCAAGCCCAACCCGCCATTCCCCCCCCCCATTTCGCATGTTTAATATGGGCCTTAATTTGGGGGGAGGGGCTTAATTTGATTTTATGCCAATAAATCATGCTGGGGCTTCCTATTGGTGGAGGCCGTATTGTTGGAGAAACACGGTACATATATATATATATATATATACACACACACACACAATAAATTTCCTCAACAAGTTCTTTTCCCTTTCGATAAATTAAAGGTTCCCTTCTTATATAACATTGAGGTTTTTTTACAAACAAGATCCATTGGAGTTAGGCAGTTAATAAATTTGAATAAATATATCAAGGAAGGGAGGAATGTATCTTGTAGTATTGGGGTATCGCCATGCAAGAGATTAAGGTCTGATATTTACATAAATAATAGAATACGAGCTGAAATGTATTATTCACAATATAGTAGATCATGGTACAGGTAGACCTCAACTTACACCCACAACTGAACCCAAAATTTATGTTGTTAAGAAAGACATTTGTTAAGTGAATTTTCTCCCATTTTACGACCTTTCTTGCCACAGGCGTTAAGTGAATCACTGCAGTCAGTAAGTTAGGAACAAGGTTGTTAAGTGAATCTGGCTTCCCCTTTGACTTTGCTAGCCAAAAGGTTGCAAATGGGGATCACATGACCTTGGGAATCACATGATCTTGGGACACAGCAATGGTCATAATATGCACCTGAAGCAGATTACGTGATCATAGAGCTGCTACAAAGGTCGTAAATTTGAAAAATTGTCATCAGTTACTTTTTTCAGTGCCATTGAATGGTCACTAAATTAACTGTTCTAAATCAAGGACTATCTGCATTATGAGATACCCCTGCAGCCGAAGAGCATCCCCATTTAGTGGACCCTCTTTTGCTAAACCAGAGATCTCCAAACTTGGCCACTTTAAGACTTGTGGACTTCAACTTCAAGAATTCTCCAGCTATGCTGGCTGGAGAATTCTGGGAATTGAAGTCCACAAGCCTTAAAGTGGCCAAGTTTGGGGCCCCTGTGCTAAACCTTTTCTAATTACAAACCAGAGCAACACACAATTTAATACTGTACTAACTTTTCTAGATCACAGGATGCCTGAGAAGAACCTCCATTGGTATCAGTAGGAGTTTACACAAAGTAACACTATCACATAGTGGGCAGTTTCAAAGGGAGGAAGTTTGTGCTGGAGATGGCAAAAATCAATTGTTTTAAACCCTTCCCATCTTTCAATGTGAAAGTATCACGCACTGTTTGCTATAAATCCAATTAATTAAAAGTCCTAACTAAAATGTCTATCTGCACGTAAAAAGAGAAAGGAATGTGGAATGTGTTTATACATGATAGAATGGATTTTATGTAGAAAAAGGTTTTGGAAAATATATGCCTTTGTGCGTTCTGCCCTGCTCACTCCTGTCATGTAGACTCTGACAAGCTTATTCAGAGTGAATTTGTTTTGCCAAAAATAAGTTCAGCAGCCCCAACATACAGGAAGTTAATCTACCCTATCATTTCTGCAGAGAAACATACAATATAATGCCTTTGAAATCACTATATATTCTGTCACTTGGTGACAGAATGGCTTTATACAACTGCTTTCAACGTTCTGCCTTAAGAATTTTACAAAGGAGTAAGGTGAAACAATTGAACTACCTTGTTCATTGATTTATCTTCAGATAATTTTCTTATATGCTTAATTTATTTAATATGTATCCCATCTTTATTATTTTTACAAATAACTCAAGGCGGCGAACATATCCAATGCACCTTCTGCCTCCTACTTTCCCCACAATAACAACTCTGTGAGGTGGATTGGGCTGAGAAAGAGTGTTTCAGGGTTGACAGAATGACTGGCCCCAAACTGAAACTGTCTTTGTACCACTACCTGAGTCCAACAAGTATTTTTTATCATTCATTCAGAAATGGTTGTAGACAGAGAAAATTATTAAATCAACAGTATTCTTCTGTCTAGATCAGACATGTCAAACTTGCAGGCTGGAATAGCAATAGATCCAGAGTTGGCCTGCGGGCTGTCCTGGATACGGTGATGGATCAGCCTGTGCTGCCCCGGCCCACCCTGGCCGTGCCCACCCAGTCAGCCAAGATGATCAGGCCACGCCCACCCCAGCCATCCAAACCTGATACGGCCCGCAATGGGATCGAGTTTGACATCCTTGATCTAGATCAAGGGTCTTCAAACTTGGCAAGTTTAAGACTTGTGGACTTCAACTCCCAGAATTCCTGGGGTAGCATGACTGGAGGAGGAATTCTGGGAGTTGGAGTCCACAAGTCTTAAAGCTGTCAAGTTTGAAGACCCCTGATCTAGATAATAACCATAGCAATAGCACTTAGCCTTATATACCACTTCACAGTGGTTTACAGCCCTCTCTAAGTGGTTTACAGAGTCAGCATAATTCCCCTTAACAATCTGGATCCTCATTTTATTCACCTCGGAAGGATGAAAGGCTGAGTCAACCTTGAGCTGGTCAGGATCAAACTGGCAGTTGGCCGAGTTAGCCTGCAATATTGCGTTCTAACTACTGTGTCACCACAGTAGTTAGATAAATAATAAATAAGTATATACATTCTACATTCAGACAGTAATCTTGTTGGAAACTACTCTGGGATAAGAAAAAGTCCAGAATAGAAAAAGGAACCATCAAAAACGAAATTTACTATTCATCTATCGTTCTTTATTACTTAATTATCCCTGACTGTTCAAATAGACTTTTGTGCTATGAATAATGTCTTTGTAAGTTGTATTTATTATTAAAGCTAATCTTTTAACCTGTCCCAAAGTCCACATCCTGATCTCTTCCAGATATATTATGCACTAGTCAAGGTTGATG
Source organism: Notechis scutatus (assembly GCF_049901735.1). NCBI lineage: Eukaryota > Metazoa > Chordata > Lepidosauria > Squamata > Elapidae > Notechis > Notechis scutatus. The sequence continues at coordinate 183,127,584 of NC_142010.1, read as the reverse complement.
AAAATTGAAATTTAACACACACATATACACAGGATACTACTAGGAAGGCAAAGATTACAATCCTGCAAGCTTGGGGAATCGTTCTTTATTTTATAATTTTATAATTATGGAAAAAGAGGAACGCTTTTCAAGGTCTGGGATGAAAAGTTAAATAATAAGGCTGTATAAAATGACTTTGGACTATCAAAAAGAGATCATTGCTGGGTGATAGGTGCAGGGTGCCATATTTGGGGGGGGGGCGTATTCTGCCCTTCAGGCAGCTAAATAAATCTGTTTAATGTTTTTCCCAACAAAGCAGTGAATGTTCAAACAAAATCTATTCTGCTGAGTTGTTTTTAGAGGTCTCCATTATTACTTAGTTACAAATAACTGAAGTTGATTAGAATTAACACATATAATCATAATGAACCCAAAATCCATAGTTTTTGTTTCTTGACATGTTAGCTTATTTGAATTGTGCTACCTATGCATATTTTGCTTCAATTGTTTCAAAGGGTTGTTCCTATTTAGTGTTGAAAGCATTATTTTTGGAATCTATTACTAAGTCCACTATTTTAAAAGTCTGGGACTACAGTACTTTTATTTAGATTTTTCCAGATTTAGATCAGATGAAAGTTAGAGTCAAGGTTCTCCTAAAGTAAAATATTTGATATGTTTGAACAAACAGAAGTTTAACCTGCTTGGTTATCCTTCATATTTAAAAGCTGATTATCCTTGGGATTTTTCCAAAGAACATACAGTTTACACATCAGGAAGCCTTGTATACAATACAGTTTTGAGAAATCATAGACAGGCTTTTTTGTAGTTGTTGCACCAGTATTTGTACTAGTTGTTGCACCAGTATTTCAGACAAAATATATTTAAGGAAAGAAGGAAGGGAGAGAGGGAAGAAGGAAGGAAGGAAGGAAGGGGAAGGGAGGGAAAGAAGGAAGGAAACAGTTGTATTTTTTTGAAAGAGGAAAATATTTGACAAATAGATCAGGTTTAATGGGAAATAGATAACAATAACACAACTAAGGGCTAGATAAGCTGAAGATATGTACAATATATAAAAAACTTTCTCTGATTCATTGTCTAATGCTGAAAAATTTCTAATGACAGCTCCCCAACTGCTTATACTTGCAGAATGCAAACTGGTTCTAATAGTAACACATGTAGAGCTCTTCAAAAAAATAATTCAAGCACATACAGAATTAAGTCCCATTTCAGTCTTTGTACTAGACTGTAAAATCAGAGATTTATTATACCGCTTTTTAATTTAACCTCCTCCCAGCAATTCAAACAACTCTCCCCCTCCCTCCTTCTCTCTTTGAAGTCAATCCCTTATGAAGGGAGAGGGGGAAGAGGAATAATTCTTTCTAAAGAACAGAAAAGTATTTTTCATATACCCTTCTGCACATGTACAAAGGCCAAACAAGAGAATCTTGTATATCCGTCTCAGAAAATGCCTGACATTGTGTCTGCCATTTCCTTCCAGCCAAAGCTTTGCTCCAAGAAGATAGCTCCCCTTTCTCCTAAAAGTGGGGGGGGGGACTCTTGATGGCATGAGTGATGTGGAGTCCAGTTGAGTTTCACAAGAGGATTCATTGTTTTTCCTTATGACTGAAATGACTTGAACCTCTGGCTGGAGCATTCAGGAGCTGGCAAATGGCATCATCCCACAGAATTGCTGAAATGTTGAAATCTTGGGGCAGAGTCAAAACAGAAGAGATTTCCCCGTCCTCTTTATGCTCTTTTCTTCCCTCTGAGTAAAATATTTCAAACAGAAGGAAATGATTTCATAGTTTGATCACTTTTCTCATTTTAACAAGGCTGCTTTTGAAATACCCAAAGCAATGGAGAATATAAAAATCCTTTTTCCACAACATGTCTCTTTTCTCCCAGGATTACACAGGAATGATTTATACAGCTTACATAGGAAAGAAAATGGACTTTGGGCAGGCAGAGATTCAAATTATAAAAGGAAAGTTTTATATTTGAAAAGAAACCGTGCAGAATTATAGATTGGTGCAATTTCCAATAGACTGCAATCTTAATCGTACTTTACTGAAATCAAATTCCTTAGAAATCGCACTGAGCAAATTTGAACTGAGATACTAAAACAAAAATTTTCCAGTTTATTGTGTGAAATTTCTTAATTTACAATTCAAATGTCATCCATCGAGCCGCACACTCGAGATATTACACTTAACTTTGTCCCATGGCATAAATAGTGTGACAAATAGCCTTGACCCCACAATTGGAACTATCAAGAATACAAAGCCAAGGGTACAGGGATTAATCATGTACTATCAACTTTATCCTGAAGGTCAAGACCTTCAGCCACTTGTGTGGTAGGGAAATAAATTGCTGTAGGGAGGATATTTTCGATAACAAATATTATTGCAATATTCAACAATTATATTATTCCTAAAATGAGATATGAGCAACATTAATGATAGACGTGCTGCTCATTTTTACAAGACAGTAAACATTCTGTGTTAATTAATATTCCACTAATCATACTTCCCTAATTTGTCAGATCTGGGATGCTGGATCATAATTTCAGTATAAGCCAGAATATACGCAGAAGTCTTAAAGTTGACTTATATCATGTCCTGGTTTGCCTAAAATCTTTTACCTTTGTAGATTGGTGGGGTGAAAATGGAAATTATAGTTAACTGAAGAGATGCTGGTTTGTTCATTTTTACAGTAAAGAGAGGAACAAAGGAATTGAGTGCACATCTACAAGATTCATTCATTAAACTGAGATTATCATTTGAACCTATCCAATGTAAAGGGAAATTATAATACCACCATACATTACTTGGGGACATAAATGGATAAGGATTCACTTGAAAACCACAAAGAACCCATGGGGTTAAACCTAATTAGTAATATAAATTAGATACAACCTGTATTGTTGCATTAATTTTTTAATAAGGCATTCATTCTCTTGAATTTAGCCCTTGAGAGTGCTCTGGCACATCAAAGGCTGTGAATTGAGAGATTTTGGAAGGTAAGTGTTTAAAAAAGCAGAGAGATTAATGGAACATTGTTTACACAGCTTCAGCTAAAAGTGCTTCTTAGTATATATCCAAGGACTTTTTAGTAGGTATGAGTTTAAGAGAGGTGATGAGAATAGCCCTCCATGGCACAATGATTTTATTTGATCAAAACAATGACCTTGGCCTCCTTTCACATTTTATATTTTTATTGTTTGTTTTGGCTTTTTCTATCACTGTTACTAGCAATTCACCTTGGTGTGGTGTATTATATTCCTGATAAGCGTGTGCAACAAGGATACGGTATAAAACCGGAAGGAATGTAGAAGCTTGTGGGTCATATGAAGCAACACAATTTATGCTTCTACATTGATACTCAAACTAATACTTGATATGTACCTCTCTCTGGAAAATATGCATAAATTGTAGAAACCTGAATATGAAAATTAATGTATTAAAGAAAATTGTATGAGAAGGCAGATATTAAAAATATGCGCTTCCAAAAACTGATAAGAGAAATTATATACAAATATGTACACTGCTCAAAAAAATAAAGGGAACACTTAAACAACACAATGTAACTCCAAGTCAATCACACTTCTGTGAAAAGTGTCCACTTAGGTAGCAACACTGACTGACAATCAATTTCACATGCTGTTGTGCAAATGTAATAGACAACAGGTGGAAAGCAGAGGCAGTTAGCAAGACTGCCCAATAAAGGAGTGGTTCTGCGGGTGGTGACCACAGACCACTTCTCAGTTCCTATGCTTTCTGGCTGATGGTTTGGTCACTTTTGAATGCTGGTGGTGCTTTCACTCTAGTGGTAGCACGAGACGGAGTCTGCAACCCACACAAGTGGCTCAGGTAGTGCAGCTCATCCAGGATGGCACATCAATCACATTACTGAGCCTCATTTTGACTTGTTTTAAGGACAGATACAGATAATCAGAGTTGGAAGGGACCTTGTAGGTCATCTAGTCCAACCCCGCACCCAAGTGGGAGACCCTACACCATTTCTGACAAATGGCAGTCCAATCTCTTCTTGAAAGTCTCAACTGATGGCGCTCCCACAACTTCCGAGGGCAAGCTGTTCCATTGGTTGATTGTTCTCACTGTCAGAAAGTTTCTCCTTGTTTCCAAGTTAAATCTCTCCTTGTTCACTTTCCATCCATTATTCCTTGTCTGGCCTACAGGAGCTTTAGAAAATAGCTTGACCCCTTCCTCCCTGTGGCAGCCCCTCAAATATTGGAAGACCGCTATCATGTCTCCCCTGGTCCTTCTCTTTACTAGACTAGCCAAGCCCAGTTCCTGCAACCGTTCGTTGTATGTTTTAGCCTCCAGTCCCCTAATCATCCTGATTGCTCTTCTCTGTACTTTTTCTAGAGCCTCAACATCTTTTTTATAACGTGGTGACCAAAACTGGATGCAGTACTCTAGGTGTGGTCTTACTAAGGCTTTATAGAGTGTTATTAGTACTTCCCTTGATCTTGACTGTATCCCTCTGTTAATACAATTTAGGATTGCATAAGCTTTTTTGGCGGCTGCTGCACACTGCTGGCTCATATTTAGCTGGTTGTCCACTAAGACTCCAAGATCCCTCTCACAGTTACTGCTATTGAGCCTGGTTTCACCCAGTCTATATGTTTACTTTTGGTTTTTCTTGCCTAAGTGTAGGACTTTACTTTTCTCTATATTGAATTTCATTTTATTAGATATGGCCCAGTGTTCTGGTCTGTCAAGATCCACCTGGATCTTGAGCCTATCTTCTTGGGTGTTAGCTATTCCTGTCAGCTTAGTATCATCTGCAAATTTGGTAAGTTCCCCTTCTATTCCCTCATCTAAGTCATTAATGAAGATATTGAAGAGTACTGGGCCTAAGAGGGAACCTTGTGGCACCCCACTGCTTACTTCCCTCCATGTAGACTTAGACCCATTAAGGACTACTCATTGAGTACGGTTTGCCAGCCAGTTGGGAATCCATCTAGTGGTGGTGCTATCTATTCCACTTTTTTCCAGCTTACTAAGAAGTAGGTTGTGGTCTACTTTATCGAATGCCTTGCTGAAATCTAAATATATTATGTCCACAGTATTTTGCTGGTCTATTAATTTAGTCACTGTGTTGAAGAATGAAATAAGATTGGTACATTACATCAAAGTTGGATCAGCCTGTAGTGTTTTTTTCCACTTTAATTTTGAGTGTAATTCTAAATCCAGACCTCCATGGGTTGCTAAATTTGATTTCCATTGATAATTTTTGTGTGATTTTGTTGTCAGCACATTCAACTATGTAATGAACAAAGTATTTAATACGAATATTTCATTCATTCAGATCTAGGATGTCTTATTTTTGTGTTCTCTTTATTTTTTTGAGCAGTGTATATAGTTTGAAAGTGTAAGAATTAAAGGAGCATTTTGAAAACATGGGAAGAATGCAGAATGAAACAATGCTTGTAGAAACGCAAGCACTATTGAAGAAATAACTATTTTGTTCATACTTAGGACAGCTTAGAGATGTTGTCATTTGCAAAATGAAACACTTTAACAAGGCAATTAAGACATATTTCAATAGTGAAGGGCTTATCTGGAGATCCTGCTGACTTGGATCTCACTAATCTCAATGGTTTCCGATGCTATTCATCCCTCTCTGCAGACTGATTCAGAAATAAATTACAGATTTTGCATACTCCGTAGGACCTGGAGGAGGAAAGAAAGTTTATATTTTCATAACTTCATTGGGATTGGTGGGACAAGCTGAAGAGAACAATTGAGGGATCCTTGGTGCTCTCTAAGCTTGTTTTCTTGCAGACATTTCATTACCCAAACTAAGCAACACCATCAGTGTTAAGAGGACAATTGCTATTTAAAATGTTCAAACAAGATAATTGGTATCTGAGATCATATAAGCATACTCAGCAAATTATTCTGAGAATTCAAGGAAATTACTGCTGAGAAACACTACCACAACTTTTGAGTTTGAAAGCCAGCCTCTATTTTGCCAAACCGAACTAACCTCTAACTTCAGTTCGATGGGAGGGGGAAAAAAAATAAGGCAGTAAACTCAAGAACTGAGTTCTGGAATAAAAGCACAAATTCATTTCTGCAGTTTTGCTTTTTATATAAATAAGTATATTGTTAAATTGCATGGATCATAAATTTAACTGATACACAAGGAAAGGACAGTTCTTGCCCCTGATCTCAAGCTTCCCTAAATTTGTCATCTTTAGTCAGTATTAACGGCAAATAACTGAAAATGATTCAGGAAAGAGACAGCCAATTGGGAAAAGCTAATGTTTTCCACTAAAGACAGTGAAAATGGAATCTGCCAGTAATTATTGTTGTTGTGAGCTGCCCAAAGGTGCTTAAGATGGGCGGCCATATAAATCTTTTAAATACATGGGAACGCAAATTAAATCCTTAAAGATGGATTGGTCTGAAATAAAAAATGTTAGTGAAAATGAAATTGAATGCTTTGAAACAAATTTTTGCCAGCTGTGATTTAAAGAAAATTTGTAGTCCTTATGGGCAATAATTACAAAAATAAGAAACATTGGAAGTATTAGGAAGCCTTGGATTAATTATTGCACACTTAAAAATAGTTTTTATCCTTAAGCACATTCTCAAGTATAACAAGGCTCTAGACCTTGTCCATTGACCAGATGACCATTGCCCATCTTTATAAAATAATATGGAAGTCAGTATTAATGAAATAACCTGAAAAAAGAGCCTTGTCTCTGCTGTTTTTTAATGCCATTATCAACAAGATTTAGAAAATATTTATGGTATAATATGGAAATGTATTATTTAAAATTTATTATAACTCTGGTTGTATTCATGTTGAAATGCTGTATAATTTTCTGAATATTTATATTGAAAATATATTTCTATATGTACAAAAATACCTCTATCCCTGTGTTGAATGGGCAAGAATCACAAACCTCCTTGTGTACTGTCAGTGATTTAATTTAAAATAAGAAAGTGACAATTTATCACAGCTTTTTGCAGAATTTTTTTTATTATTCCAGGATAATTCAAATGTCTTGTTGGCTTGTTTATTTTATTTATTTATTACTCATATTTAAAGGACCAAACATCTCATAAAAAATAACTCTGGGGTGTACAAAAAATCAATAAAACGTGTGTGTGTGTATACACACACACACACACACACACACACACATACATACATATAAAAACATTTGTTATAAAAATATAACAAACATTCAAAATAAAAAACACTATACATAATTAAAATATATGAACCACAGAGAAAAAGTAAAAATTATCAGCTAAAGTGGAGTCATCTAAATATCTCCAGTTCTCTGTGGTCCCCAGGCCTGGTGACATAACCAGGTCCCGAGGGACTTCCGGAATGAAAACATGGATGGGGATAACCTGACTTCAGGATGGGGAAAACGGGGTGGGCAATATAGCGGAAAAGGGCCACCTCTGCGACCCACCAAATGTAAGTCCATAGATAGTGGTACTCACAACATGCCTTTTTTGCCAGATTTTAGTTGTGTGCTCCATAATCAAGCAAATTTTATTTAGTACTAAATTGGACTAGAAGGGATACTAAAACACAGAAAACAGCATGCTTTCGGGATAATTTCTGAAAGTGGAGGAAGAATAATTTATGTACGATACAACGTTGCTTTCAATTAAATATCCATTAAAATGAATAGAAGTACTGCTAATAGACTATGTTATAATCACTGACAAAATCCTGACATCAACTGGGAGACAAATTCTGCATCAGGTGGGAGATTGAACAGGTTCCTAATAACTTAGGTTACAACTGTCAAGAGGGAACTAGTGGGACAGCTATACTGGACCTAATTCTTACTTATAGGGAAGGAGCGATAGAGGGGGTTGAAGCTGCGGGAACTATGTTATACTGGAATTCAATATAATACAGGCACAAGTACTAAAACATAATCAAACTAGTGTCTTAGAGCTGATTTTAACAAACTTAGGGCTTGGGAATGATTCCATGGATGAAAATATTAAAGGTAAAAACAACTAAAGAAGCTTGGGAAACTCTGAAAAATATGATTATAAAAGCCCAGCCCAACTAAATACCACTGAAAAAGAAAAAACAAACAAACAAGAAATCCATGAAGAAACAAGTATGGTTGCACAAAGAACTCTCTGATAAACTGAGAGAGAAAAAATGTCAAAATTCTGCAATTTCACAAAATATTGAAATCATTTCTATCTCAAATAATTACATAGGTTGTGGTTGTGTTGCATTGCCATTTAGCAACCAGCCTAGTAATGGTAATTTAGTGATATTCCCAAATCAGTTTATATTTGCAAGTTGAAAGAAATTCCAGATGATCATGTTTTTCAGTCAGTTTCCATCATGTGCTCATCATGCCCTCCATCCAGTTAGCTTTTAAAAATTGGCATTATAACCATATTAGCATTATTCCTATATACTTCTCACTAAGAAATATGCTTTACCACCCAAGGCTCTCTGTTTCCTCTATTTCTTTCCTGCAGTAGAATTCATCCATTAAAATGTATTAACTGGGCCCAGGATCTGGGATTTTCTTTAAAGAAACTCATAATTATTTTTCTCTTCTTTCATGGAGCAGCAAGTTCCCAAACTATTGATTTTTTTTAAAAGTATATTCACGCATATGGGGCATATTCCAGACAGATTGCTAAGTGACAGGAGTTATGAAATAAGCATCTGTGTATCTGGCAGCATGAGGCTGCTTGGTCAGCTTTAAAAACAGTGATAATACCAAGGACTAATCTCAGCACCGCAAGGCAATTGTTCCACAGTGGAGGTGAAGAGACTATGTGTAGTCAATCTGTCTGTCTCTCACTCTCTCTAAATATGTTATACACAGACAAATTCTAGCATAAGCCCTCCCTCCATAAAATAACCCAGTTTTCATTAGATGTCTACCTCAGCCTTTTTCATGCAAGCAGTCATTGCCAATGGTACAAGGAGCAGAAAGTTGCTTCCTAAGGAACATTGCTGCTTTGTTTCAAATCCCTTGCTAAATGAATGTGTCACATTCCATTGTTTTTTGGCTACCACGCTTCTCCTCGTCGTCCTCAATGATAAGATTCTTTGGGTTTTTTTCTTCCCATTTCTGAACTCCCTGAGTGCATTTTTTTTTAAAAAAAGTCACAGATTGTTTTTCTTTCTTGTATCGCTAAATTTTCCATAAACTGCGGCATCCATCCCTTGTACAAACTTTATGTTCTTTCCTGAAAGTGTTAAAACTCAGAGACTTGTTGGCACATCTGTTTAAAGGAGCTGTGATGCTGAGACGTGTTAGGAAAATTCATCATTTCATTAGGGAAAATTAGTCCCAGAAATCGAAGCCCATCTAAGAATGCCAATGAGTTCTAAAGGAGGAGCTGGGAATCCTGGGAGACCAACAAACCTGGAACATACCAATTAGGAAAGACTATTTAATGAAATACAAAGGGCTATGCGGTAGCCTAGAAGTGAAGACACTCACCTCCCACTCAGAAGGTTGAGAGTTCAATCCTAGGCAGCAACAGATGTTTCTCTATCAGGGTGCAAAGAGAAAAATTATCTGCTGTGGACTCTGTGTAAATGTCAGGAAGGGCATCCGGCCAGTAAACTCCCAGCTCCATTCAGTTGCCCTGACTCCACCCTGATAAAAAATGATTTCCTCGTCATAAAAAGAAAAAAAAGAAATGTAATTAAATATAATATAATAAAATGAATGGAACCCTGTCTTTTCTGACCACCATGCTCTTAATCTATTTATCTACGTTTGTCAGGCCTTCATTTCAAAGCATGCTACATACATCAGGCCTATAAATTGCAAGTTGAAGAAAACAATAATAGCAGATACTCTAGTTAGGTTGTCTGTGAAATGTTGCACATGGAATAATAGTTTCTTATTCTTAGCATAGTGGTGGGATACATGAAATTGGGTCATATGTCTTCTCCCTTTTTGATCAATTGTACATCTAAGCTATGTGTGAAATAGTGTTAAAATAGGAAGAAATCAAAGTATGTCTGAAATCAGTGGGGTCTGACCAAATAAGTTTGGTGCTGGTTGGTACTTAGATGCTCAGCTGAAGTTTGATGTGACTGAGCATACGTTTTGCATGGAAAGGTTCTCGGTTCAATTTCTGACATCATTAGTTTAAAACATAAATGTTGTGAAGAGTTACTGCTATAAATACTCTTAATATTCTGGAGAATCTCTAACAGCCAGGACAAATTCTAGTCTACGTAAAGAAATAGGTTGCTCTGACATGAAATGCTTCTTGTGTTTCCCATGTGTATTTTCTACTTGCAAATTGGGCAGCACTAAACTATTGTCATGTGGTCAAAGCTTGTCTTCAGTCTTCTGGTCTAATGAGATGGTTGCTAGGAAACTGAAAAGCAAAGGAGGTGATTAAAGAATCAAATATTCCCAAAATAGCAATTGATGTAAGAAGAGGTAATTGTATGGTGTTAATATTCCTACAGTAGTAGTACTAATAGTGGTAATACTTATCATTATGCTATCTTCAGTAAAGCAGGGCAGCATAAATAGAATAGAATAAAATAGAATTCTTTATTGGCCAAGTGCGGTTGGACACACAAGGAATTTGTCTTGGTGCAAATGCTCTCAGTATACATAAAAGAAAAGATGCATTCATCAATAATCATAAGGTACAACACTTAATGATAGTCATAGGGTACAACAAGCAATCAAATCATACTAGGAAACAGTCAGTATAAATCATAAGGATACAAGTGACAAAGTTACAGTCATACAGTCACAAGTGGGATGGGATGGGCGATAAGGAGTGATGAGAAAATTAACAGTAATAGTAGTGCAGACATTGTAATAGTTGGACAGTGTTGAGGGAATTATTTGTTTAGCAGAGTGATGGCTTTCAGGAAAAAACTGTTCTTGTGTCTAGTTGTTCTGGTGTGCCGTGCTCTATAGCGTCGTTTGAGGGAAGGAGTTGAAACAGTTTATGTCCGGGATGTGAGGGGTCTGTAAATATTTTCACAGCCCTCTTTTTGGCTCATGCAGTATACAGGTCCTCGATTGAAGGCAGGTGGGTGGTAATTGTTTTTTCTGCAGTCCCAATTATCCTCTGAAGTCTGTGTCTGTCCTGTTGGGTTGCAGAACCAAACCAGACAGTTATAGAGATGCAGATGACAGACTCAATAATTCCTCTGTAGAACTGGATCAGCAGCTCCTTGGGCAGTTTTCTGAGTTGGCGCAGAAAGAACATTCTTTGTTGTGCTTTTTTGATGACGTTTTTGATGTTAGGGGTCCATTTTAGGTCATGTGATATAGTAGAACCTAGAAATTTGAAGGTGTCTACTGTTGATACTGTGTTTTCTAGTATTGTAAGAGGTGGTAGTATGGGGCGGGCGGGTTTCTTCTCAAGTCTACCACCATTTCTACGGTTTTGAGAATGTTCAGTTCCAGATTGTTCCGGTTACACCACGAGGCAAGTTGTACAACCTCCTGTCCGTATGCAGATTCATTATTGTCTCGAATGAGACCAATCACTGTTGTGTCATCAGCAAACTTCAGTATTTTAACAGATGGATCATTTTCATTAAATTCATTATATTCTGCTGGACTTGAAGATGATAGCCAGTGGTTTACTTAAATCCTCAGTGAATTTAAAGCATAGAGATGGCTTCATTAGGATTTCAATGGAGATGTTACCTATCTCTTTTAGGATGTAAAGCTCTACAGTACGCAGCTCAAACACACAGTAGAATTTACTTCCAGATAAGCATGCATACAATTGTGTCTGTTGCTGTTGACTGCCACACAGTTTTAAGTGTTGTTCAAACATGAAATCTGGGTAATGAACTAGAATGAATGGAAACATCAGGCCCATCAGCCCAGAAAAAAATGGAGAAGGAGGAGGATCTCCCACCTTTTATATATTTTATGAATTATAGAAAGCCTCTTCTGAGAGACTTATGCATGTTCTTAAAACCCTAAATATGCTCACCAGTGCAAAATAAAATTGGGCCCTCTCATATGCTGGTATTTGACGGGGAAGGTGTGGTCTCATTATGTTTAAAGCTTTGTCTTTCCTACCTACTATGGTTAAGTAGGAAAAGTACACCAGAGCTGTTACCAGCTTTTGCAGATGCTGCATATCCATTGTCCACTTTATGCTTCTTGTGACCTCTTGTGGTGAGCCAAAGAGGGTGCAGTAACAGCATTGCTTTGAAACTTCATGGCTTGCAGGAAACGGACAGAGGCTCTATTGCCAGAGGAATTTTTAGAATGGGGCCTGCTTTCATATGCTCTCAAGTCACCCATAGTGATGCTTTGTGATAATTTTTCCTCTGAAACAATTTTGGCAAGTGTTTTGGATCTGGATATATTGGAAAGATGACTAAACAGTTCAGCCTCATATTTCATAATCTTATCTGGGGAAGTGTTTACAAAGAATTGTCATTTAGTGTTTTCATAATGTGATATGAGAAAACTCCAGTTCTTTCCCATGAGTCAAGGAGCAGGTTTGAATTTTGAAGGTTTTCGGTGTTCTTCTCCTGCAGAATCTTGGCGATTCCCAGAACAATAATATGGGACTAATAAAAAATGCATCTGGTTAGTTAATGACCCTGATTTAATATTAATGGCTAGAACCGGAAGGGATGAATGCTATCTAAGTTATTTCTCCCACCATTTGTATTGCTTTAATATGAATCTTTTAATTGTCCTGCCTGATACATTAGTCTGATGTAGGGCTTAAGGCGTCATTGGGTTGGAGAGATGCAGAATCCAATTTGCATTCTGGGTGACCTCTGGATAATTATAATTGCTTAGCCAAACCTAGCTGCAACCTAGTGCTGGAAGTAAATGAAACCTGCATATACATAATCTTCATTTACTATGAAGTAAATAGTATATTGCTAGTTCTCACAAATTAAGTGATGTTAATATCTGCTTATTTGTGTTTTTCATGCAGGCTAACATTTCAGAAAGACAGATTATTAAATGAAACTCTGGCATGCAAGCAAGATCTATTATACATTAGAACCTCCCGCTTATCCAGAATGTGACATGAAATTCATGCATTTTGTCTGCCTGCCTGCCTGCCTGCCTTTAAATCAATTTTGACTCTGGACACTGCACTTTTCTTGGCAAGATTTTTTTAAAAAATTGATTTTCTATTAAATACATTTCTTAGTGCTTATTAAACATCATGATGTCTGGTATATAATTTGCTTAAAAGTACAAATTACATTCTTAATCAACCCTTTTTCCCAACCATTGGTAAAATAAATTCCATGTTTGATAATATTCTACATCATCTTTCTGTTTAATTTTCAATGTCAATCTATCAATTTCTGCACAATCTGGTATCTTCTTGACTATTTCTTCATCTCGTGGTATATATTCATTTTTCAAATATTGTGCAAAAATAATCCTCGCTGCTAAGACATGTAATATTAGATACATACTTTTCTTATCAAGTGTGTGTGTGTGTGTGTGTGTGTGCACGCGCCTGTCTGCCTGTCTTTAAATCAATTTTGACTCTTGTGATTGCCTGGACTCTCTGCACTTTTCCTGGCAAGATTTTTAGAAGTGGTTTGTCACTGCTGTCTTCTTCCCAGGGCTGAGAGTGACAGGCCCAAAGATGACTTCAGTGCCTAAAGAAGGACTAGAACCATGGTTTAGTTCTTCTAGCTAAGTGCTTTTAACTACCACACCAAACTGTATCTCCATCACCTACCTAGTTGAACATTAATAATTACCTGAATGAAATCTAACATTTAGAATAACACTAGGAATGTTGATGAAAACATCAATGGATTTTGCCATTATCTCCCAGTTTTGTGGTGGCTTCTGTTTTCTAATTGTATTAAAACTGAATTCCCATAGTTTCCTAGCCATGCTAGCTTTTGGAATGATGATTTAAGTCTAACAAATGAAGATTATCATTTAAGTAATGCAGACACAACCCTGACACAAGAGAGAAACAATAACTCATGCCTCAAAAAAAAAAAAAGGATTAAAACTCATAGTTTTAATGTAAAGTTTGTTTTAACCATAGGGCACCTGGTTTTTTAGTTCTAGTCATTTCAGCCAAATGTTTTCTGCCACATCTCTTTTTACAAACTGTATATATCCTACCACAGAGCTCTTGTGTCATTGATAAAAGAGGAGAAAAATACAACCACTTCCTGTTTATTTTTGGCCTTCAGCAATGATAAGATCCATAGGGGCAGCTTTGTGTGTTTTGCAACAATAAATATTTCAAATTGTTTTGACAACAGCTGGGATTCATCCATTCCATTAACTTCACATATCTTTCTGACTGTAACTATCTCTGAAAGGCCTTCTCATCCTCTTTTAAAACTTCTGGTCCTTGAAAGTTCTGTGCATAAGCAACTCCTGTTTGTTAACTAAAAAAAGTAATTTAAGTCGTATAAAATATTCCAGACACTAAATGTGAGGTGAATAAAATTTTATATTGGCTAAAATTGAAGCATAAATTTTTGCTCTGGGTCAGAGCCTTTAACCATGTCATGTTTTTGTTTTGTATTATATTAACATTGCTTCATTCACCCACCAGAAAGATATTGATCCTGTTTGATTGATAAGAATTTTGCAAAGAACCTATTACTTACCAGAGGCGTGGTGTTGGCTAAACCACAGTATTAACCTCAGGGTTAATTATGGTTTGGGATAAACAGCAGTCCAGAGAAATACCTTTCAGAATGCAGTAGGAACAAGTGTTCTCTATCACACAATTTATATTAACCTGTTTAGCTGTAAGGTCACTTAATTTCTATAAATCCATTTCCTCAATTATCTCCATGGAATTACTTCTGTAACACATGCAAGAGCATTAAGGTTAGGAAGGTTCAGTGCCTGAATCTTAGATGCTCATGGATGGGAAGATACAATAACATTCCTTATGCACAATAGTTCTGAATCTATTCTCCACAATCAAATCAGTACAGTAGGTCATAATTTGTTTTATTGCCTCTCTATTGTTATTGGCACACCCAGATCAGAACCTCACTTTTTAACTCATGGTATGAATTTCTCTGAGTTGCTTTTTTTCCTTGATGTCTTTTCGACAATGACATTTCCAGAAATGTGACGAAAGTTTTATTCAAATGCAATTAGAAAATTATTTCATTCCTATGCTGGCCAAAAGCAGTAAACTGTGAGATAGATGGATACACGTCAGTATATAACAGCAGTATATTCTTTTTTAATATAGGTCTGTTAGCAAATTAAGGATGTGCAGTCGACAAAATAACAGCTAGGGACAATGTGATATATTTAAATGTAATAAAAAACAAAACTAGTGGATTTATCGCATAAGAATATGCAATGTAAAAACATCAAGGATTTCTATTTTTGTGTTATTGAAGTGTGCTGTTTCTGAATATATAGCAGCCACACCTAGCGCCCTTCCTGCAGTGAAGGCCTATCGAGTGGAATGCAGTATGAATATATTACTGGATTTCTTAAATATACAGTAACTACTTTTTAAACAGATGCTGAGAATATGCCCTAATATAATTTTCTGATTTTTTAAAATTAATAAAGGAATATGAAAAGCGTTCTCTGGGGTTAAGAATTTTAAAATCCAGTTCTTGAAATCCCCACAAATAACTGTGCTATTTTAATGCAACCAGTACTGTGAAGAAGATAAACTGTAATTTAAAATTATAATAAGTTGAGGCCTACTTGGAAAATTCTCTTAACAAACAGCTTAAGCATCTCCCAAGCATTACACATTTGGTTGTTGCAATTTGTCTGCCTCTTCCAAGACACATGCCACTGAATCCACTGTTCTAAAGCATTCCACATTCCCAAATATTTCCTTTCCTCCTCCTGAACATAAAAACAGGGGAAATCAATGCTTGTAATGAATTAAAACACTAACAACAACAACAATGTTGTATGTAGGAGATGACCAGGCTGAACCTGAGGGAGGGGTCAAACACATCATAGGTCACCAGTCCCTGTGCGCCCACAAGAGATCTAAGTCCAGCCTCTCTTTCCCTTAAAGGCCAGTTGGTCGGATTCTTGTAGAGAGCTTAAGGTTATGCTCATTTGGATTGTCTGAAACTCCTGGTTTCCCCCTGAGCTTGACAGACTTGATTTGAACAAGAAATCAATAAGCAGCACATCTAAAAAGACCGGAGAGACCATTTAAATGCATGGCAGGAGGAAAATAAAATTATTTCAAACATCAATGACAAGTGAAACATTTAAAACAATGCACCTAGTTCTTGAGTGCTTGGATCTCTTTGCTGATAGACCTGTAATAACTTTGAGGTCTGGGAGAGAATCTTGCTTTCTTCATTCTCGTTATTTTCAGATACCTAAATAAGGAATAGTAAGGTTCAAGACATGAATATTTATACATCTTAGGCTGTTCTTTGAATTACTTCAAACAGCTATCCAGCAAAGAGGGAAAAATCACAATGATATTGTTCAAATAGAGCCATGATGGCGAACCTATGGCATGCATGCCAGAAGTGTCATCTCTGCCGGCATGCAAGCCATCACTCCAGAGCAGGTTGCCCGCCCGCCCACTAGCTGATCATTGGATAGCTTTTGTGCATGCGCAGAGATGTGCACACGCAGTGGGTCATGTGCGCATGCGCAGGGGACGTGGCCCCCCCGCATGCATTGCCTTATGGGTGCTGGCACTCACAGTGGTTAGCCATCACTGAAATAGAGTTTGTTAAGTTGTAGCTTAAGCCCTTGGCTCTAAATTCATATGACTAAAGTGGACTTTATATTAGCTCTGACTATGGACATCCATAAGGAATGGCTTATGGGAGGACAAATGATGAAAACTGTGTTATGACATGACATGTTAATTCGACTCCTTTTATATGTGCATTATGATTTGCCAGAAAAGAAGCAATGGAGCCTGTGCTTCAGTGTCACAATGCAAAATTTTGATACTTTTATACTTGTGTTTTGACACCGCGTTAACATATATAAAGGGTGGTGATTGCATTATGATGTTATGATTCACCTTTTGGCACTACTTTGGCTAGCTGAAGACATCTCTGGCCAAGATATATGTTGTTAGTTTTACTAGTACAACACTTGCACTGATTTATTGTTGTTGTGGAGTTGGATTTTTTTTTAACCTCAGCTGCAGATTACATGTGTGTTCTTGTTTGTATACTGTTAGTCGCTCAGAGTCATGGATTTGATTTGGGCAGCCATGTAAATTGATATAATAAACGAACAAACTGGATGGAGGTGAGGGGAGACAAAGCAGCAAATGGATAGGTAGTAAAGAAGTGCCATTTAAATGTTACAAAAAGGATAAAATATACCAGGCAAACAGACTTCTTGCAGACTAAGGTTATTCTCCAAAGTCATCTATAGTTTTCAAGAATGAACAGTGAACAGGTTTTGAAGGTGATTTGAAGTATATCTGGGTGCAAACATCACAGCTGTTGGTAATTCCTTAAATGAACTGGAGCTATTCAAAGAAAGTTATATTAGATTTAAGAAGCTGACAACAGGATCATTTGTGCTTCTCAGCAGATGTACAAGTGGCCAATCTTTGCCCTCAATGTTGCAGACAATAATTAGTTGCAGACAATCTTGGTGTTTCTGTTTGGGAGATATGATACAATTGAGGTATGTATTGTAGTTAGCAGGGACAAGGTACAGTGAAGAAACTTAATAATAATGCTCAGTTACAGAATTAATTGCTTCAAAGCATATATCCAATCTACCCATTGTATTAGTTCCTTTTAAAAACTTTGGAAGGTGATCAATTAATCTGCTAAAGGTAATCCAAATTCACAAATAAGTAGGTGATTGTATGTCTTATTCTTTAATAAGGATCCTTGGCTAAATATATATTTAAAAAGCAAACCAAAACATTGAGATTCACTAAAATATATAGAGGAATACATCTAGATTCATCCCCTTGCTTCATTTTGAACATCATTCTCAGACTTCAAGTGCCAGCAAATTCTTTCCGACTCCTAGCAACCTCATAGACTAGACTAATCAAATCTAGTCCAGTTCACAGAGGCTTTCAATGGATAAATGAGAATAAAATTTGCATGTCACAAAGCTCCTTCAAAAAGTGTATGATAGAAGATATAATATCTAGGCAATATTATATAGCATTTTGAGCTCTGGTAGTGCAAAAGTTAGAATGCACTGTTTGAATATTTAATGGTTCCTTTTTCTTTCTGGACTTTTTCTTATCCCAGACTAGTTTCCAACAAGTTTACTGTCTCTATGTAGAATCTGCATATTTAGTTTTTTAAAGCTGCGGTGGCGCAATGGTTAGAATGCGGTATTGCAGGCTGAGTCTGCTGACTGCCAGCAGTTCGATCCTGACCGGCTGAAGGTTGACTCAGCCTTCCAGGTCAGTAAAATGAGGATTCAGATTGTTGGGGGCAATATGCTGACTCTGTAAACCACTTAAAAAGGCTGTAAACTACAGTGAAGTAGTATATAAGTCTAAGTGCTGTTGTTATTGGCTATCTTAAATTATCGTTATATAATAGTTATGTAAAATGTAACTATTATTATATAACAGTTATATAATATAATAATGGTCAATTCATAAAATATTTCTGTGGTCTTTTTAGAGTTGCCAACAGAAAGGGAGAGGGAAGCAGTGTGTCAGCTTGCAAACCAAAAGTGCATTCCATAAATGTTTTCAAAGATAGTAACTAGGTGACTGAAGTTTCTGCCGCGCAAAATTCTAACTGAAGAACATGATTGATGACTCTTGGCTATGGATGTGTCCCATTGGAGAATATGAATTACGATACATCCAGGGGGTGGGGGAAAACCAGGGTCAAGGGTGACAATGAATCAGAGTCGGCTACATCCAGGCAGTGCCGGACATGTTAACTCCCAATAAATCCTTTCTAAGTTTTGGAAGTTTGGCTTGAGACTCATGATTTAAATGGGGTAACTTCCAGAATTCTGACAGCAATTATATAATATCTAGAAGACCAAATGTATTTTTATTTGTCTTTTCCAGGTGCTTTTATAATCTGCTGGACTCCAGGATTAGTTCTGCTTCTTCTTGATGTTTGCTGCCCGCAATGCGATGTCCTAGCCTATGAAAAGTTCTTCTTGCTGCTCGCGGAATTTAACTCTGCCATGAACCCCATCATCTACTCTTACCGAGACAAAGAAATGAGTGCCACCTTCAAGCAGATTCTTTGCTGTCAACGCAGTGAGAGCGCCAACGGACCCACCGAAGGCTCTGACCGCTCGGCCTCCTCGCTGAATCACACCATTTTGGCTGGGGTACACAGCAGTGATCACTCAGTGGTCTGAACCAAATCCCACCAAGATAAATTTAGTGCTAGGTGAATGCCTAGTGGTGAAGCTATTGACAACATTGTTGACAGTCTTTGAAGCAAGGAGAATAACAACTTTTACAAGTTCTTCTTATTCACTAATGGGTTATAGTGCTTATTGACCAATGCCCAGCCCACAAAAATTCCCTAGGCTAGCTTTCCCCCCCCCCCACCCCTTTTTTAAAAGTATAACATAAGCAGCTCACGTTGGGAGTTCAAAAAATATTTGGACAAGTCATTTAGGTCACCCAATTAGCCATTCATCAGCTGATGCTTTTACGACAGTCCTAACACAAACCATTTCTACTTCTTTAGGCTTCATAAGTGCTCCGTTGCCTTTTCATTCAGGGCCTAAAGCTTTGTCTTTTCCCTTCACCTCAAATGCATTTCCGTTTAATAATCCATTCCGCCATCACTTCACTTTGGGACACACATTTTCTGGGCAAAGAATGAAACAGTTTTAACTTTCATTACAATGCCAATAACAATGAGAACCATATCAAAATAACAGTGAGAAATAACTGTTTATAGCTTGTGTTTTATTAGTGTTTGGAAGCATGTTGTGTATATGCAGATGCATTTAATCCTCACACTGAAATTAGAGGGATATAAAAGTGTTGTTGTCTGACTATTTCGTCCCTCAAATTTTAATTGTCATTAATAAAGAGCAGAAGGAAGACTGTAAGTTGCAACAAAAATCCAATTTTCTTGTGGCCAAATACCTTAACGCAGAAACCTAAAAGTTCAGATCGAAAAGGCATTTCTTTGTTTCTTGTACCAAGGGGAAGGGTTTTTTTTTTTAATGTGAGATGAGACTTATTTGCCAGATTTTAAGGTCTGTCCCAGATTTTAGGGAAAGTTGATGCCACAGTCCCAAAAATGGATGTCTAAGAAGCAAGTCTATTGTCTGGTGATCAAATGCATGTGAGGATGGTAACATCAAGCTCTTTTCCCCCCATTTTTCTTGATGTTCCAAACAAAATCTATGGCATGGTACTCAGTCTGTCCAAATGCTAGAGTGTAAGTGGAGAAAGAGAGATTGACAGCTGCCCAGGGACATCCTAGGAGGACTTGCTATCTAATTGGGCGGCAGCAGGACTAAGACGTGCCTCTTGAGGTGGAAGATAAACCAGGATTCTCTCCATCATTCTCTCCTGCATGGCTTCTGCCACTCATTCATTGCCCAGGTGGTCTGTAAAAAAATATCTGAGGATTTCTCAGAACTCTGTAAACTGAGGTGATTACTGCAGCTGTCTGTACAAGATAGTTTCCATAGACATGATCTCACAGTGCATTTCTCCAGTAGATCAACAACTACAGTACTCTGTGTACTTAGTTATAATGAAAGATATGATCTGGGTAACAGGTCTGTGGGTAGTGGGTGGACTACAGTCTATACTAGTTTACCATCCAGAGTGAAAATATTTTATAATGTGGTGGACCTGGTCTTGTAGCACCTCTTACAGGCAGCTGTAAGATGTTGGAGAAAGCAAAGGAATCTTGGACCTGAAACTGAATTATTATTTTTATAGTATCCTCTAGTAATTGAAATAGCACCCTAATTTTACTATTTAAGAATGAGAATTTTGGAGCACT
Source organism: Notechis scutatus (assembly GCF_049901735.1). Taxonomy (NCBI): domain Eukaryota; kingdom Metazoa; phylum Chordata; class Lepidosauria; order Squamata; family Elapidae; genus Notechis; species Notechis scutatus. The sequence goes on along the minus strand of NC_142010.1, from coordinate 183,106,698 downwards.
GTTTCTTGTGTAATTTTGTTACACCCAACTGTTTCTTGCCTCAAAGTGCAAATTCCATTCATAGTTTTTACACAGAACTCCATGAAATAAGTATTTGACAGTAATCAAACCCAACAAATAAGTCTTAAGAATGAGAAAAGTGACTTTTAAATATAACATTTCTCTTTGTAAATTCTTAAGATCAAATATAAAAATGTTTACACTGAAGGCTGAGGATTTTTAGAAGCACTTGGGACCATTATGAATAATTGTATAGTGATGGCAATTTGCAGAAGTCCCCTTCTATGTTGAAAATCTGCCTATATAAGAAAATTTGCTTAGAACTCTTGTTCAACCAAATCAATTAAATGCTTTCAAATGAAGGATAATAGATTTGAGCTAGTGTCATGTTTATTTGGATAGAGTAGGTAGATTTCTAAGAACAAAATATAGCAATGTCAAAAAGATAGACTATTTAGCGATGTACAAAGTGACTAGGTTAAAATTAAAGGGAAGTAGGCTGATCCTACCAGAGGGAATATAGGAATCATGAAAGGTTCATCTAATGAAAAATACTATATTAATTTCATAATGAAATTAAGATCAGTGAGCCCATTTGTCTTTACTTATGTAACTTGTATAATAAAACAGATCTGGCTGTTAGAACGTTTTAAAATACACTACATGCTAAGCCACTAATAAAAGTTTTTTCAATAAGTATACAATATATGCTGTGAGTATCTTTTATCATTATTCAGATTTGAAGTATTGTAATGAAAATAGTCGTGCAGTAGCTGGAATTCCTATTTGTTTAACTTCTGGAAATTCTGTCCTGAGTACCTACACTGGGGTTTAAAGAACTTTCTATACATTTTTTCTGCTAGTAAATATAGTTTCATTTTCATTGTATGTGTAGCAAATGTTAGATTAGGTTCATTTGGACACCAGGTATCCAAATCATGACAGAGGTCACATTGACAAGTGGCTATGGGTAAGTAGAAGGTGACGTCTATTCCTACTCTCCAGAAACAGTTGGTGGCCCATACTTGTGATGGGGCAACCTGGCAGTGCATATGTATGGTAAGTCACACTTAATGGAAACACATTAGGAAATTCCTTACTAACTGGATGGTCTTTGGCTGCAGAAGTTCAATGATGAAGAGAAAGACTTGGTGATACATGTACAGTAAGCATGGACTAGGAAGAACAAGTGAAAATCAAGAACTGATGACATCTGAAGGGCTTTCTTGCCATGTCCAGAATTACATTCAGTTCAGGATTATATCTTAAATTTCAGAACAGACAACCTGTACTAGGAAGCTTACCTTTGACAAATAAAGGCATTTAAATTCTGAGAAGGATTTTAAATTACATGCAAATCGTGTTATAGTTTTGTTTGGTCATATTGTTTCACAGTTTTTCAATAATAGGAGAAGAAGCTGCAGTCAAAAAGGATTATTTGCAGTTTTAAAATAGGCCTAGTTTCCAGCCAGGTTTTTTTTGGGGGGGTGGGGGGGGTGGCATATGAAAAGCAGTGGGGAACATTGCAAATGAGAAATAATGACATCTGACTATCACCCCTCTCAGAAAAAATTGCAAATGAGGAACAGCAATGGACAACAAAGACCTTCCCTGGCCCTATCCTTTTGATTCAGGCTCTTCCCCCCCCACCCTTAAATATGCTGCATGAGTTCATTCATATAATATACCAAGATGAAAACCAAACAAACCACATGGACATCTTGAACCACTAACTAAAAGGTAAAGTATGCGCATACTGCCAATATACTCAATACTTCAGCTCTTCTTGGTTTCTTCAAAGTACCAGTTTAATTCAGAATGCTACCTTTAAACCAAAGGAGAGCTATTTTGGAAATGTTCTCCTTTTTATTTATATGATCCTTTGTGATTCTCAAAGGCATTGCATAAGTTTTATCTGTTGTCTAGCACAAGGCGAGTGTTCTGCTATATTAGGCTTGTTCTGTACTGCCCTTCCACTTTCATAACAACTGCAATATTTCCTTTACAGTTTATACAGCTGTCTGAAGACACATTTGCTTATCCTCTCACTGATCACATATAAAATGTCATCATTCTCTCACAATTTGACATGCCCTTAAAAAAGAATACATTGTGTTCCTTTTTTGACTCTTTGGGTCTGTATTGGGGGATTGTGTATTTGTTAGCATTAAAGACCTGGAATTTCTTCATGATTGATTGATTTACAGTATATCCCAAAATTTTCATTCAGGTGCTCAAGTCAGGTACTCCCCCAAATTTAGCTCAATCCTGTTGCATTGTATTCCAATAAAAGAGCATGGTGGCCATAGTAGAGAAGAGCCACTCCAGGGCTATTTCTTACTTAGATAGCATCGCTTCATTACTTGGTAGCAAAAGCCATTTTCAAAGCTGATCTTTTTTTTCTTTAACTACTTATGTCCTCTTAACAACCATATTGGGTGGAGGAAAACTGAAAGGCCAATTGTGGCAGGACTTTCCACATGGTCAAGGTTTTTTTTTCCCCTTTAAAGTCATGGTTAAGGAGCAAATGACCATTTGCATCCAAGAATTCATCCCATTTTTATATGACCTTGCACATGGTATTTTAGAAACAAAACCCATGTTTAAAATTGTATTTATTTGTTTGTTTGTTTATTCATTGCTAAACAAGGCACTTGATAAGTGTCATGGGGAGTTTTTTGCCATATTTTTTTTAAGTTGTTAATGAAATTACACGGTCGTTAAACAAATCCATCTTGCCCCATTAACTTTGCTTGTCAGAAGCCAGATGGTGAGGTCGCAGATGGTGATCACATGACCACGGAATGCAGAAACTGTTGTAAATACATGCTAGTTGCCAAGCAACCAAATTTTGATCACATGACCATGGGGATGCATAATTGCGAGGACTAGCCGTAAGTTACTTTTTTCAGTGCCGTGGTGAGCTTTGATGGATGTTAAACAAATGGTTTTAAAACAAGGGCTACCTGTGACTTATTTCTATCAGCTCTCGTTAAAATGGACTTACCCTGACTGTAGTCAACTAAAAATATGCATATTTGCAAATCTGCACATATCCATATCGGATATGGAAAATTGTGCTAATTCTAAAAAGAGGGTTGATAAGTTCATATCTCCTCAAATACAGTCACAGCAATCCCAATCACCATCGTCAGGGATTTTGGATGCTGAGAACTGTATTGCAGCCATAAGTAGAGGATAAAATCTCCCCGTTTCTGGTTTAAAGTTGTTTTTTTCCTGAACCATAATTACTGGAATGCTCTTTTGACCATTCCAGTTAATATACTTTTTTTCTTCAGAGAATCCCATTTGTATTTAAGCTCAATTTTATAGTTATGGATACAAGTTACGGTTTTGTTTTACAAAATTCTTTAAAGGTTCAGCTTAAATATACCTGCCACAAAAATATCCTAAGAATGCATGTCATTTGAATCCATGCAGCCTTCTTGGGATTTGAACTATTCCACTGTATATCATAAGACTCTTTAACTTGGTAGCTTCCCACATGCCTCTGTCAAAACCCAATTTGTTAGGAGCAAAAATAAAGGCTGAGGTTATCCATAGGTCAACCTAGTGTATATGCATTGACTGTGTTGTTTAAGCATGCAACTTTCTAAAGCCAATGTTCCTACAAAATATTCCAACAAAAATGCCAAATCTTGATATTCATATTCCATATTCCTTCATATTTTGGGATTCTTGCCCTCCACTCCACAACCTCTGCAGATGGGGAGAATTAAAGTCAAGGGCCTTTTCAGGAGAGGCCAAAAGAATCAAGAAAGTGGGTTGGACTGAATATCTGAAGCCATGACTCTTTCTGACATGTGTGTAATGTAATTTAAAATGGAGGAGGCTTTGATTATGAGGTTTCGCCTGCTGTCTTGACTTTTTTGACAGCTCCAGTGAATTTCCCTTGACTAAAGGGGAACAAGCAGCTGAATGAAATACAGTTGTTGGGTTGACTTAGTGCAACATTTCATATGCCAGTAAGAAATCCATCACTCATTGATGCAGGAAGAGATCCCATTAACTACTCTGTAAATTGCTTTTGAGTATGGGTAGTACTTGATTTATAATGGAAATTATGTTAAGACCCTCAAAAAGGTACTTATAACCCAAGTTTCAAAGTTACAACTGGTGGAGTCTCTCTCCCTCACTGTAACTGCGCTCCTTGTACTGGTCGCTTCTCCTGACCAGCTTTAGGTTCCCTTGCCAGTTGAATAGCAGGTTTGGGAGCCTTGGGAGACCTGGGGAACCCCAAGAGACAGGGAGCAGAGCACCAGATCATGCCTCAGTGATGGGGGTGGGCGGCTTGGGAGGTCTGGTGCAGGCAGACAGGCCCCGGCCTCTGCTAGGCCTGCAAGGGCCTCCTGCACCCTGTGCTCCACTTAATGACTGGCACTTTCATTTGCATTTATTTATTTATTTTTACTTGTTTGTTTGCCAAACATGTACAAGATAACAAGTATAAGTATGAACGTAAACAAGAACAAATGGGTAAATACAGATAAATAGGCACAGTAAGACAGGGACGGTAGGACCTCTTAGGAATGGGGTGAGGTCCACGGTAGAAAGCTTGAGGTTGAAGCTGTGAGGGTTTGAGGCTGTAACAACAGAGTCGGGTAGGGCGTTCCAGGCGTTGACCACTCTGTTGCTGAAGTAGTATTTTCTGGAATTGAGTTTGGAGCGATTTACTTTTAATTTGTATCGGTTGTTTGCCCGTGTATTATTGTGATTGAGGCTGAAGAAGTCGTTGACAGGCAAGATGTTATAGCGGACAATTTTGTGAACGATGCTTAGATCGGACTGCAGGGGGTGCCGTTCTAGATTGTCCAAGCCCCCACCCCCACCAAAAAAGGAAGGGGGGTCATTAAGTGAGATGCTTCACTTAATGGCCGTTGCTATATGTGACTGTCAAGGAATTGCACAGCCAGTGTCCAAATGAAGCCAGAGTCGCTGACACAAACTTGTAGTTTTATATAAATATATTTTACATCTATATTTACAGCAAACAAGATAGTTAGGCAAACAGGAGCACCATGAGGTAAATCACGGAGCACACAGGGCGTAGGGAAGAAAAAGGCAGGGGAAAAGGGAAACTCCCCCTCCCGACCCGCAGCAGCCAATCGCAGCACAGATTGCCTCACACAGGAACCAGCATTCTCCAACCAGTAAGCTATCATTGTGTGTTCTGGCTCATTGCACAAACCCACTTGCTCCAGCTACTAAATAAATATAAATACCTTAACAACAGACTATATATTGGGCAGGCTCCATTACGGTCATAAGCCAAGGGACCTGTAACTGCATAGGATTGTCCTATTAACTACATTTGGCCTCATATTCTATCTTAAACCTTTGTTCCTAGGTTACAAAGAAAGGTGGCCAGCATAGTATAGTCCACATTTATTCTCTTTTGAATTGCTGCTTATTATTGGGCTGGCTAAAAGAGAGTAAAATCTGAAAACGAACATAGCTTTTAATTTTAAAGTCAAAATTGTGATTGTTGTTTGCCTTCCTATGTGGGAAACCTGCCTATTGCACAAAGGGGGGAAAAACACGTGTGTGGTCTTGGAAGGTCATAAAAAATTGTGCAATACTTGGGTTTTTTTTACAGTGGTCTTTTGAATTCAGGACCATATTAAAATGGAGACTTTCTTTAAAATCTTTTGGAAACACAACAAAATGAAATAATAAGAATAGATAAGCTGTGTGGAATGCTCCCTTTAAACAGAACAACACGATAGATTATTATATTTCTCCTGGAAAGCAAGAAGCAATATGAGGTCAACTCACCTTACGGTGCCAAAGAACAGTTGTTGTTTTTTTAAATTATCCTCATACGATAAAAAGAACAGAGGTTTAGCCCATCGGAAAGGTTCAGCTTGTTCAATTGCACTAACTCACCAAAAGAAAAACAATCAGTTGTTGGGGAGGCTGGAAGATGATAGCACTAGGACCGTGATGGCGAACCTATGGCACACATGCCACAGGTGGCACGCAGAGTCATTTGTGTGGGCACGTTAGCCCCAGCCAAACTTACCTGCACTGCGCATGTGCACGCATCCCAGCTTATTTTTGGCCCATTTGAGGCTGTTTTTGCCTTCCCGGAGGCTCGAGGGAAGCCTCTGCAGCCTCAGGAGGCTGAAAAACGGGCCTTCTGGAAATACCGGAAGTGTTGAAACGGGAGGGCAAAAACAGCCTCCCCCAGGCTCCAGAGGCCCTCCGGAGGTTGAAAACGGGCACCTCCAGTATTTCTGGAAGGCCTGTTTTTCGGCCTCCCAAGGCTGCAGAGGCTTTCCTTCAAGCCTCCAGGAGGGTGAAAACGGCCTCAAACGGGCAGAAAATCAGGGGGGAGGCACGCGCATGTGCAATACAGGTAAGGGGGCGGGGCAGGGGTATTGCGCACGCATGTGCAGGGGGGCCAAGGCGCATTGCATTGTGGGTGCTGGCGCATGACCTAGGAATACAATTGACCCCAGAATTTATGTTGCTAAGTGAGAAACTTTGTCCCATTTTACTACTTTTTTCCTTGCCACATTGGTTAATTGAATCACTGCAGTTGTTTAACACGGTTGTACAGTCAATCTGGCTTCCCCATTGATTTTGCTTGTCATAAGGTCGCAAAACCGTCATAAATACGAACCAATCATCAAGCATCAGAATGTAAATCATGTGACCATGGGGATGTTGCAATGGTCATAAGTGTGAAAAACCATCATTAAGTCACTTTTTTCAATGCTGTTGTAACTTCAGTCACTAAATGAACCATTGTAAGTGGAGTACTACCTGTACTTCCTTAAAGTAGAAACTGAATTTCAAAATGGCCTAAAAGGTTTTCTTTTTAAGTTATTAATGCAGATTGATTTCTATAATTCTTTCGAATTGCTTATGCCCTCCCTTCCCTTTCGTTGCTCCTCAATTCTGCTGTGCATCGTACACATACCAAAGTTGAATTTGAACTCAGAAAATAGGATCTCCAGATTAATCATCTGGATGTTGGAAACTACCCTGTTTCTCCAACAATACGGCCTCCCCCAATAGGAAGTCCCAGCATGTTTTATAGGCATGAAATGAAATTAAGCCCCTCCCCCCCAAATTAAGGCCTATATTAAAACATGCGAAATGGGGGGGAATGGTGGGGGGGGCTTGCCGTTAGGAAGTACTTTTGTTGCACACCCGGATATGGTGCTGCCTGCGTTGACCCGGATACGAAGTGCCCCACCAACGCCGAGGTCAACATCCAAGCCATCGCCACCCGCCCGCCCAAAGATGCAAAGGGGGGGGGGAATTAAGTCACCCCCGAAAAGACAGCCTAGCCATTTTTTCGGTGCTCAAAAAAAAATAAGACCCGGCCTTATTATATGAGAAACACGGTATAATCCCAATGTATCTGGAGGATGTCAAATTGGGAAGAGGCTGATTAAACAAGCTTTTCTCAGTGGGGGGGAAATATTCTTTTGTTAGCTTTCGTGGAATCATCAGTTTGATTCCATTATGTACACTCTGTGTTTCTTAAAACAGAGCCTTATCTTTCCAAATCCTCTAAAACATTTTAAACAAATTAGGAAACTCTTGGGCCCATTCAGTTTGTTCTTTTTGGAGGGGGGGGGGTAAGAAACATTGTTTCAAAATGGGTGCTTAATTACACAGTAAGTTAGCCAAGAAAAATATTTGTGCAACATCGTGCTGAGTCAACATATGGTTTGGAATAAACAACAACCTCATTAGTTTGGTTTCTGTCATGGAAGTCGCTAATAAAACTGGACAGCAACTGAAACATTGCAGCTTGCATTAGAAGAGTCTGTGCCAATCCCTAAAAGGGTATTTTTCTTCGTCAGATATTCAAGGAAATAGGGTTTCCAGTAAATACCATGAGTTATGCTTCTGACCAAAGGAATGCTGTGCTGATTGGCTTGATTGGGTAACAGTAGCTTCTGCCCATCAGAAGACAGATCAGTGTTTCTTTGAGCAAGGATGATATGCTTGCAGGAATGAGCAATGCATCTCTGCTGGACCAAGGGCTTTATGGAGGAGGTTCAGTTCTACCCACTCAATGCAAGGAAATGTATGCTTATCTTTAAAAGCACTCTGTGAAAAAGGCAACACCCTCCATCCTTGATGTCTATTTTTATTTGCAACTGGCCACATCTTTCCAGAATCATTGGGCTTTCCCCTATAGGAAACAAGATACTGGATTGGGTAATTCCCTGATCTGATCCCGTAAACCCCTTTTATAAAATAACACAATTCTATTGCAAAATGGTTTAAATGTTAGGCCTGAAACAGCAGCTTGTTATTTTTTTATGCCTTCTGAAACCAGGTCCTTGATATTGGCTCAAGATATTTTATTTATTTATTTATTTATTTATTTATTTATTTATTTGTTTATTTATTTATTTATTTATTTATTTATTTATTTATTTATTTACGTTTTTTGTCAATTGCTTACAAGATAATAGGTATAAGTAAAAACATAGTTATGAATACATGGATACATATAAGAAAAATAAAAGAATAAAAGAAACAATAGGACAGGGACGGTAGGCACGTTGGTGCGCTTATGCACGCCCCCTACAGACCTCTTAGGAAAGGGGGAGGTCAATAGCAGACAGTCTAAGATTAAAGTTTTTGGGGTTTGGGGAAGAAACCACAGAGTCAGGTAGAGTATTCCAGACATTGACCATTCTGTTGCTGAAGTCGTATTTTGGTGCGATTAACCGACTGATGGCATCGTCTGCCGTCAATTGAAGATTTACATTTTTAGAATGATTCTCAAAGAGGGGCACTGCAGGATCCTCTAAGCTGGGGTCCCCAACCCCCAGGCTATGGACCAGTATTGGTCTGTTGCTTGTTAGGAACTGGGCTGCACAGCTGCAGATGTGCAGCAAGTGAGCAAGAAGATCCTCTGTATTTGCAGCTGCTCTTCAGCACTAGAATCACAGCTTCAACTCCACCTCAGATCACCTGGCATTCAATTCTCATAGGAGCACAAACCCTATTGTAAGCTGCACATGTGAGGGATCTAGGTTGCACATTCACCCTCCACCCTCTCCCCCGGTCCATGGAAAAATTGTCCTGCACAAAATCTGTCCCTCATGCCAAAAAGCTTACAACCGCTGTTCTAAGCATTGGCACCCTAGCCAGTGCCTACTCAGCCTTAGCCTAAGGCCAACCTTGCATGTCTCAAGGCACAAATATTCAATTATTAGAATGATAAGTGCCATGAGATTTCATGTGAGCGCTCCTTTTGCAGACGAATCTCATCCTTTCCGTGATTGCATCAGAAAAAATGAAGTCTTTCTGATCTCTTTATTAGGAATTGTTTAGGGCCTTACAAGTCCACAGCTGCAATTTGCACCCTATTTCTCAGATCAGCTACCATGGGATTGTAAGTGGATGTGAAAGGATTTCCAGCCATTCCATAGCTCTGCAGATTTTTAACCGGGGGTGAAGTGCACTTGCTGTTTTCCTCAACAGACCGTCACATGTCTGGACCTTAAGAACTTCCTGTTCTTTTCTTGGAGACATGCTGTATCATTCTGCTTGTTGGGCTCAAGATCCCTACCCTCCTCCTCTGTAATCCAACCCTGCCTGTCTCATTTCTTGGCATCCCAGATCGTGAACTAAACCCATCTCCAAATTACAACTGGTAAATTTAGAAGTCAGTGATATCACTGCCAAGGAGAATGAATGATACTCTTTTCATTCACTAACCCTACTGGATCAGCTCTTCACCAAGCTATTTGTTTACACAGGATGTTGATCCTCCAGCTAAAGTCACAAAAATTCAAAGTCCTCTATGATTGAAGCACAGAAATATCCCTCTGCACCTGGTCAATACATACCATGTACTCCCCTTGCAGTCAAAGTCAATATAGGAGGCTTGAAATGAGCTTATATTTGCAGCATTTCAACAGTAGCTGTTATGTTTTAACCACACGTAAAACTGTCATTCATAATAAGTTGTGAATCAGTGTGCAACTACAGTTGCTACCCATTCATGGTCTCGGTGATGGTAGATTATATATATGTTTGTAGGTGGAGTGTCCCAGAAGTAATATGGCAGTCAAAATTTTGCAATCAGTGACTGATATTTATTTGGTGACTGCTTCTGGGGTACCAGGTATACATCTACATAAAAATGAGTGGGGCTGAATTTTTAGGGAGAAAAAGCTGATGTATCTTCCCATGACCTTTTCTTTGAGGACAAATCCCCATAGTATTCAAACCAAATATAAAATCAGATGTAAGAAAAATCATTTAGAACAGAGATCAGCAATTCATAGCTCCAAAATGACTGCACTCTGGAAATCTGATACTAACCAAACAGATTGCAGAAACAGAATTATTCATATTTTAAAAAGTAATATATTTCCTTGTTTGTTTAGCAAGTTCATATGTTGTCCAGTTCCTTAATGGCTATGGGTGGCCTAGAAAAATGCTACAAAAACAATAATAAAACTTTTAAATAAGAACTGTAAAGCCAATTCCCCCTGACTTCTAAACAAACATATTAGATTTTTAATGGCCTGACTAAATACATATATTTTGAGTCCATTCCTGAACCATGAGAGGGGGGGGCTTGCTTTCAATCTGGGGATAATTTATTTGTATATGATAAGTTTGCAACGCAAAAAGGAGATTATATTTTGCTTTTCATAAATGTCACCTTTTATGGAGTGACATTGAGGAGGAACCACAACAGACCATTCAAAATAAGTCTCCAATATCAATGTAAAATAAAGTTTATTTCTATATTGTATGAAACAAAAGTTATAAAATTAGAAACAGGTTTATACATTGCATACATCGATTTCCAGAATTAACCTTTGATATGGCATCTTTGCAATGATAGGCTATGGAAAAAGGAAAACTTGCACATCCTCATGTAGTCTCAGTTAATGTCATACAAAAATCTCTAATTGCTCTAATCTTTGGCTTTTGAAAATTCTGATATGTCTTATTGTATAAATGTGTCCATCCCAGCTGCCTGAAAAGTTGTTCTCTTCATACTTGTGATATCCTTTGTATTCGTATTTGAACAAAATGGCAGAAGATAATGACCATTTCTATGAGTAGTTGTTTCTGATTTGTCACTCGCTGTTTATTTTTCAAGATATCTGGTGAAACAAAACTAACAAATATTGATTGTTGCTGCTTAGATTCACCACAAAATCTGTCAATTGACCTTTTCTGGATTCTACTTGGATACCCCATCCAGTATTTAAATCCAAACATAAACTTTAAATCTCTTGTTTTGGGATGTGCTTTGGTTCACTGCACTGATTTCTTAATTCAGAAACTTGATATATTATCAGTAAAACAGCAATAATCTAGTCTATGAAATGAAACTGCACCTGCCTCTACAAGTTCAAATGACACAGGTGGTGACATAGCATGATATATATTCAAATACTCAAACCCAAAAGAGAAACCCAGCTATAAACCCAGCTATAAAGGGCAACAGAAAGGCAACTTAAACTCCCCTTGAGACAATATGGTGGACATGTGACAAAACAAAGAAATATTGGAATAGGATTCACATCTTAATACAGATCGTTAAAGTGAATATAAAGATAAAACCAGAGGCTTTTCTTTTGGGTTTAATGGAAAAAGGTTTTGAAAAAAATGGTACTTTGATGTTATATACTGTTTGTTAATGGAAGCAAGATTACTTTATGCACAAAAATGGAAGGACACTGATTCCCACAATGGATGAATGGCTGAAAAAGTTGATGGGGCTAACAGAGATGACCAAATTGACTGCTCTGATTAAAGAAAAGTACACAATTAATGTTGTTTCTACTTGGAAACCACTCTTGGACTTTGTGCTTGAGGTGCGGGGGGGTGAAGCTTTGATTTTGGCACTTGCCAATTAGATAGGTTTGTTGTTATAGAAAGTCTATATAATTCTATAAAAGTAAAAAGTTGAGGTTTGATTCTGTTATCTTATTCTACTGCACTTTTTCTTTCTTCCCTTTGTCCTACATTTTTCCCTTCCCTTCTCCCTCCCTTGTTTCCCCATTATTTTCTTTTGTATCTTTGTATTTTACATTATACTTGGATAAACCAATAAGAATTTCTGCAACTGAGACAGTATATAATCAAAATAATAGCTGCTAATCCAGGAGTGAAATTCAAAATTTTTCCGTACCAGCTCTGTGGGTGTGGAAGAAGGCGGGCGGGTATGGGTGGGGCCAACCAATTCAAATCGTCACTACCACCGAGGTGGTGTGAGGTGGTTGAATTTCACCCTTATCCTAAGTGATCCGAAAAATAGTATTCACCACTGAAAGATATAAAACAAGATTTGTCCTTGTTTATTCCCTCTTATTTATTTGCAAGAAAGGATTTCAACAGCGTTTCCAAATCTGGAGCTCTGAAGATATATTGGACCAACTTTCTGAGAACTGGTTTTTCCACACGGTTTGAGGAATCTATGCTCCTTTGCTTTGCAACCAAAGGCTACTAAGCATCATAGACTTTGACTCTCTATTTCCCACTAATCCCACAAAGGCTGGAATGCTAGGCTAGAAAGAGCCACCTTTTCTTTTCAACTCTACCACTACATCACCGCCAAAAATCAGCAGGATGAGGCCAATTCACAGTATACCAATGAAGGCTTTATTAAGGAAAAAGCTAGGAAGACATTTGTTTACCTTTCACCACTTGTATGACTCCATTCTTAATAAAGCCTCCAATAGGGCATTGATGTTTGGTTAAGAAATCCATCCATCAAGAGATGTGTCATTGTGGCCGTATAATCCAGATATTTGTTTTCGGTCCTAGAAGTATGTGAGCCATATGTGGGATTCAGTGAGGAAAATAAGGAGCTGGTAATGGGCAGCTTTGTGAGGGATCTCAGAAAGAGAAAATGCAACCAATTGTTTCTGAATTCTCTTAATGTATAATAGCAAGACCTCCTGCTGAATCTAGCTTTAAACAAAGTGTCCTTTAAGAAGATGAACTTGAGGTACAGAATGAGTGTGAGAATGCATGGAAATATGATTAGAAGTAGAATTCATTGTTGCCTCTTTCCTGCCTCTACTAGTTTTCAACTTAATGAAAACTATGAACTGAAATTAACTGTAGAATAAAACAAACTCATGGTACAAATAGAACTATTGGCCTTAGAATTGGCAACAAAGATATCAAAGTGGTGGATAGCGTCTGCCTTTTAGGATCAACCATCAATAGCAGAGGTCTCCAAACTTGGCAACTTTGAGACTTGTGGACTTCAACTCCCAGAATTCCCCAGCCAGCATGTCTTAAAGTTGCCAAGTTTTGAGATCCCTGATCAATAGTAAAGGAATAAACAGTCAAGAAATATGCTACAGATTAGCACTTGGTAGAGCAACTATGAAAGCCTTGGAAAAAATGTTCAGATATCATAAAGAGCCTATACCTAGATATATCAAAAAAGGGCAAGCAATAGTATTCCCTGTGACACTTTGTGGAAAAGAAAGTTGGATTTTGAAGAAGCAGAATAGAAAGAATGTATTGATGGTTTTTTTTTTAAAATTTTGGTGCTGGAGAATAATCCTGAAAATACCTGGACAGTAAAAAAAGATATTCATAATAGAACAAATTGATTTCACCTACAGCTTAAATGTCCAAGGTTCAAATTATCATATTTTGGAAAGATTTTGCTAAGAACTAGCTCTTGTGAGAATTCTATCATGCCGGGAAAAGTTAAGGAAAAGGTAAAATAGAATGATCAGCAACAAGGAGAATATATTCAATTACAGTGGCAAGGGATGCATCACTAAAAGCTTGAAGGATCATATTAGGGATAGACTATAATGGGGGTGGGGGGAATCTATCTACATGGTTGCTAAAAGTTAACACTTATCTGCTGGCACATAACCAGTCAATCACGTGGCTCAGCAACCCCCATTCCTTGAATCAAAATATCTATTAGAATGATAGATACACTAAAATTGGCAATAATAGAAACCACTGTCTGGTATACCCACTCACATTAACTCAATTCCTATTTTTGTGAAAAGCCAAGATAGAAGGCGTGGCAAGGTGGAGCAACAGAAATTAGAATAGACCCTAGAAAATTCAGTAGTTCAAATCCTCAAATCACTAAATTATGAACCGAAAACAAGAACTTTTGTGCAAATTTTCACTTTCATGGCACAATTGTTCTTCCACCTCCAAACAGGTTTCCGTTTTGTTTCATAAGCCTAGATTCTACCTGATGTGCACTATGTCTTCTATTTTTATTCCAACCTCCCAGCTGTAGCTGTGGTATTTATCGAATTCCATTAGAACAGCCTTACCAGCACTAAGAAATCATTAAGTGATGGAACCGACAATTTCCATGGTACAACCGTGGTCTCAAATACAGTTCCTCATGTACAGTTCCTCAATCTAAGAGAGAACAGGAAATACCACTGCCCTTAAAGTTAGAATAGGACACAAAGCTAGATCAGACGATGTTCAGATTAAGGTAAAACCATTATATACAGAGAGACAGCTGTGTAAAATCAACAGTGATATTCTGGAAATTATTTGGAATTGAGTTTTCAAAAATAGTCTGAAGCCTGACACACCCGAGGCTTGTCTGTTCTTTCAGTTCATTTTGTACTTGGAATTCTGCTGCTGAGTTAGCTAACTATTGTTTTGTTTTTAGTAATCCGTCTTGATGTATTTTCTAGCCACATTGGATTCTGAGGCACGGCAAAAAGTTTTATTTGAAAGTTTTAAAACTAAAAATGATATTTAGATAATGAGTTATTTTTTAAAAAATTGCAATGATGTCTCTTTTGGACCCTGCTTCATTTTCCTATGGGAGACATTGCCTGAATCATAATGATAAAGACAGATGATGTGGTAAGTGCAAGTTCTTTCTTTTTCCAAATTTAAACATTGAGGAAAGAAGAAAGGACATGCTGCGTTCAAGAATTGTCTTTCCCAACCCAATCCCCACCCCACCCCCGATCGCCATTAGTCTGTCTGGGAATTCTTAGATTTGTTATCCAATACACCTGAAGGGTTCAGTTTGAGAGTCCCTTGCTCCGGAGAACAGTTCACACCTGTTCAGTAGCCATTGCCCTCTCGTACATTCGCTCCAGAATACGGTGGATGCCTGCGAAGCTCGGCCTATCCGAAGGCAACTTGCTCCAACAAAGGCGCATCAGGTTATACAACTCCAAAGGGCAGTTATCTGGGCACGACAGGATATTCCCATCTCTGACGTAATAAATGACTTCCTCGTGAGCCATCCCATAATAGGGTTGCATGCCAAAGGCAAAAATTTCCCATAGGACCACCCCGTAGGCCCAGACATCGGACTCGGTGGTATAACGGTTGTAGAAGATAGATTCCGGGGGCATCCAACGTATGGGGATGGCGTCGTTTTCGTTGGCCTTGTAATAGTCTGCCGAGTACATATTTCTGGAGAGGCCAAAGTCAGCAATTTTAACCACCATGTTTTCTCCTACCAAACAGTTCCTGGTGGCCAGGTCCCGGTGGACAAACTTGCGTTCTGAAAGGTAGGCCATTCCGGCTGCTACCTGTTTGGCAATGCAGAGCTGGTCAGTGCAAGAAAGAGTGAGCACGTTGAGGCTAGAGGGTCTGATCTTTGGCTCGAGGTTGTTGTTGGTTGGGTTACAGAGGCTGCGTGGTGATCGGTTACGCAGGTATTCGTTTAGGTCTCCAAACGCCATATATTCGAAAAGCAGGCACATGGGCTTTCCGATAGCACATACCCCTGAAACCAAGAAACCCTATTAGATAAACAAGATTTATTTTCATCATTTCATAAGCAAGAGTTATTTCATATGCCAAGAAACAGGGGAGCTGAAAAAAACAGTACCTCTTGGTTCTCTTCATAGTTTATGTCTCATGATACAGGTAGACCTCAACTTACCTCAGTTTGTTTAGCGACTGTTCAAAGTTACCACAGTACTAAAAAAAAAGTGGCTTATGACCTTTTTTCACACATTATGACCATTGCAGGATTCCCGTGGTCATGATCAAAATTCAGATGCTTGGCAGGTGTCCCATATTTATGACGGTTGCAGTGTCCCAGGGTCACATGATCACCTTTTTGTAACCTTCTGCCAAGCAAAATCAATGGGGGAGCAAGATTCACTCATTCACTCTGTTACTAACTTCACAACTGCAGGGATTCACTTAATAGCCACAGTAAGAAAGGTTGTACAATGGGGCAGAACTCACTTAACAACAGACATTTTGGGCTCAATTGTGGTCATAAGTCAAGGACCACCTGTTACATTGTTTCCTCTAACAGTTGAATGCATATTATGCTTCCCCCACATTGTTGGCTTACCAGAAGTGATGAAAAATGTAGCTTAACCCAATGGGAAATTGCCAGGTTGGGCTACCAAAAGGGAAGCTTGCTTTTTCTGCTATGAAATCACTGCTTATGGGATAGGCAGCCATATAAATTCTTAGAATTAAATATAAATAAATAAGATTAAATTCACAAAACAGAAGAGTTATCCTAAAGAAAAGCAGGTGTTTTAAAGGATCATTATTTGTAGGGCAGAAATAACCATTTGATAATGGAGGTAAAAGAGGAAGAGAAGGCAACATAAAGAAAATACAAAATAATTTCATCTGCAAAACAAGTGGCCAGGACTACATTTCCTCTTTGAGTGTAGCAAAGATGCTTTACTCCCTCTTGAAAAGAATTCCAAAAACAATTTCTTTTGTATTACCCCAAATGATTTTTTCTTAACAACACTAGCAACAGGTCCCACTTTTTAAAACACCTTAGCTTCCAGTAACAATGGATTCAACCACAACTGAATGATTCAATTAGCTTTGGATGCCAGGAATATGTGAATGATAAAACAAGGAATCACCTAAGGGTATATATACAAAGTACTCTTCTCTCATCCAATCATCATTCAAACTCATAGTCATTTGTGAGTTAAATGAGGTCACTGGACATTGTTGATGAACTTTGTTCATTGTATAATCAGAACATACAATCCTCCATTCATACTATTAAATTGGGAAAAATGGAGACTGAGAAATGCATAAATATTGATCATACTTTTACGACACTTTTCTAATGAACATTCAGTAGCTAGGTTTGAATTTTTGCTAGTGCCTTCAACTGTCTTTAAAAGAAAAAGTAAGCATTTCTTAGTGTGAAAACATCTGGATCTGACTCCAAGAAAAGTGTCCGCATGGAAGTTTGGGTCAAAGGATGCTCAGCAGTCCCATAACCCTTTGGCCTTTCCTAATATATCCAATGTGATGTTAATAAATACACACACACATTTACCCAGCAGAGAGTCAATTTCCTGTTTTCTTTTTCCTTTTTTGGCTGCTGAAATATAGACAATCCTTTCAGCCAGAAGAAGACACAACAAAACCTTCAGGTGTTTCTGATTGCTACACTCAATAGTGTTTGGTGGGAAATGACAGAGAAGGAAAGGGCCCAAATGAGTCTATCAAATGGTGCACTGTATTCTGGAAAGAAAGGGTTGCCCTTTGAAATATTAGGTTAAAGAAGAAGACTCTCAAAAATTGCAAGTAATTTTGCACAGGATGCTAAGGAGCCAGATGTATCCATAGCTTTGCCAGATCAAACCTCAGGTTCTGGTACTGCCAATTCCTTCATCAGTAAGTCATCTTTGATGGTTAAGCCAGTACTCTAAAGACATGTTTCAAAATGTACATCTACCATGTGAAGGGCAAAGCAGAGAGGATTGGCTTTGGTACCTAAAAGTTTGACAATGTTTGGATTGTCGAATTCAGCCATGAGAGCTGCCTCCCTTTGAAAATCAGCCTGCATGTCTGCTGAAGCTTCTTCTTTGAGCATCTTCACTGCAACCATTGTGAAAGGTTCGTAAGGAAGCAGTCCAGGAGCCCTAAGGAAAGATGCAGAAGGAAAAGTTACAGGTGTGATGGAGTCCTTTATGGAATGCAACTCCCAAGATTTCCAGACATCAGTTGTTAGCCTGTCATGATTAACTGGGACAGGAGGATTAAAAGAGGATGAGTTATAGTATGATACAAGAGATTACTGTAGCCTCACCATATCTGTCTTAATTCACACTACAATCTTTACTTTACTTTAGCATTGTATGGAAAACATTTTATTCTCATTGGTTATGATGGGATCCCATCCCATTGTTATTATCATGACAGAACATAGGAGCATAGCAAGAAATCACAGCATATCACTACCAGTATATCATCCCTATATAGGAAGACTAACTTAGATAATAGGGCTCATGGCAGGAAATGATATCTGCTTCATAAAGTATGCCTATTTATTTGCATCCTTCCTGAAGTTCAAATAGCTAATGATAAGGAGAAAAAAAAGAATATGCAGAGCAATTGGTAATTAGGAGCACACTTCAAACAGAATACGATTAAAGCTCAGGGAGAGAATTTCTACTTCTAACTATCTCACGTTAATAGATATGTCTGGTCTGACGATGAGGAAGAGATATCCTAGTCATGTAGTAACTCTCTGTACTTGTATGTAGTAGGGAACAGTAAGTGTATAGAGTCAACTTGCTCAGCTGTTGGATTAAGTGTCAAGCTGTTTTACTGTTCTGGAGCCATTCAGTGTTTCTAGTCTCCAAAACATATTTCTAGCTTTTATGATAGCTGCTCTGGTGCAGCTGAATGCTTTTATGATAGCAGACAGGTGCAGCTGAATGCAGCAAATGGCACATCATTGTCAAATGCCAGCAAAAGGCAAAATGCCAGTCTGAAATCAAATCACCCGGTGTGGCAAAGCAACTGCAAGTCAGGCATGTGTAATTTTGCAATCAAGAGCATCAAATACTTTGCAAATATTGAAGCTCAGTGAAATGTCTTCAGGAAACTGTTGGGCTCTGATGATGAGCCACAGGAATCTCTTTTAACGTAGCTGCAACATATTTTGTTCTATGAGAAAGAGGCAAGGAAAATGGTGTGACTTCCTTGAACAGTTCGAACAATTGAGTAATTTGGATGGGGGTATCTTAATTGCTTTCTAGAGCTAAAACATAAGATCTGGATTTTTTCAGACACAAAACTAAAATTCGGTAATTTGAAAGAATTATTTACAAGTCCTTACTGCTATAGCTTCCTTCAAAGCACGACTTCACTACTTTTAAACGTTACTTTAATATTTTATATATTATTGTTTCCCTAAAAATAAGACCTATCCCAAAAATAAGACTTAGCTTGATTTTTTACATATGGGATCAATATAAGCCCTGGTTAAGACCTCTCTCACTCCAGGGTGCACGGAGTGGAGCAAGGCACATGGGTAAAAATTAAGCTAGGGTGAGAATGTGGGGGGTGGAGCTGCCCTACTACTTATCTTTGGACAGTTGCCTCACACACCCCGACACCTGCCTTGCCTTTCTGGCCCACTTCTGCAGCCACTTGCACATATTGCCCCCGGCCTCTGTTTCGCTGTCAGAAGCCTTCAGGAAAAGCCTCAGCAGCCAAGAAATGGGCTCTGGATTGATACGTGCTGTGCCCCCTGGCCTCGTTTCACTGTCAATCTGGAGCTCTGTTATCAGCGGCAGAGGCCTTTCCTGAAGGCCTCTGATGGTGAAATGAGACTGGGGGGCAATGCGCTCATCAACCCAGAGCCTGTTTCTTTTTACAAAAGTCCTCTGACAGGAAAACAGAGGTTGGGGGCGACATGCGCAAGTGGTGACAAGTGGCTGCAGAAAAAGTGGGCCAGCAGTGGGCTCCTTTTGGGCAGGGCTGTCAGTGCCGCCACCACGAGGTAATTCAGTGGAAGACACCCCTGAAAATAAGACCTGGTGCCTTTTTGGGTGGCAAAAAGTATATATAAAACCGGGTCTTATTTCCAGGACATTCTTTAACACCATAGTAGGTTTTCTATTTCTATTTTCTGTCACCAAATGCAGGTGATATGGAAGCCATTCCTATAGCAGTTGAATTACAAGATTACTAGTTTAAATAAACTACTATTACTACAATAAACTGCCTTATGACAGGATTATTTCTAAAACACTGTTTCTCAATATTAACAACTTTTAAGATGTGTGGACTTCAACTCCCAGAATTCTCCAGCCAGCCAAGCTTCAGGAATGGAGGACTATAAATTAGATCTTGGGTGGTTGAGTGCAATCTACACATTTGGGGTTGCACACTCCTGATTTAGATTAATTTTACTCAGAATAACAGAGTTTGAAGAAACCTTGGAGATGCTCTAGTCCAATCCCCTGCTCAAGCAGGAAACCCTATACCGTTTTAGACAAACGTTTATCCAATCTCTTCTTAAAAACCTCCAGTGTTGGAGCAGTATAACCTCTGGAGGCAAGTTATTCCATTGATTAATTGTTCTCACTGTTAGGAAATTTCTCCTTAATTCTAGGTTTCTTCTCTCCTTGATTAGTTTCCATCCATTGCTTCTTGTCCTGCCCTCAGGTGCTTTGGAGAATAGCTTGACTCCCTCTTCTTTGTGGCAGCCCCTGAGATATTGGAACACTGCTATCATGTCATCCCTAGTCCTTCTTTTCATTAAACTAGGCATACCCAATTCCTGTAACTCTTCTTCATGGCAGTACGAAATCGCCATAAGAAGTGATAATATATTCTCTAGTGATAATATATTCTCCCAGTAGTCATTTTGCTCAATATAAAAGGAACAGCAGATATTTGGTGTTTGAGGAACCAATGGATGAAGCTACTACTTGTGTGATCATGACTAAAAGAATCCAAGTCAGAATTCCCTCTTAATCAAAATAGCACCACAGCAGCGAAGGCCTTGGCATGCCTGGCATAAATGGGAAATCTCTCTTACTGGAAGGAAGTTTAGGAGGATATAACTAATATTACGTAGTCTTTCTGTGACATACAATTAATATAACTGGCTATTTTCAGGTTATTTAACCCTGCAGGACTTTAAACATAAAGAACTCAGTGACAGCTGCCAAATCATAACTAGGTAACCGTTCATTTACCTTGCTTGGAAGACCCGTCCAAAAGCACCTTCCCCAATATCTCTCACATATTCAATATTATTTCGTGGATATTCCAAACTGAATAATTTGGGATTCAGAAGTAGAGGCATGCGTTGGTACATAGGATTGGGGTGCAGCCTGTCCAACAAGAGCTCCGAAGGAAGAGTTGTCAGAGCTGGTGGTGCCAATTCTCTGAAATGAATGAGGGAGAAAGAATCTGTGGCTTAATTGGAACAAGCCTTGCAAACAAACCAATAACGATTTGGGGACTGCATTACATCCTACAACACCTTGAATCTCCAAATACCTACACAAGGGTCCTCTTTGAAGACTTCAGTTCAGCATTCAATACCATCATTCCAGACACTCTTCTAAGTAAATTAAACCAACTAGCGATAGCTGAACACACTTGTAAGTGGATCATAAGCTTCCTAACAGACAGGAAGCAGCAGGTGAAGCTAGGCGGAATCACATCCGATACCTGTACAATCAGCACAGGGCCACCCCAAGGCTGTGTGCTATCTCCACTTCTCTTCTCCTTATATACCAATGACTGCATTTCAAATGATCCATCTGTTAAAATACTGAAGTTTGCTGATGACACAACAGTGATTGGTCTCATTTGAGACAATGATGAATCTGCATACAGACAGGATACAACTTGCCTTGTGGTGTAACCGGAACAATCTGGAACTGAACACACTCAAAACCGTAGAAATGGTGGTAGACTTGAGAAGAAACCCTCCTATACTACCACCTCTTACAATACTACACAACACAGTATCAACACTAGAGACCTTCAAATTTCTAGGTTCTATTATATCACATGAATGGACACCTAACATCAAAAACATCATCAAAAAAGCACAACAAAGAATGTTCTTTCTGCGCCAACTCAGAAAGCTCAAACTGCCCAAGGAGCTGCTGATCCAGTTCTACAGAGGAATTATTGACTCTATCATCTGCACCTCTATAACTGTCTAGTTTGGTTCTGCAACCCAACAGGACAGACACAGACTTCACAGGATAATTAGGACTGCAGAAAAAACAATTACTACCTACCTGCCTTCCATCGAGGACCTGTATACTGCACTAGTCAAAAAGAGGGCTGTGAAAATATTTACAGACCCCTCACATCCCGGACATAAACTGTTTCAACTCCTTCCCTCAAAACGATGCTATAGAGCACTGCACACCAGAACAACTAGACACAAGAACAGTTTTTTTTCCTGAAAGCCATCACTCTGCTAAACAAATAATTCCCTCAACACTGTTCAACTATTTACAAAGTACACTACTATTACTGTTAATCTTCTCACCACTCCTTACCACCCATCCCCTCCCACTTGACTGTTTCCTAGTATGATTTGATTGTTGATTGTACCCTATGACTATCATTAAGTGTTGTACGTTATGATTCTTGATTCTTAATGAATGTGCCTTTTCTTTATGTATACTGAGAGTATTTACACCAAGACAAATTCCTTGTGTGTCCAATCACACTTGGCCAATAAAGTATTTATTCTATTCTATTCTGTCTTAAATTCTAGCATCCATTCAGCCGAGATATAGGGAATATGCAAAAATAGAGGAATATTATAAATACAATATATAAACACGGATTTTAATTTAGAATGCTAGTCCGTGTATGACATGCCATATGCTAAATAAATAAATAGAGAAATGTTATCATTTTGATAAAACACAAATTAAACTAGGGGGTTATTTTTTCCCCAGTCATTTAAGGCAGCGTCCCCCAACCTTTTGGATACTAGGTTCCGTGAAGAGAAGTTTTTCTGAGAACCGGGGCAGGGCTGGTTTCTCATGCTGCCTGCAACCCATGCTGGGGCTTTGCTTGGTTGCTGCCCCTTTTCTGGCCTGCCGCAGCCTGGTGTGGTCCACAGACCAGGGGTTTGGGACCCCCAATTTAAGGTATGCAATCCTGCCTCCAGTATTACTCTTAGGAGCATCTATATCCAGGATACTTTGCACTAAAAATGACACTTAGAAAAGGGTAAATCTGCCTATCTACAAAACTTCCCTTCCCTAAACTGATTCCTTCTGTTTTATAGAATTTCAGGTCATATAATCCCCATTTATGGCCATGTAAGGGTAATGGAAAAGCAACAACACAGGACTATAACAGGAGAGGTAGAAGATCTGAAGAAATACCACTTGCCTAAAAGCAAACACTGGTGGGACTACAAAACAAAGTAATAGAAAGTAAGAAACTAAATTATGGTGGGAGTTTAGAACTGAGATACACAAGCACTTGCCACATAGTATCCCAGACTTAACCATTGTCCGTAAGAAAGACAAAAAAAAAGTCTGGATAGTGGACATGGCAGTATCTGGAGACAGCAGAAGAGAAGAGAAAGAACTGGAGAAAAATCACAAAATACATCGCTCTGCACGTAGAAATAGAATGACAAGACAGAGACAATCTGGCCCAAAGCCAACCACTTGACTTTCACACCTAAGGGAAGTTTGGAATTCGCTGCCCTTCGGATTCTTTAACTACAACACTAAACTGGCTCTTCAACTCAGCAAAGTTGATGTCATTCTTCATTTTGCTGAATCTGATTGTGCTCACTAACACTTACCTTGTTTTGTTTTTCCATTGCTTGCGCCTCCGACAACAAACCAGGACTGTAACAATGAGAATGATGACCATCGCAAAGCTGGAGATGACAGAGATGATGACAGTCATGGAATAGGTAGGAGAGAAGAAAGGGAAATGTGGAGATGCTGTACTCATCTTTGTTGTTCCTAGTGCCAGGGAATCTAAAATAGAAACAAATGAGACTTCAATTTTAGAGGCACAGTTGCTTATGCGATTATCATATTGCCATGGAAATTATGGAAGCAGCCTGAATAAGCAGAAGCACTATCCAGTGAGTTGAAGGGAATAGGAATTGAGGTCCTTGTTTTTAGTGCACAAAAATATTTGAGGAGAAAATTATAGCATTCTTAGTCCTCAAATGGCAACAATAAATAATGGACAGAAATATTTAATGGAGTGGAACAATGCATTTGACAGAACCACTGTTCAAAATTCATTGGTCCAAGCAAAACACCTCCTCCTGTAACATTAAAGCAGACACCTTCTCTGAAAAGCCAGACTGCAGCTGTTTTAAAAAGCTCAGACAATCTTTCATTGAGATTGCCAGCAAAACAGCTCTACATATGCATGCATAAACTGACAGCTGGGGACAATCTTCACAGTAGCTGCATGAGCCTTCTAAATATCACACCTGACCCTCCAAGGAGCTATATTTTGTTGCAAGCATTCCTTGTGTTTCACCCAGCCCTGAAAGGGGCCATCAAACTTTTCTAAAACTATTTTAATACTCCCTTTCACATGTGACCTCCAAATGATTTTAGAACTAGCAATATGCCCCACTTAGGTTAAAATACTGCGCGACTGTTCCAAGGAAAAATCTGCAGATTAGGAGTGTTAAGTCGTCCCTCCTCTTCTTACAAGTGCCAAAACTCCAAATCAAATCCACATCCACTCCTACATTGACTTTATGATGTAGTTCAATTGTTGACGAATCACTATTTTGATTTTAATGAAATATGAAGAACATGGCAGAGACATGTTCTTCAAAAGAAAGAAGAAACAAATGTGAATAGCTAAGATCCAGTGATATACTTAATTTTATTACTGTACTGTACAGTAAACCCTTGCAACGTAATAAATTTGAAAGCAGGTGGGTCTTTATTGGTTAACTTTCAACCTGAAATAAAGCATAATTGATTATCAGATTTAATTATTGGTACTAGTCAACCTTAATGTCTATGGAGATTCTCAATCATCCAGGTTATGGTTGTCCCAAAAGTGCTTTTTCCAAAAGGCAACTGGACTTTCTTTGGTTTTTTTTCTTTGAAGATAATTCACTTCTCATCCAAGAAGCTTCTTCAGTTCTGAGAAGTGAAATATTTTCAAAGAAAAAAACAAGAAAGTCCAGTTGACTTTTGGAAAAAGCACCTTTGGGACAATCAATTTTAATGTACTATGGTAAGTTACCAAAAATGTGAAAATGTGCTGTTGTAACACTGAAACAGTGTAACACTGTTGTTTGAACAACCACTAAACACTAATGGTTGTAAGTCACTACCTGTATTTACAACCAAATTCCAAACATAAGCAGAAGTTCATAGAGTAATGCCGAATCAAAAATTTCAAAGTAGCGAGCTTGCAGCTTTTGGACTAGATCTGCTGGGTAAAATTCACACTAGACCACCACTGAATAATCAGGGGTGTGATTCGACCAGTGTAACAACCGGTTTGGTGAGTGCATATGTACGTGCCAAAGGCACACTTCGCGCATACGCAGAGCATTTGCTACTGACCTTCTCCAGCAATCTCTCTGTGTTAAACAGCTGACGCGTGGCAATCCACTGTGCCGCACGAATCAGCTGAGCTTGAAAACCAGGATATAAAGCGCAGACTAGAGCCCAGGCGGGCGGGCGGGTGGGCCCAACAGCTGATCATCACAGCAAACCGATTCGCTCACAGCTGATCCTTGGAGCTACCGGTTCACTTGAACCGGGACGAACCGGTAGAATCCTACCCCTGTGAATAATGTTTGCAATGAGATCTTACCGTCTTCACACTGAGCTATGTGGCAGTATTCCCACGGGATAGAAGGATCTCTTGTATAACACCAGGGCCGCACATTTTCACCCCCTGGATTACGACAATAATTGATTGCATTGAGGAGCTCTGGGAAAATCTCAGGTGTTTTTCTATGTGCATGAGGAACCTAGTGATAGGGGAGAAGATATTAAATATTTTTCAAGTATTTTCTAAAATTTTGGGCACTTTTGAAGCAATCTTAGCAGAATTTTGTAAAGAATGAAAGCTCCAGGGGGGAGGTCTGATGAATCAGTGCTAGGCTATACCTTCCCCATTTAAAAATATGAATGGAATGATCAACTTGTTTTCCGGCCATATGTTTTGCATTCGTCAGGTCTACCCTACTGCCACATTTATCTGTTCAAAAGAAAGCTCTGCAGGAAAATATGAATCTGGATTTTCTCCTTTTCAAAATACATTTATCTATTTTTTAAATTTTGTTTCCATACTTATTTTTAGTGCTTCTTTTTTTTCAACAGAAATAACCACAGATCCATCAGTGAGAACTGCAAAAGAGAACTTGCATCTTAATCCACACATTAGACAGGAAGTCCATTTCATTTTGTAACACAGAAAGGACAAAATCCTCAAGCATGACAGCAATGTGTTTCTCATTTTCGACTCTTACTAAGCAATATATTTCAAACTGTGTTTGTCTCCCAACATAAAGCCCTTTTTAATCTGCAAATAAACTTGACATAAACAATCTTCTCCTCTACACAAAGGCTAATCTACTTCCTTGCCCAGCCCAGAAATCATTTGATATCAATGATTCCCGGAGGGAGGTAGATATTCAAATCTACTTTACAGCAAATCTACTTTTGTCCACCTTGAAAAATGGTCTTCTTACCTGCGCACTCCACTTCTGACAAGGAAGGCCAGAAGCTGTGACATTCACCAAACCTTCATAGGTCACCCCATTCCCTTTGTAACAAGTTTCTGAAGACAAACAAAATTAAACCAGATGGTCTAATAACAGTATATGGTACATTCCCCCTTAGTGGACAAAGCATATTTGCTCTGACAATATTGAAAAAATAATTACGTTTTCTTTCAAGGGTTAAATGGGGAGGTTGAATATGGTTCACTGGCGTCTTTTTGACAGATCAGAAACTCAGCAAGATTATTTATGGGGCGGCTGTAACAGCTCTCATAAACCTCATGCCTCTTTTTCTTTCTAAGTCCAGTTAATTTAATTGAAAATTTTTACTGTTACAGTCATGAATCTTCTGCCCATCCTGCTAAATTGCCCAACACTTTTTTTACAAAACCATATATTCTTTTAAAACATCAGAACTGCTTACTTGTTGTGCCTTCTTTTTTCAGATCTGAGGAAAGAAAAAGATAGGAGAGGAGAATGTAATCCAGATCCTATATAGTAATCCCTGAGATAAAAGGTTTGGTGCTGTGGTATTTAGTATGACATGATTATAGGAACATTATCAACCAATCCTCATATCCCCAGTTAGATGGTCAGCCATTTGCAGATAACTATAAATCACCATGGAAAGAACATTTTAACCTGATTTTTTTTTTCTGTGAGTTATATTGTGCTTCCAGAGCTCAGGGCACTTGATGAAAAAGTTCCTCATCACTTTGATTAAAATACATTCAGTGATATGTGGAGGTTGAACATTTCATAGGTACCCAAGCTGCCAGGTATTTGCCTCTACCTAATGGCAAAACACTTTTTTTTCCTTGTCTTGTTGTGTCCTGCTTGGCTACTCAGAGGCTAAATCAGAATCCCATTACTCATGACTACTTATTAATTTTTTAAAATATAGACCCTTCCCTTGCAATCAGTTGGAAAACAGATGGGAAGGGAAATTGGACAGGACTCTGGGTCTGACAGCATTGGGCATCAAATACATGATTTTCACAATATGTTTTGTGGAGCTAGGGGAAGATATTTATTTTTTTTATTTTTTTTTAAAATGGTATGGCCATCCATATTCTGAGCAGCTTCCAACCCTAATTAAACAACTAAAACCAAAAACTAAAAAATCCAGTACAGGTAGTCTTTGACTTACAACCACACTGAGCCCAAAATTTATGTTGCTAAGCGAGACAGTTGTTAAATGAGCTTTGCCTCATTTTATGACCTTTCCTGCCATGGTTTTTAAATGAATCACTGCAGTTAAATTAGAAATATGGTTAAGTGAATCTTGCTTCCCTGTTGGACTTTGTTTGTCAGAAGGTTGCAACAGGTGATCACATGATCCTGGGACACTGCAGCCATCATAAATATGAATCAGATGCCAAGGGTCTGCGTTTTGATCATGTGACCTACAACAGTTGTAAGTGTGAAAAACTATTACAAGTCACTTTTTTTAGTACTGTTGTAACTTTGAGCAGTCATTAAACGAACTGTTGTAAGTTGAGGACTACCTGTACCTCAGTCATCCTCTCAGGATGCCCTAACCATCATCCCTAGACTCTCCTCACTTTATTCCGGTGTCCAGGTAAAGAGCCAGCTCTTGATAATAGATAACAGGTAATCAGAGTTGGAAGGAATCTGTAGGTCATCTAGTCCGATCCCCTGCCCAAGTGGGAGACCCTACACCAGGGATCCCCAACCTTTTCAACGCCACGGCCCGGTTCCGGCATCAGCTGGGCGCCGCGGCCCGGTACCGGCGTCAACTGGGCGCCGCCATCTTTTTATGATGAAAAAGCGCTTCCGGTGACATCACCAGAAGCGTTTTCGTCAAATAGCGGCGCATGCTCGGTGAGCTTTTTGGGTAGAAATGGCTTTCTACCCGGAAAAGCTCACGAAGCGCTGGCGCCGCCATCTTTTTGACGAAAAAGCGCTTCGGTGAGCTTTCTACCCGGAAAAGCTCACCGGAAGCGCTGGCGCCGCCATCTTTTTGAAGAAAAAGCGCTTCCGGTGAGCTTTCTACCGGAAAAGCTCACCGGAAGCGCTTTTACCAAAAAGATGGCGGCGCCCAGCAACCAGCGGCCCGGTAAGGCTTGTTCCGCGGCCCGGTACCGGTCCGTGGACCGGTGGTTGGGGACCCCTGCCCTACACCATCTCTGACAAATGGCAGTCCAATCTCTTCTTGAAAGTCTCAAGTGATGGCCCTCCCACAACTTCCGAGGGCAAGCTGTTCCATTGGTTGATTGTTCTCACTTGCAGAAAGTTTCTCCTCATTTCCAGGTTAAATCTCTCCTTGTTCAGGTTCCATCCATTATTCCTTGTCTGGCCTACAGGCACTTTGGAAAATAGCTTGACCCCTTCCTCCCTGTGGCAGCCCCTCAAATATTGGAAGACTGCTATCATGTCTCCCCTGGTCCTTCTCTTCACTAGACTAGCCAAGCTCAGTTCCTGCAAACGTTCATTGTATGTTTTAGCCTCCAGTCCCCTTATCATCCTGGTTGCTCTTCTCTGTACTTTTTCTAGAGTCTCAACATCTTTTTTATAACGTGGTGACCAAAATTGGATACAGTACTCTAGGTGTGGTCTTCCTAAGGCTTTATAGAGTGATATTAGTACCTTACTTGATCTCAATTGTCTCCCTCTGTTAATGCAACTTAGGATTGCATTAGCTTTTTTGGCTGTTGCTGCACACTGTTGGCCCCTATTTAACTGGTTGTCCACTGAGGCTCCAAGATCCCTCTCATAGTTACTGCTATTGAGCCTGGTTTCACCCAGTCTATATGTGTACTTTTGGTTTTTCTTGCCTCAGTGTAGGACTTTACTTTTCCCTACATTGAATTTCATTTTGTTAGATATGGCCCAGTGTTCGAGTGAGCCTATCTTCTTGGGGGTTAGCTATTCCTGCCAGCTGAGTATCATCTGCAAATTTGGTAAGTTCCCCTTCTATTCCCTCATCTAAGTCGTTAATGAATATATTGAAGAGTACTGGGCCTAAGATGGAACTTGTGGTACCCCACTGCTTACTTCCCTCCATGTAAACTTAGACCCATTAAGGACTAGATGGCTTTCCAGAAGAATAAAAAGGGTGAGGGACAGCCAGACTGTTTGGAGGAGGGTGTTTTATTGCAGAGTCATGCAATTTACTGAGGCACTTACCAAAATGTGGGATCCTGGTGCAGACGGTCGGTTCCTGGTGCATGCTGGGAAGTCTGTTACACTCTGGCAAAGTAAGCAACATCAGTGCCGGCTTGTAAATGCCTTTGCGGGCATTTTCTTCCATCGTCAGCCATTCCTTAAAGCAGTAGAGATCCTTTACAGCAAGGCAATGCTCTCTACATCGTTTTATAAACAACAGTGGAATGCATAGTCAGCCACACAATCACAATATTGCAATCACAATGGATAGTATATAAACACACAGCCACAGACTGGTATAAATAAGATTGGCATTGGAATATTGATTATCAATGTCTTTTAAACTAGTGGAAGATCTGTTATGTACACTGAAATCGACTTAATTATCCTTTAAATCTTGCCTGGATTCTGTTTTTGGTATAATTGTGCCCACCTTTTGGCTTTGTTTTCTTTATTCATTTTGTATACATGTATCAGCATATTTTGTCAACAGCAATGACCGAGCACCCATTCACAAAAAGCTAACTGCAGTTGTAAGCTAAACAGAAAGCTATAATTCATACTCTGCTAACAGGTGGGGGTAGCAATGATTGACAATCTTTGTGTACAGAGTTGCTAGGTGAAGGGAGAAACCTACTCCAGAAAGTATCTGAGAAGGCATAATGTTTTCAGAATGACCTGGGAATCTATACTCTTGCATGATTCAAAAGTGGAAAATATTACTGGTCTGATTCCAATAATTCCATGCCACCCCCGTGCTAAACAACCTTTAACTCAGAACAGGTCCAAAGCATATTTTTCAATGGCATAACTACTTTACTCCATCATTTCACAATAAATACACATTTATTGTCAAGTTACATCATGCACATTTCTTATTTGTTAGAATTTTTTTTTCTCAATATCTAAGTTCCCCACTCTGAAAACAGAACATCAAATTAAAAACTCTGACCCAGTTGAGCAGAAGTTGGCTTTTGTGCAAGAATTAGAAGTACAGTACAGTGCAGACCCCCTGGATTTCAAATATATTAATTCTAAACTGCACTCACATCTTGCTTATATGAACATATTTATACCAAGGTGTGTAGAATAGTGGTGAAGTCAACCATGGAGCTAACTAGTTGACTTGGACTTAGCCTATTCAATGTATAGTAAGTAAAATACATTGCAGGTCTCATAGAGACCTCATAGTAATAATTATACTACAACCAGTGACGGGATTCAATTTTTTTTACTACCGGTTCTGTAGGCGTGGCAGGGGAAGGATACTGTAAAATCTCCAGTCAGAGGTGATATTTGCCGGTTCTCCAAACTACTCAAAATTTCCGCTACTGGTTCTCCAGAACTGGTCAGAACCTGCTGAATACCACCTCTGACTACAACTTTTCATGTCCTGGATTTGTCCAGAAGCACACTAAAAACTGATAAATACTGACATCGTACCTGTATGCTGAAATGCGATTATTTAATTGTACACAAAATTTGAGCTTTTCTTGAGTGTCTTCCCAAGCCTATCAAATTTTCAAGAAAAGAAGTCTACTTGAGCCACACTGCTCAAATTCAGTGTGTGCAACAGAACATCATATAATATGTGCCAAGAATAATAAGCCAAGAATCAAAAACAAAGTGTTTCGTTGACTTCTGATACCTGCAAACAGGTTTTGGAGCAGGTCCAATCCTGGAGGGGTTGCACTCCTGGAAGATGTAGTGACACAGCAGCGACTCAGCAGCCGGACGGCAAAATGGACTCACGGTTTTCAGCTCAGCCCAGGCTGTGCGAACAAGCAGTTCCTGGGTCTCCTCAGGGTCTCCATAGGAAGTATTAAAGAAAACAAATGCCTCCTTTGCCAACAAACCACGACACACCTCTCCCCGATACGAACTGCAGTAGCCTGCATCCCCTTTGTAGACTTTGCTGATGGGAGAAACACAGCTAGATAAGGATTTCCATGCAGGCTGATGAAAAGAAAGATCTTTAATCCATATCTTTGCAGTTGACATTCTTAATTAGAATAAGTTGAAGTCACTAGATTCTGATCAAGTACAGAATTTAGTTAAGAGATTCCGAGAAGTTCTCTCAGGTTTGTTGGAACAGAAAAAACAAGCAAATATTTTGGAAGTTCACATTTTTGGAACGATTAATCCCAGCTGTCAAAATCAACACTCTTTTATCAGGAAGACTTAGGATAACTCCCAATATAATCTAACAATCATTTTTATCTAATAATGTGTTCTCTTTCCAAAAAATAACAGGTACACACACCCCAAGATCAGTCATATTTCCCTATTCCCTCCACACACATATCAGTTTTTAACCGAGACACCTGATAGAGAGTTCCTTGGACCCAGAAAAGCATACCACTACTTTGAATAGCAAACTAGCCTATTTACTCATTTGTTCAAAATCTGCAATTCAGAAATAAATTTTTAAAAATCACAGCTATCTGCAAGCAGCATCCCTAAACTTTTATATATTAGGAAGTAGACCTTATGGAAAACCTCCATTCATTATGCTGAAAGTATGTGGCCTTCTCAGTGCAATCAAGACTCTGGTGTGCCTGGTAGATGCTAAATATTTTCAATTGTACATGTACAGCTTCTGCCTTTGGGCCATTTGCCCAACAAATAAAAAAATATATGAATGTAGTAATTGAACCCGATCCTATGCAATCAAAAATAAACAGTACTGAATACAATGCTGCTTACTCCTGAAGAATATTATAGTCATTCCATATAGACTTAATCATTAGTTTTCATTTTGAGATTCCTTTTTTACAGATTTCATAGCTTTCTGGATTTCATAGCTTTTAATCAGAAGATTAGTTAAAAGTCTACCTTCTTAGTATAAATAACAGAAATGTAGGATATCTTATTTATGTCACTTGTTATCGATTCTTTTGTTCATGTACAAAAGCAATCTTAAAGCAAATGAAAATCTCTACCTATCACTCATGCAGAGCATGAGTCATCAAAAAAAATCAAGATGCTGACTACAGCTGTCCAACCTCCCACACTATTTTTACATGTGTTGCAAAAAGGGCAAATCTTTGATTGCAAGCCACAACCATCATCTTGGCTGCTTTTTAATACCCCCGTGTCTCTTGCTCAAGGATTACCATGGCAAATTCACTCAGTTCAGAGTGAAACTCTGAAGAGTTCAAATTCAGAAATTAGCCTCTATGGGAGACTGTCCATAGAGACTAATTTCTGAAGAAAAATACTGTTCCAAGGAATCCATTTGACTTGGCAAATCATGATTACCCATGTGATGTTAGATACAGATGGCAAACCAAGGCATCTCTGCCAATATTTCATTTTTATTTTATGTTTTAAAGCATCTATATAGCCACCCATCTTTCAGACAACTCTGGGCGGCTTCCAATAAAATCATTTTTTTTTAAACTGTAAAACACACTCAATTAAAAGATGAAACATTTAAAAAAACAATAAAACCCAAAACCTGGCACCAATCCACACAAACATATCACTTTATCTCTCTCAACGTTTGGGAGAAAAGCCAGGTCCTTAAGGCATTTACAATGTTGGGAACGTGTTTCACAGAGTTGCTTCACAGGCCTGCACAAAAAATCATCATTTGCACATCCCTCCTAATGGTAACCCTTTCATGGCAGTGGTTTATTTATAGATTTATGAAAGATTATATGACTGTCCATCTCATGCAAGTTGACTCTGACAGTATGCAATAAAACAAAAGCCATTCTTTTTTATTATTATATCTATAAAATGTTTTTAGGATAGATTTGGGAGGATTATATGAATTGTTATAAAATAAACTAAGTAATTTATAGTTATCTCGCAAAGTATGAATGAACAAAATTACAGTCAAATGATTGATTAATAATGATACTAGGGTATTCAATTTTTGATTGATAATATGAGTTATTATGCAATGTAACTGTAATTGAGACTATGAAATGGATGCACAAAAAATTTGTAAACCAACCAACACACTGTTTGTACACTTATGGAAGAAAGTTGGATGTTTTTTATGTTTTGTTTGTTTTTGTTTGTCTTTAAAAACCAATAAAAAATTAAAAAACAAAAGCTATTCTTCCTCCAGCCACTCAGCTCTCCCTTCATATGAAACCCATGCAGAACTCTTGCTCATCCAGAGCTATTTTATGAAGCTCTACTTAAAGGTCACAGAGTTCAATTTATATCCCTTCTAAACATTTGGAAATGCCAGCTATCTGTACCTTTGCAGAACCCTTCGCATCACCAATCTGCCTGCCTGGAGGAAAATGAGTTGCCTGCTTTTTGACAAGATGGCTAGCCTTTCCAAACACTTCATATTTACAGATGAATTCCAGCTGCAAGAATGACGGTTAGCTTTCTCCATTTGAGAATTCTTTCTCAGCGTTGCAACTTAACTTTCATCTTTAATGCTATTCCTTTTTTTGGGGGGGGTGGGGGGGGGCTATCACCCAGATGGGACGGCTTTCTCCTCAGCTCAAGTTTGAAGGAAAGGAAGTGATTAATGATGACTGTAACTTGATCGCTGTGCAACAACCCTGCGGATATAGTAGAGCAAGCCAGCAGTCCTATTTCTTCCTGGGCTCAAATCTTTTCCACTCTGATTTTATGAATGATACACAGAGGTTCTGCCTGTAGTTTTATAAGCTCCGCTTTGTTGTGTCAAAGACAGGCTTCTGAAAGAAGATAACTAGCAGGACTTGCAACCACCTGTGGGAGGACATCTTCAACCCTTAATAGCAAAAAGCTCCGGTTCAGAATTCAGAATTGCCAGCCAAACATTCTTCCTCTGGGCATAATATAAGCAGCCTGTTCATTGTCTGCACCCAGTTTCTTACTATTTTCCTCTGAATGGCTCCTTAAGATTATCAAATAAGCTCAAGCTTCATTAGTCTAGTGCTTCCTTTGCTGACAGCAGGTTTATGTCCTTGAATTTTGCACATCTATTTATCTAGCCAGCTAATACTTCAGTCTTGATTTTAGCTTCCATCTAAGGGTGCCTTTGTCACCTAGCCAGATGAAGCTCTATAACATATCATTACACACAAAAGAAATTGAATGTTAACTATCCTACCCTCCCCACCATCAAATTTTTTTGCTTATCTGTAAAGTTAGTCACTTTGAACTGAGTCAAACCATTCACCCATCTAACAGGCACATTTTTGTTCATTATTAGGTCCAAGCAGATCGGCAATGTTTTTGGTGTGCTGATTGTTTCTTTATTTACTGCTTCCTTTTCCAGATTGTGTATCCTAATTTGGCTCCATGTTTCTATAGCAGGAATGTCAAACTCAAGGCCCACGGGCCAGATTCAGCCCACGGGGTGCTTAGATCTGGCCCGTGGGGCCACCCTGGAAACTGTGAAGGTCCGGCCCGCAGCGCCTCTGCAGAGGGTTGCAGGAGGACATCCCAGCCAAAAACAGAGCTCGGGAGTCCATTTTCGCTGGCAGAGCACTCAGGCTAACACAGGTGCCCCCTGACATGAGTGATGTCAAACTGGCCATGCCCATCCCAGCCCCCCCAAGGTCAAACACAACTCTGATGCAGCCCTCAATGAAATCTAATTTGACACCCTGTTCTACAGCCTTAATAAAGCTAAGAGGCTTAAAATGCTGTTGTCAGAAAGTAGCCAATTCTTTGGATGTAGTTGATGCTCTTTAAGTTCTAGAAATAATGTGAATTCTACATACAAGAAGGCAAATCTGGGTTTCCTGCAAAAGGAATCTAGACTGGCGGAAAAAAAGCTGATGGATGTCTTCTTCAAAAAACTGCTTCCAATCCTTCTGGCAGCAGTAAAAATAAATTAAAAGGATGGCCTTGACAAGCACACTATGTGTCAATCAGAGGTCATATGAACATTCCTCAAATGCCTTCCCACCTGCATTTCCAACTGTGGGAATTTGGTTGATAGATTTGGCTGCTATCTTGCCATGACCTATTAGCCTTTATGGAATATTTTTGTTATTCACAGAATGGATCCTGGAAAACGCTGTCAAGACTGCAAACTTTTGGCATGCTCTGTTTATGCCAGGAAGAAAAAGCCTAGCAACTGGATCTCAGTTTTTTGCTTTTTGTTTGTATTTATTCTCTGTTTTCTTCAGTTCCAGCTATTATTTAACATTGGCCTATAAACCTGGCAAGCATCTGGCATTTCTGATACTCTGTTTCCAGTGTTTATCAACTTGTGAATGAGGACCACCAGGGCAGGAGGTTATGCATATCAGTAAGTTTCACTAAAATTATCCAGTTTCTAGCCAGATGTGCACTTTCTGCTTGGCCCATTGCCAGTATAATTCAGCCATAGTTTGTTTGTCCTATTTTGATAACACTGAATAGAGGCTGATCATTTACAAAGCAATCAATAAAAACATCTGTTACAGTTAAAATACTATGGCAAATATAAAGCCACTAAAACAGCTAATAATTAACGAAGGAGAGTTACAAGAGGACTAGCTCAATCAAATAAAACAATATCTATAATTAAACTAATCTGGATAATTGAGTGTAAAATAAATGAAGAATGACAATAATCAGCTGTTTCAAAACTTTTTGGAAAACTCATTTTAGCCTATAGGGCCATGATTACTTTCTTGTGCCCACTTATAAAACCCACTTTTGGTCTTTTAAAGAGAAAAGTTAAACGATCGGAAAATACAGATGATTAAACAGCTTCCTTATTGAAGCTACATTCCAAAACTACAAGATTGGTTTTTTTTAATTGGAATTATATTTCACTAAACTTTGTAATTTCCTTAGATACTTTTAGAAACATGGCTTGGGGTTTCTGGGAGATGAAAGAAATATCTTACCAGAAGAATACATAATATATTGGTATTTATTCTATTCAATTGCTGAATACGCTGGGAAACAGATTCCACCCCTACCCCCAAATAGATGTGAAATAGATGTAATCAACTTTAATTCATCAAATTACATGGTTTCTAAAAATTATGCATTTGATTCATTCTAATGGCTTTGACTTGGAGTACTCCATAATTTTTACTGTTGTCATTATAAAATTAGAATTTAATAAGGTCTAGGAAATGTATCTCTCCACAAGATATATACACAAAGTGAACACAAAGTCTCCATTCAAGAGGCTTTGTTTCTGGGGCAATTTGGAGAGCAATTTGTATTCTTTATTCACCAAATCTTAATAGGATAAGATACTGATGTTTTCAATTTACAACCCTGAAGTGTTTTCCAGTCTCTTCTTTCTCCTCTTTCTCTCTTTCTTTCTCTCTCTCTCTTGCTTAGCAGAAAAAAAGGTCTATTGAAAAGACAGAATAACTTCATTATTCAGTCTTCCAACCAGAAGCATGCAACTCAGGTTTCCCAAGGTTTAATATAATTTTCAGGAAGATGGATGGGTTTTCCGAAATTACTGCTTTCCATTCCTAACAACTTTGCACTGTGTTCACTTCTGAAAGACTCAAACTTCCTTTTCTAGTCCTTGCTTCTGTTGGAATATTGCTCACAATTAAATCTTTGTATGGCATAATAGAAAAGTCGAAGATATTACAACATATTTATTTTGTGTATGTTTTATATTTGTATCTTGTCTCTCTCAGGATCAGCCTTTTCTTCAGTAAAGTTGCCTTTATTATTATGCCTATTCAGACTCTGGTTTTAACTTTGATTAAATTGCAAATGCTCCAAAATGTCTGGGGCTCCAAGTCACCAACTTGGCTTTCTGCCCCACTCAAATCAATTTAAAAAAAATATTTTTAAAAGGTATAAAATGTATTGATTTTTTTTAAGTATGCAGGAAACTGACAAACAGCCAAGCAAATACTAATTTCCAGCATCAACTTTATTGCCCACAATACAGTAAACATTCTGAGGACCAAAAGAGGATGCAGGTTTTCCTCAACCTACCACCACAATAGAGCCCAAAATTTCTGTGGCTAAGCCAGACAGTTGTTAAGTGAGTTTTAGCTCATTTTACAACCTTTCTGGCCACAGTAGTTAAGTGAATCACTGCAGTTGTTAAGTCAGTAACACAATTGTTAAGTGAATCTGGCTTTGCCATTGATTTTGCTTGTCAGAAGATCGCAAAAGGTGATCACATGACCCCTGGGACACTGCAACCCACCATAAATACAGATCAGTTGCCAAGTGTCCAAAAACAGTCATAAATCACTTTTTTTTCAGTGCCGTTGTAACTTTGAATGGTCATTAAATGAATGGTTGTAAGTCGAAGACCACCTGTACTGAAGAAACATCCCACCAGTTGTCTTTTGTAACTGATCTCACTCAATATACTATACCGGGGTCAGTAACTTTAATCACTCCAAGAGCCACAAAGGTCCAAACCGGAAGCCTCCCTTTCAATTCTGGAGCCAACCGGAAGTTCGGTTGCCCTACCATAGAGTTTCCTCCTAGTGCAGCATCCTTTTTCCTCTACTTGTCCAAACTAAAAGCCCTATCAATTGTGGAGCCAACCGGCAACAGAGAACCATAGCAGAGGAATGAAAAAGCCACATGTGGCTCCAGAGCCACAGGTTTCTGGCCCCTATTGTTAAGGTAATTCCCCGTTAGGAGAATGAGCGCATACAGGGAGACGTATTTGAGAGTAGTGTTTGAATAATACACACATGGCACACAGATACACTGTACAGTAAATGTAGGTTTTTACTTCCAGAAAGGTTTAAGCAAAGTTCAAAATAGGCAATCCAAAGTCATTCACAGGTTATATCAGTCAGTTTTCAATCCAGGGATAATCCAGTAACAAAGTCCAGTATCAAAAACAGTTCAGTAGCAGACTTACATTAAATCCAGAAAATATCGGTCAATTAGGAAAAATGGAGGAACTGCAATACTTTCCAACAGAAGGAAACAGAGATACACTCTCTTCTGAGACTAAGACTAAACAACCCAGGTTTCTGGCTCCATCTTATGGCTGTTTGAGAAACCACACCCAATTACACTTTTGCATTTTCTTAAAGATACAGTTTTAAAATGTTTATCCTGGTTTATGTATTTCTAACCCAAATACCTGTTAGGTGACTTATATTCCTAACACCTATACTATACAGTTAATAAATAGGAAAAGCGATTCCCAAATGGCAGCCATTATGAGAGTGCACTAGCCCCAAAAGAAAGGGAGCCCCTGAATGATATTCTGATTTATTAGGAGCCAAAAACAAATGATAAATTTTATTTTTAATAATTATTTTTTCATAGCCTTACTGAAACTATCTTCCTTAGTCTCAATATCTGTTATGGCTAAATTAATCATACAGTATATACTTGCAGATAAGCCAAGAATTTCAGCTGCTTAAATATGTCTTAAAAATTGGGTCTGGCTTATCTGCAGATGGGTTTATCCTCAATTAAATACAGTACATTTTTCCTCAGTTTTTTTACTGGATATCCCACACATATATTCACAGACACTCCATCCACTGATAAGCAGACCCTTGAATTTTTAACCAATATCACTTATTTGTATTTCTGAAGCATACATACAAAGTAATTAATTGCAATAACAATTAAGGTAAAACAGGAATTAACTTGTATGATAATGTTAAATTGTGATGTTTAAGGTTACTTGACAAGTTGATATATACCCATGGACTGTGGCCTATTTGCAACCAGGCTGCACGAGCAGTGGGCTGGCTTGTATGCACACATGTGTGCAGCTCAACTTGCACAAGTCAAGCTGCGTGCGCATGCTGCTCTCACAGGTTGAGTTGTGCACATGCGCATGCCCTGGCCTGCTACTCACGTGGCTGGTTCCCCTCTCCCCCCTCTCCCCCCTCTCCCCTGGGCTGCCAAGCTGCAAACATTTGGGACTGCTGCTATAAGATATGTACTTATCCCGTAGCTTTCTCAATATTTCTTTACCTCATAGGTTTGTTTCTTGATTAAATTCACACACCAAAACCCTCCATCACAAGCCATTTTTTTGCAAAGATAGAAAGAGGTGAACCAAGAAAATATTACGATCTGTATTTTAAATAGACTTAATTGAAAATAAAAGAGCACAAATGCTCTTGGCAAGCACCCATTTTCATCTTGAGCAAAAAAAAAAAAAAAAGTTTTCCAAGTGGTTTCACACATTTCTCACACAATATCAGTAATGATTATGCCAAGATTATTTTCTTACCTCCATTCTACAGGAACAGGCAGGAGATTCATTGAAACAAACAGTTGAGTTGGGGAAAAGACAAGGAAATTGTCAGCACAATTTGCATTGTATTAAAAAAAAATCTATTAATATATTTATGGATTCAAATAAGTTTGAAAGTGCTTGATCACATTTTCCTTTTAGTTAGTAGCTGTCAGAAAACATACACTGCAAACATAGCCCAAAGGATAATTTGATAAAATAGCCACAAAAAAGAAATGAGGCTCCACTGGAGCAGAAATGCAGAAAATTAATTATCCTAGAGGTTAAAGCTAGAAGAGAGCAAAATATGATAATGGGGAGGAAATATTTAAAGACTTTTTGAAGTATGGCATACATGAAAAGCTACCACACCACATGGTTAAGATTTGCATGGAGGAATGGATTTCATTAAAGTGTCCCCAGTGTGGTAAGGCTGCAAATCACCATTCCATCATCTTTTATGAGAGCGTCACATTAAAAAGAAATCAGACTAAGTTCATCATGATTTTCCATCCTCAAAGACCCATGTACATGAATAAAGAACATTTTAGAGTTCTGTTTTCCTTGGAGAGCAACATACTACCAACATAAATATTATACTACAGATGATGAAAGCTCACTGAACTATTTCCGCCTGGCCATTAGGGGATATTAATATAACACTTCATCAGCCTTCCTTCCTTGCTTCCTTCCTCTGGATGAATTTACAAAGTGGTCTTTAAGACAGTGTAATAAAGATGCCAGCAAACATGTGGGTAGCTAAAGCTCTGCCAATATCTGAAATATATTATAAGGGGAAACAGCCAGGAACAAAATAAATTCTTAAAATTGTGTTTATCCTGGAGGAAATTACAAGGAAGTTAAAGCCTCTCACATTGGGTGCCTTTTGCATTCTGTGAGGTTCCTGAATGCAATTAAAATCCTAGACTAGAGTTAAATATCATCTAATCCTTCAAGAGAAGCTCTTTTTTTCCTGACACATACCTGAAACATTAATAGTCGCTGCAGCTTTGGCAGTGCCGTAAGTCTCACTGTGCTTGTTAGTGGCTATACAGGTGAATAAACCCGGGCGAGTGACATAAACCTGCAGCCGTGAATCAATCATTCTGTCTTCTACTGTTTCTACAATGGATCCAGCTGACACCTAAAGTAAAAAAGAGAAATAGAGAATGTCATCTCCTGCATAGTCCTGGAGATAGAAAGTTAAGCAGTTCATCTTGTGGACCAAATCATTCTGGTAATCCTTGACTTATGACCACATAGTATAAGCCTCCTGTGAGAGCAGGGGGTTGGACTAGATCAGGGATGTAAAACTTAAGGCCCGGGGTCTGGATCCAGCCCACGGTGTGCAGGGCCACACAACAAAGGACTAGCCCGCGATGCCTCTGCCAGTGAAAATGGAGCTCAGGAGGGCTGTGTGCGGCCCTCGCAAGCTCCGTTTTCATAGGCAGAGGGTTGCAGGACAATCATACCAGCCAAAAATGGAGCTTGCAAGGACCACGTGTGGCCCCCTGAGCTCTGCTTTCACTGGCAGAAAGTTGCAGGAGGCCGTCACAGCTGAAAATGGAGCTTGGGAGCTCATTTCCGCTAGCAGAGCACTTGGGCCACCACTGGCACCCCCCAACATGAGTGACATCATGCTGGCCATGCCCTGGCCACACCCAGCCTGGCCTCTGAGGTCAAACACAACCCTGATGTGGCCCTCAATGAAATTGAGTTTGACACCCCTGGACTAGATGATCTTCAAGGTCCCTTCCAATTCTGTTACTGTTATCTTGGTAACTTTCAATAATTCCAGTGCTCTTGCACTTTTTTCAAAATCATTAGGGGGAAAAAAAGAATAGTCGTACATTGTTTTTTAGTATATCAATCTCAGTCCAAAACAATTACTACCACTATTGAAAAGAGAACAAGCAACCACCAGAATTTGATCTAATGGGTAAAGTCCTAATCTGGCCTTTAGCATGGAAGGTACCTGGGTGGCCCTCAGCCAGTCATGGTCTCTCTGCTCTTGGAAGAAAGGAATGAAAAACCATTGTCAAGAAAACTCCATGGGATTTTCCATATAGTTCCAGGATTTAAGATTGACTTGAAAGCACCCACACATGAACCTACAAACCATCACAACTCACAAATTTTCCAAATTTCATGCGAGTTTGGTGATCTGGCATGTAATGGCCAAAATCTAATAGGATTTCAAATGAGAACATCATCTCAGAAGAAATCTGGAGGGGTTAAATTTTGGAGCCTGGAGACAATTATGAAATACTAATAATAAATAAGTAGTTATTGAACCTTAATGTGAAAGTTTAGGAAATGGAATTAATCAAGAATCATAAAATTTGTCTGTTTTTTATTTTTATCCCACATAATGGAACTAAAAGAGAATAACATGTTGCTTAGCTTCATCCCTAACCCTTAAAGATTTAATTTTTCTGAAATTTGTATTTTTTTCTACATTCAACGGGGCCAAAAGATAATGTTGCTTTTAAGATGAAACATAATGATTTAAAATGTTTGCTGGTATTGAATGTGTAACAAATAAACTAATATAGAAATATTTTCCCTAAAAAAATACCATTCTCCCAATACTTGACTGAATAAGAATAAAGATGTAAAAGGGCCAATAATTTAGCACTTCCATTCAATGATTTACTCTGAGTAGCATTAATTTCTGGATACACACACACTTTTAATTACATATTAGAATGTTGTAATTCCTGCATTAATCATGCTAAAATTTAAAAGAAGACAATTCAAAGGTTTGCGATTAAAAAATACCAATTATGTCAGTTAAATCCCAAGACAATTTAATTGGTTTTTTCCATTTCTGCTGAAACATTTCACTTCGTTCTGAGTAAAATATTTAATCATTGAATATCTTCCTGCAGAAATCATTTTTGGATTTAGAGTGCCAAAACCATTCCTACTGGAGTGTAAAAGTAATTTCTTCAAGGCATGAACTCAGTTTTCCTTCAGTTCATCCAGGTGCTGTAATGTCTGAGCTAACGCATCAGATTAAATCATATTCCCAAGTGAAACTGCTTCCCCACATGGAATTAGTAGATTTCTCAGCAAAGAGACCATTCATACAGT
The DNA here is from genome assembly GCF_049901735.1 of Notechis scutatus. Classification (NCBI taxonomy): domain Eukaryota; kingdom Metazoa; phylum Chordata; class Lepidosauria; order Squamata; family Elapidae; genus Notechis; species Notechis scutatus. The sequence continues at coordinate 183,063,910 of NC_142010.1, read as the reverse complement.
TACAGCTGGACAAATGTGTATTTTTATACTAGGGAGACAAGGGAGGAAGGAGGATTTTATTTCAGTAGGCTTTTAGATTCCAGAGCATGTGTGGGAGTGCATCTATTTATCGTTATTGAGGACTTTTGTTATTATTATTATCAGAACCTATTTGTTTTTAGATGTAGATATATGCATTTTGTATTGGTTTGCTCATATACATAGCCCTGTAAAATTGATGCAGCTGTTGCAAGTACTGTAAGCTAAATAAACCAAAATAAATAAACTAGCTTGGCTACAATTAGTTTAAACACGAGTTACTCAATTAACTCCATTTTCTGAATTGGCACAACACAATAAACATATATTTTGTCACACAAGTTTGGTTCACACTAAGTCTATTGGCTTATGCTTCAAGTTCTGAGTCTTAGCCTGGATTTTTTTTCCCAATACTTAAATGTTTACTTTAAAAATTACGTAGAGTTTTTTCAGATTCTACATGAATGTTCAAACTTTATCAATTAAAAACACATGTCACTTCATCAAGCTTCATTGCTCAATATGTTTATTGCAATTCTTTCTATTTTCTCCTCTTTAGATTTCCTTTTGGTTTTTTTTGTATGCTGTAACAAAAAGCTGCTTCTAAAATTTGAAGGAAGTTCATATGGGTATCTTCCTCTTCTCTGGGTAAAGGCTTTTTATTAGAAGAAATATGAGAATCTGAAGGGTGAGTCAGAATAGTTCATTCTCTGTCTGGACCACACAACGTAGAAAACTCTCCTTGCCACGTTCACTGATAGAACTCACAGAGAGTTGGAAAATAATTTAGGGAAGATTGCAAACAGTTTCAGTTTATGAACAATCTCCCATCAAGTAATCCTTGGCCCAGCTGATTTTAAAACAGCTTGAAAGGGAGTTAATTATTGCAGCTTGCCATTCGCTTTATGGAAACTATTAAAGAATGCAAGGAAAGTTTAACTCATTGTTAATAACTGTATTTTTAACTTTTCTAAGATGGCAGTTTTTCTATTTGAAATTGGAGATTGTCAGCCTGCATTTTCTTGCTTGCAGAAATTCCATGACTCAGTCAAAGAACTAGTAGAAATCCATTAAAAAGATTTATTTAACAATTATTTGATTTATCTAATAATAATTCTATAAGTAATTCAAGGTGTTTGACAGTGTTAGGGGCAAAAACCCCACTCACTCAGAGTTCCTGATCATGCTAAATTGTAATTTGGTTGCTTGTGGCTTCCACAATACCATCCCAGTATTGTGGTTTATACAATAATCCAACTTCAGGTAAACCATAATTTCACAGGAAGAGTGAACCAAGTTATTTAGTTGCAGTAGGACAACTGACTGACCTGGTTCATCCATTATGTGAAATTCATACATGTTCCTGTGGGCAGAGATTAATGTTTTTAATTTACTACCAGTAATAAAAATAAACTGAACTAGGAGGTCATAGAACATTTCAAAAATAGAAGCCATGCAAAAACTGGAGTCCGTGGATACTGAATTCTAAGTGGGAATCCTTTCCCCCACAACTTTGGTTGGTGTTTTGAATATGTAGATGAGATTGTGTTTCTGTTCACAAACATCAGAGTTTTCCCAAGTTTCTGCCCAATTGTACAGAGGTGGTGCCTTTTCACTTATATATTAAATGGTACTCATGTATGAGGACCTGAAGTAAAAATAGTATATATTTACATACAGTAGAACCTCAGGTCGCGAACACTCCTCTTCATGACCAAATCGGGTGGTGAACAAAAAATCCCCCCGATTTTTGAATCGGGTCACAATTCAAAAATTGGGTGGCGAACAAAATAGGCATCGAAAGATTCCCTTTGTGTGCCAATTTTCCCTTCGTCATAATTTTTTTTGGCAAATTTCATTCTTTTACTTAGTTTAATTATTCTTCAAAATAATTAATAGCCCATGTAGTCTAAAATTAACTATTTGTAACATACATATTGATAGAAAAACGTGCAGTACTTGGGTTTTGTTCACACACACACACACACACACACACACACACACACATGCTTGATTTCTTTACAATCCTGTAGTTTCCCAATTTTGCAGTGCCAAAATAAATAAAAATATGTAGTATATGGCAGGGGTCCCTAACCCCCAGGTCATGGACCAGCACCGGGCCACAGACTGCCAGGAACCAGGCTACACAAGTAAGTGAAGCCCCATCCGCGCACAAATGGGATCCAGGTAGCACATGAAACCACCATCCCCTGTTTCTGGAAAAACCAGTCTAAAAGGTTGGGGGCTGCTGGTATATGGAGTCTGATAGGCACATGGATAATAGCAAGAATCATGCTGGGATCAGAGAACTGCACACCTTACAAAATAAGCAACCTTCTTTCCACAGGCAAAGCCTAAAAGGATGCTACAAAGATTAGAAATTGGAGCACTGAAACTTCAGTCACATAGTATACTTCTAGAGCAGGGATCCCCAACCTTTTGACCGCATCCGTTCCGGCGCAGCTGGGCCAGCGACCGGTTCCGGCCACCCGCCCTGTTTTGGAAAAACCACGGTGGCGTGCCGTATGAGTCTGATAGGCACATGGATAAAGCAAGAATCAGCTTTCCAGAGAATGGCACACCTTACAACCAAGCCACCTTCTTTCCAACAGGCTTTCCAAAAAAGGATGCTACAAAAGACTAGAATTGAGCGCTGAAACTTCCGTCCAGGAGCGGTTGGGGACCCCTGTTCTAGAGGACAACAAACTCATTACTTCATATGTAATTGCACTGCAGGACCTACCAAAATAAATAAAGTCATAGTAAGGGCCAAATCAGAGCCCAACAACATCAGGAAAGTATTCATTGGCCGAAAGTCCACAGCGATCACAAGCAACCATGGGCAGAGGAAAGTGGCATGCATCATGGCATTGCCATGCACATTGTGTAATTTATGTCATGAAACTGACTCAAAATAATGCATATCATCTGTGCGATGAAATGGCACTCGTGATATTATTGTGGCTTGTACCAAGCATCTATGATAGCAGTGTTTTCTAAACCAATGTAAGTTGCGATACAATTTCTAGAATTCTGGAGATTGCAGAAGACATTTAGAATATCAATCACACTTTACAATTGAAGGGGTCAAACTCAATTTCATTGAGGGCCGCATCAGGGTTGTGCTTGACCTCAGGGGGGGCAGGGTGTACGTGGCCAGGGTGGGAGTGGCCAGCTCAATGTCACTCGTGTTGGGGGTGCTAGTGGTGGCCTGAGGGCTCTGCCAGTGAAAACGGAGCTCGGGAGAGTCTCATGCGGCCCTCCTGAGCTCCGTTTTCGCTGGCAGAGGCACTGTGAGCCAGTTCTTCATTGTTTCCAGGGCGACCCCACAGGCCAGATCTAAGCATGCCAGGGGCTGCATCCGGTCCCTGTGCTTTGACACCCCTGTTTTAGAATATCAAACATTCTTATCTGGAAATACCAAAATATCAGAATCTCTGCCTTCTCCCATGTAAACAATATACCATCCAATATGCTACCCAGCACTGAATTTAGCCAACGACAACCAAAATTTTCTCAGGCTTTCTCTATGAGCTATGCAACTTGAATAACTGATGTTAACGTCTATTGTCAAAGACCACTATTGTAGTTATCTTAAACACATTTTCTAACACGTAGTTGTGCAAAATACTGTATATGAAAATGCAGGAAATGTACTGAATAAAGCAAAACAGGGAGCCATGACTAGATAGTGGAGGTGTTTGCATATGAGAAATTTGTTACCCAAATCAGATTCCAAACTAAAAAGACATACAATGCAGCCACATCAGAAAGAATCATGAATTGGGGACTTGCGGTTTGCTTTGCTTCAGCGGCAGCAGGAATCCGTGATCGTGCGCAGTTCCTGCTGCGCTCGCTGCTGGAGTGCCCCCGATCCAGCCGGATTTGGAAGCTATGGTTGCCCCGTAGAGGCGACCGAAGACAGGGGAGATCCGGGCAGGGGCTTGGGGGTATCGCAAACCCCCTCCTCAGCCGGCACAAGTCCCTTTTCCAAAGGCAGTGGAGCGGCGGTCAGCAATGGCCGCCACAAAGAAGCCTGCAGCCGGACAAGATTGTGCAGGAGGAAGTTGGAGAAAGTGAAAGTTTTTTTGGCTGAACCGGGACAATAAGGAACTTCTAAATACCCTGGCAACTTAATCTTTTATACGATATACTGTTTCCCAAGAAGATTGCAAAAGCAGCGGAAGAAAGCAGAAAGGGAAAGTTATTTTCTCTCACTCTCCTTCCCTACGGAAATAGCAAATGGAAATCCGAAAAACCTGCTTTGGCACAGAAGGTAATTAAACTTGAAAGCCAAGGGGATATTAAAGATCTTTGAACATTGGAATTAAAAACTAATTTTTTTTTGCTATAAGTGGGAAGAGAGAAGTAAAGAACTTATATTAAGATTTTATTGGAGGAGATGGCTTGGAGCTTATAAGACTAGAAATAAATGGCAATAAGACTTCTAAGAAATTATTTTGGAACTGTGTAATTGAATTCTACCCCAAGAAGAGAAAATATAAAAGAAGAAAGTGCTAAATGAAACAGTTTGTCCTGATTTGGATTGCTTTGTGACTTTGGGACTTTTAGAAATTATTCCTTGAAAGACTAAAAACATTTGGGTTGTTTTAAAAAAAAAATTTTTTACAATGGCATTATCTGTTGAAGAATTTCAAAAGTTAAAAGAGGAAGAATTTCAAAAGTTAAAAGAGGAGGAACAAGAAGGCAAGGGCTCTTCTGGATCTATTTTTCACTTTTTAGAAATGGCGATTTCTACCTATCAGGATTTACAACAACAAGAAAATGGGGATGAAGAAGAAGAAGCCATCTTTAATGGACAAATAATCTTAGTTGAGGAAGAAAAGAGAAAGTTGGGAAAGAAAATGGAGAATTCAGAACTTAAAAAAGCAACCAAGATAGGGAAAAATAAGGTGAAAAATCGATACAATGTCAGAAAGCAACAGAAAAGAGGAATACAACAGAGAGGGGAGACTAAGAGAGCAGAGATGGAGAGATGGAGGGGTAAAAAGGTTAGAATTGACAAGAAAGGAAGGGAAAAGGGGAACAGAAGTCACAAAGGTTTAGAACAAGATGTTAAAAAACAGGTTTTTTTTATAGATAAAGGGTAAAGTATAATTTTAAGAAAAGATTCTGCAAAAGTACATAAGATTGTATTGTAGATATTAGTATTTGAAATAGAGCTAGAAAATTGGAATATTATATGAGTTAACAAAATATGAAAGGGAATGTATAAAATGTTTAAGATTTAATAATAGAGTTTATTGAATATTGTTTTTATTATATTATAAGCATAATTTCTCTTTTTTTTTTCATTATTCCAAAATGTAGTATTTAGAATGTACTAGGCAGAATCAATATGAAAAGTATGTATTATTTTAAGTGCTAAATATAGGGGAAAGATAAAAAGGCGTTATACTTCAATTAGTATTACAGGAGAAATATTGTATTAGAAAGAAAAGATAAATAGATAATTGAAAAACGGACAAAAGATGCAAGTATAGTGATTTAAATTGAGATGAAATAAATAAAATAGAATTAAGAGAGTGAATAGAGGCGAGATAATATATAGAAAATATAGAATGTTAAATAAGATATGAAATAATATATAAGGTGAGCATGAATTTGATTTATGTCTGTATAAAAAGATGTAACCCGGGGCTAAGCCGCTTTCCAAAAAGAAGTTTTTATGTATTTATGTTTTGTGTTTTGTTTGTCTATGTTTGAAAATTTTAGAAGAAGGTTGGAAGAGAACAATGGAATTGTAAACAAGACAGATGGAAGTACATAATGAATAAAAAGATATAGAAATCAAGATAAAAGAAATATAATTGAATATAGAAGGAAAGGGAGAAATAGAGAGGAGTTGGGAAAAGATATGAAGTTGAATATATAAGATAAATATGTATATCAAATTGTGTTTGTATGGAAACGTGATAATCTGGAACTATGCTGTTTTTATACAAGATGTTTTATGTTCTTATATTTTATGTTTTGTATGTTTGTGTATTGTTTTCTAAAAATTAATAAAATTTGTTGTTGTTTTTAAAAAAAAGAAAGAATAATGAATTGCATTTCCATATTGCATCTCTGTTTTGCAAGAGCCTCCAAATTTTCTCTGCCAGTTTCACCCTGGTTTCAAAGCTTGACTGAATCTGGTTAAAGAATTAATCATCAGAATTTAGGAACTGCAGTGATACTTACAGCTTTTCCATTTTCAAGCCATGTTATTGTAGGAGTTGGAATGCCTGTTGCTGCACATTGCAGAGTTACCACAGAGCCAAAGCTGACATTATAGAATTCAGGAGCCTTCAGAATTCGAGCAAAAACTAAATGGAAAAAAGCAAAAACATTAATAACCCTAAGGTTAGCTATTGGTGAAATATTTCCAGTTTCCCAAACTCACAAAATAGTTGAAGATGGAGCCAATGCAAAGCACCCAGTAATTTTTGAACCCCCAAAACACTCTACACATTTGGCTAAGAGTTCACTGTTGGATTTAGATTCTTCAAAAAATAAAAATTTTATTTTATTTAAAAATAAAACAAAAGTATTTCCCATCATTGTGGTCCTCTATAGAGAGAATTGTATCTACCCCACACTAGAAAGAAAATAATGTTTGGTATCACAGAATCTCAAATGCTCTTCTCAAAATATCTCTTCTGCAAAAGAATTGTACAAATTATAAATGTTTCCATACCCTTGATTGATTGATTGATTGATTGATTGATTGATTTTTCCACTTTCTAAACCACTCCTCTTTCTCAAGTTATGTTTGCTCTGAATATTTAGTTTTTTTATACAAGGATACTTAGTCACTATTTATGTCAACCACCCCAGAAAGTCCAATCATAAACTGAATGATGAGCCTTAATAGAAACATTTGCTATATATGTAGAAATATTTCTGGAAAAGAAGAATTGCCTCTAGTCTTGAAAGAAAAACAACAAAAGATATTGGGATATTATTCTCAGATTTTATTTAACCCTTCCCCACTTGCGAAGACTTATAAGGTGCACACTTTTCAGAGTGGATAACTCTAAGGGCCAGTCTGCCCCTCCTTCCTTACAGACTGTTTGAATTCCTTTTAAAATGAAAATTCCACTGTTAACCATATAGATTTTCAAAATTCCTTTATTGATGTTAAAAAGAGTTCATATGAGATATGTTTTCCATGGGTGAATCTAAAAGAAACCTGCAGGGACAGTAAGATCTACATATCCCAACTTGGGGCTGTAGTGGGAGTAGGGGAATATAAATAACATTAAAACCGTTAATGTCCGGTGTCTATATAAATCTGTGGTACTAAATGACTCATTTTCCACATATGAAAAATATATCACAGCAGATTCCAAAAGACCAGTTCATGCAAGGATAAGATCTGTTCAAATTACCTTCCCTAGGAAGTGTGTAAGGAAGTTCTTTTGATGCTAGAGCTGACTCGTATTTGATGCATTTAAGAAGCTCAAACGTAGATTTAAATGTAGAGTTTTACCTGTTGGCTTAGTTCTCAAGTACATCCATTGAATCTGTGCATCAGATAAAATGGACTACAGTTCAGGAAAGCGCAGACCCTATTAAATTTAAGATGCCTTAAAAGGTTTTTTTTAATGGCTTTTCCCAGTGACTTTAAATAAATAACAAAACTCCTAAAAATTATTGGCTAAGAAAAATAAACTCAGCCCAGTTGCTATCCTTCAAACTGTAACAGCGGCCTGTAGATAAATTTCCTTTTGTTTAATTCTCCAGGCTCCATTGCTGGAAAGATCTGAAGTAGGAAATAGTAGGAAGTATTACAGGAGAGGGCCTGAAGTCACATTTGGATTGGGAATGGGAGACTGCGTTACTGCATAGTAATTGCTAAGTGCACAAAATTCACTTCTTCTTTTTTTAAAAAAAAGCACAGATCAGAAGGAGATTGTAAAATAGAAGCATCTAAGAATGATGTCCCGGCTGTACCCATTTTGGCTAAATTACGAGTAGTATTAAGTACTTTTCAGTTCAACATGATCTTAGTTTTATTCTGCTGTATATATGGATTCATTGAGAATCACTAAAACAATCATCCTGTCTATGAAAGCAAATAGTAGAAAAGGAAGGAGCACTGGGAATCCTTATACACTTTTACTCACAAAAGTGACATCCAAAATAAATTCTGTCAGAGTGCTAGAAACAAGCAGAGCATTTCATTATTTTACACCTGGCTTTAGTATATGAAAGTCCATATAGAGCAGGGATGTCAAACTCAAGGCCCGCAAGCGGTGCTTAGATACGGCCTGTGGGGCCAGCCTGGAAAAACCAAGCTTTGCCATTAGAAAAAAATCGAGGGCTGTGCCCCCCCCCTGTGCGGCCAGCCGCCGGCCTCCTGCCCTGTCAGTGAAACCAGAGCCCCCCGACCATACCCAGTCCTCCGAGGTCAAACACAATCCTTGTAGCAATAAAGGAAGAATGTTGTTTTTATGCTGATCATTCAGGAATTGTCAAAGATTCTATGGCTGAATTACGAAAACGTTGAAGGATAGAGAATGAAAGACAACAAGGTCAGTCATGGTATCAAGGCATGTTTAATTTTTCTCCTTGGTTAACAACACTATTGTCTGCTTTAATAGGTCCTCTTGTGCTATTGCTTCTTGCATGTACTATTGGTCCATGTGTATTAGGACGTATTACATTTCTGAGGGATCGCTTGAATACACTTGACAATGAAGTAACAATACTCAAAAACAGTTAGCTTTCTCACATCTATCATTGAATCAAAAGATCTTGTCAAAAACCTTGTGGAATGGTACTCTGACCAAGAGTCAGAGGAAGAAATGACACTAATAAATCCTGATGTGGCCCTTAATGAGTTTGACACCCTGATATAGAGCTAGCAGAGAAGAATCCAGATCCTGTTTTGTTTGAAAGCTGCTAGTGTGGTATTTATTTATTTGTTTGCTTGCTTGCTTCTTTGTTTGTTTCTCTGACTTCTATACTACCTATCTTGCTGAGGCAATTCTAGGTGGCTTACAGTTAATGCCTAAATGGCACACTTGTTGTCATACTTTGCTTATTCTTGTGCTTTTCTCAGTTGTATCTGAATCTTCAGAATGTGAGGTTCTGTACTATGTTTAAGTTTGCATGATACCACACAATATATACTAATGTATATTAGTATTTCTATTGTGGATAAGTCATTAATGAGGTATATTATTCACCCGGATGGTTGGAAGATTTAAACCTTCCTTTGTTGAGCTAAAGACTTTCTGATATCATGAACTAAAACTTCAGGAATTTTCCTGCAGCGTGATTGATGGCCAGGCTGGCTGAGACTTCTAGAATTAAAATCCAACATCTCTGGAAGTCATCCAGTTAAGAAAGACAAATCTAGTATTCCAGGAAGCAGAACTAGAGTAAACCAAGAACTGATATCAGCCTTGTCATTCAGAATAATGTATCACATGTATCCAAATATATTAATCCACACACATATGCATATGCAAATAATCCTGGAAAAGCCATAAATATTATCCCATGGGAAGCAAGGTTATAAGATAAATTCCCAAATGTATGTCTTTTAGAAGTATATTTATTTAGAATTTACCATTAACATGAATTCCTTGCAGACAGACAAACAAAACCCTTGGTAAGAAGGCCAATGATGAAGAGCCTCTGTGGCGCAGTGGTTAGAGTGCAGTACTGCAAGCTACTTCTGCAGCCAGCTGCCTACAGTTTGGCAGTTCAAATCCCACCAGGCTCAAGGTTGACTCAGCCTTCCATCCTTCAGAGGTGGGTAAAATGAGGACCCAGATTGTTGGGGGCAATATGCTGACTCTGTGAACCGCTTAGAGAGGACTATAAAGCTGTATATAAGTCTAAGTGCTATTGCTAGTGCTACTAGATTGATTAGATTAATCTCATAGATTAGATTTGTTAATTTCTATTCACTCATAGATTCAAAGCTGGGCTCAAAGACTTCCATTTTTGTCCTGAACACTTTTGCAAAAATATATTTGCAGTACGGATGTCAGATGAATGCAGATTCTGTATTTGAGTGGACACATGACCAAATGGATCACTCACCTTCTACTTCCAGAATTACAGGTTTAGAGTAGGCTGTCCCGAGACTGTTCTTTGCCACACAGCGATAGTGTCCACCATCTTCCTTCTGCACATCGTGAATCCTTAAACTGCCTGATTCAAGAATAGCAATTCGAGAATTTTCCTGCCACAAAATGTAAAGCTTCAAGTCAAATGAGGTAGAATATAGCTTGTGAGCCAGGCTGATCTATTTATTTATTTGATTTATATTCCTATTTCATTTGTATAATTTGAGGCAGCTTACATAATGGCCCTTCCTAGTTTCCCCACAACAGCCACCTTGTAAAATGATTTGGGCTGACAGAAAATAATTGGATCAAAGTCACCCACCTGGTTTTCATGTCTAAGGTTAGACTAGAATCCACAGATTCTAGGTTTCTGGTCCAGTACCTTAATCACTCATCCTCTCTATGAAATAACAACTAATACATTATTTTTTCTCAAACCAGTTCTGCAAAAAGATGCAGATTATAATGAAATACTTACAATACTCACCTTTACAACATTTTCTCCTTTGATCCAGGAAACTGAAGGCTTGGGATTTCCCATTGTAGTGCATTGGAAAACAGCCTTTAATCCTTCAATGATTTTCAGATTTGAAGGTGGACGAGTTATTTTCGGTTCTACAATTTTAAGGATCAAAATGAAACGAAGTCAAATATGCTAAAGTAGGAGGGACCAACCTTTAGCACAGTGGAGTACAACCTTAACAACTTTAAGACTTGTGGACTTCATCTCCCAGAATTTCCCAGCCAACATGTTGAAGTCCACAAGTCTCAAAAGTTGCCAAGGTTGGACACCCTTGTGCGAAAGTCACATTATACTTTAACAAGATGATGGGGTCCATTTTGTCATCAACATCCCTACTCACTTCTTGCAAAGCAATTGAAGAGCTTGCTATCTCCCAAACATTTATAGAGACTTATAAGGCTTATAAGGCTTTTCAAAGGAGAGTAGAAGCAAGTTTGGAGGAAAATATATGTAGGTAGATCATGGAAATTCAGGAAAAGTTAACTAAGATTGCAACTTCAACATTATGAGGAAAGAATTATGGGCTGGTGTGGGGAAAACATCAATATTGCCACTGCTCAAAAAGTTTAAGCTAGTACTGATTTCCCAAATAAAGACATGACGGTAAAACAGCAAACAGCATGTAAAATAAAACTTGGTATTTTTCCTTCTAAAAATTTAACAGAGGGTTTAAATCTTGTTCTGAAGCCAATTCTTACATTGCTCAGATGTTCAGAAGCATTCCCCAATTTAAACTTGTATTGATCTTCTGGGCCATTTGTTGAAAAATATGATTACAGTTCATATTTCTGTGCACTCAGAGCAATCATGCAATCAGGATCTACTAGTTTTTCTTTGTTTCAGAATAGCCACCTTACATTTCACAGCTTTCTCCCATCTAACTCATCCTACTCTATGGTATCAAATCCTCCATTGAGCTATGCTTGGAATATGATCTTCTGACATTTATATGTAATTCTTCTTCCTCTTTTTGGGGGGATCTTTATGAAGCTGGAAAAACTTAATGAGTAACCGTGCCTGATACCAATTGAAATGCAGTACAGTTAGGATTAGATAAATTAGATATATTGCTTTATAGCAAGTAGTCTTTGACTTTCAACTATTCAACAATAGTTCAAAGTTACAATGGCTTGGAAAAGATGACCTACAACCAGAGATGGTATTCAGCAGGTTCTGACCAGTTCTGGAGAACCAGTAGTGGAAATTTTGAGTAGTTTGGAGACCCGGCAAATACCATCTCTGACTTGCCCCACCCCCATCTATTCTCTGCCTCCTGAGTCCCAGCTGATCGGCTGGGCCTTTTTTTGTTGCCCTGCACAGGAGAACGGAGCTGGGAAGCAGGTTAGTGGGGTGGGGATTTTGCAGTAACCTTCCAGAGGTGGTATTCAGCAGGTTCTGACCAGTTCTGGAGAACCAGTAGCGGAAATTTTGAGTAGTCTGGAAAGCCAGCAAAACCCATTTCTGACTGGAGATTTTACAGTATCCTTCTTCCCCTGCCACACTCAATGCTCACAGAACTGGTAGTAAAATTTTTTGAATCCCACCATTGCTTACAATATGCATTGGCACATACAATTGTCATTCCATCCCTGTGGTCATGTGATTGCAATTTGGAGGTTGGAAACCAGTTCGCATTTAAGATTGGATGCAGTGTCCTGCACTCACATGATCATGTTTTGTGATTACAATTTTCAGTAAAAAAAAAAAAAAAAAGTCCATTAGGGAAACTGGGTTCACTTAATGATGGTGTGATTCGCTTAACAACTGTGTGTTTCACTTAATGACCGATGTAAAAATTGTTGCAAAATCAGGTCTGACTTGATTTATGACTGCAGTGACTAGTGGATAATCTGATGTAGCCATAAATGAAAGACTACCTGTGCACAGATAATCCTCAACTTACAACTACAATGGAGCCCAAAATTTCTGTTGCTAAGCAAGTGAATTTTGCCCCATTTTACAACCATTCTTAAGTCAAGTTGTTAAGTGACTCACTGCAGTTGTAAGTTAGTAATATGGTTGTTGAGTGAATTTGCTTCCCCGTTGACTTCGCTTGTCAAAAGGTTACAAAACATGATCGCATGACCCTGGGACACTGCAACCATCATAAATATGTGTCAGTTGCCAAGTGTCTAAATTTTGATCACATGACCATGGGGATGTTGCAATGGTGAAATAGTCACTTTTTTCAGTGCTGTTGTAACTTTGAACCATCACTACACAAACTGTTGTAAGTTGAAGACGAGCTTTATCTGTGTTGCCCTGCTCTCTTCACACAGACATACATGCATACATAGCGACAGTTCTAAAGATGTTTATTCAAACCCTACAATCAAGCCCTCAGAAAGCACCCATGTTGCTCAAATACAGTTTCCGATCTCAGCACAACAAGACTCTCTGGGGAAACTGAGTCCAATGGGCACACACAAAATCCAGGAAACAACCCACGAGTCAAACGGATCAGGATAACAGCACAAGCACACAAGGTAAGGAACTGGGCCTGTTGCTCCAGCAACGTTCAAGTCCTCAGGGCAGGATTAAGTAGGTGACACCTTCATGAGAGGTGGGGCTGCCTCCTCACAAGTAGCCTAGCTGACCAACATTCCGCCTACCTCCTATCTGCCCTACATGTCCCTGGATCGGGAGGAAGTGTGAACTCCACCTCCTCCTCATTGTTAACTGGTGGCAGCTGGCCAACGCGCTGCAGCTGTGTTGCACCTCACTCCACCTCAGCCTGTCGCTCATCCAATCGCCCCAGCTGAGGCTGCTTCATCAGGCTACCACTGTCTGAGCCCTGATCCGGGCCATCATGCAACTCTGCACTTTCCTCTGCCAACTCAAACTTATCCTCCTCCTCTGAACTCATTTCCCGAGAGTGGTCCATCGCCAGATCCATGACAGTATTATTTTACTGTTGATATTAGGTTATACGTATTGATCATTTATTCCTTTGCTTGTACTTTGCGTAAATTTAAATTCATACAAAATAAAAGTATTAATACTCAAGTAAAATATTGCCTTGATTTCTAGCTCACTTGAACTTTCAGTGACTTTTAATTCAGTAAAAGGGTAGGTATACTTACTCATTTTCACTTGTAATGCCCCACAGCTTTCTGCTTCTACTCCTACACCATTGTTTGCAGTACAACAATATATCCCATCATCACTGTCTTCCACACTCAGAATAGTTAGGAGTTGCCCATTTTCTCGTATGGCATATCTAGTATCAAAAAATCTGAGAACATATTAAGATGCGTCAAGGAATAGTTTATTTAAAAGTGCAAGTCTAAACATAACTTTCTACACACACACACACACCCTTGGCCTTTACAATCCAATAGCTGGTTTCAAAAGGTGGGGCCCTTCCGAGATGTTTGCCATGTCCAAATTACTTCTACAAGCTAAGCCTCTTATCTGACTTTTGTCTACTCTGCAGCTGTTCCTCCTGTCTTCCCAATGTCATTCCCAAATACCATTATACATTTTATATTTATCATGCAACTATAAAAAATAATGCATGAATTGACTTTATAGAATGCTGCACTGGTGAATAGAATTAAGATGGGGTATAATATTATGGGTAGAGACCAGGAGTGGTATTCTACCGGTTTGGCCCGGTTCAGCTGAACTGGTAGCTCCAAGGATCATCTGTGAGCGAACCAATCAGCTGCTGGGCCTACCCACCCACCCTGGCTCTATTCTGACCTTTATTACCTGGTTTTCAAGCTCAGCTGCTTCGCGTAACACAGTGGATTGCTTCGCACAGCTGTTTAACACAGACGGAGAGTGCAAGATTGCAGGAGAAAATCAGTAGCAAACCTTCTGCGCACAGGCGTTTTGCGCACGCCCACAGAACCGGTGGTTAAAAAAATTGAATCCTACCACTGGTAGAGACCAATAGTGATATTTTCTGAGAGCACCCACACTCTGTGTTCTTTTGCGCATTTAATTCATACCTGATAGGAATGTTATTACGTGTCCAGGTAATTTCTGCCTGGGGAAAGGATTTTACGACACACACAAAGGTGGCTGCCTCTTCAACCAGTGCATCCACAGTCTCAAGAGGGGTGGTGATGATTGGAGCTGTGACAAAATACACCACAAAAGCAGCATAAGAAAGTGAATAAATTTCACATTAAATCCTGCAGCTTGACCAAGCAAATTTGTACAAATCCAAAACCAATTACACTTGACTGAAAAATAGTCAAGATGCAGAGCAAAGGCATTCAAATGCATGCATGCATTCATGTATTATCTTATTCTCTCCTTCTGGAATGCGAGAAGGATTCTCAGCTTTGCTGTAGTACTTCTGAGTGTCCCATGCATCTTTGTAAACATGATCCATTTCTGATCATTGTCATCTCTGGACATTAAAAGGCTTTTTAAAAGATGGCTTCATTTTCTGAGATCCCGTCCTGCAGGTCTTCTTCTATGTGGGGTCTCAGATATGAAAAAATGGGAACCACACTCTTCCTCCGTACTTTCTCTTCTTGGAAAAGGAATCCGTACCCTCCTTGCAGCTACATCATTTCAATTTGAATTAGTTTCTGCAATGGTTTGAAATCCTATCTTAAAGGTTGTGACTATCTGTGTTATTTAAAAATAAATTACAGCCACTTTGACCCTTTATGGATTGGAAGGCAGGATACAAATTATTTTTTAAGTTAATAACATTCTGAACAAAGGATTGCTGGTCAGGAACACCATTTTTACTAACAGCAAAGATTGAGGTCAGGATGAATCACTAAATCACACTTCAGTGTAATTTAGCTTCATGACAGATGACAAAAATCATAGTTAACTATGTTATGATGGCCAACTCTAGATCCAAGGGGAGGCTATCTATATAGTCTGACACAGCTAAAGAACATGATAGTGCCAAGCAATGTAATGATCACCTCCCTTAGCACAAACTGTTTGAAAGGATACAAGAAAGGCCTTTTAGCTTTCTTCAATATTTATATAAGCAGGGAACTTTAATTCTACTGCACATACCTAATTTCTTTATCACTGGAAGCTCTGTATATATTATGTGTTACATTAGCAGAGATAAATGTAACTCTGGTTAGGTGGGTGGGCCAGCGTGGCCTTGAAAATACATGAAAATGTTTTCGTACCACATAATTGTGTTTGCTGGATATCTAAAGAATTTATAAATTGTTTTGTTCTTGGCGGGATATGACATACTGCATACAATCGCCAAAAGAAAAAAAAAACCCAATTCTTTAAAAGATATTAACTGTTGTCCCTGGCATTTGGCATTCTTTCTGACACATGCCAATGGGCATGTTATGAGTAGAGAAGAAAATCTCCAAAAATTCATAATATTGTAAAATGCTACTATTCTTGTATCACTCTTCCTTTGTAAGTACTCTTCAAAAATGCTGAGACTGCAGCTCCGAGTAATGAAAGCTACTCTGGTCTGATTTGAAAATTTCCCTTTCCACAGTTAGTCAAAATTTCAAGTTTCAAACTATATGGCAAAGATCTGTATAAGATTCCTAAATTTCTCTTTGATGAGAGGGAAAGCAATTTGATAGAAGGCAGAGCAAACAAAGAATTTAGCACTGTGTACTTTATTCATCACATATATTTTAGCTCCCTTAAATCTCTTACAAACAAACATTGAAATAAGATGGAATTCCTCTTTTAATTGTTGGCATTGTTGTAATCAATCTATATAAAGACAACAGGATTTTTCCTTCATCTGGGTACCTATCTACCATAGAGAAGAGGCATATACTGTATTTCTGAGTCACTGTTATTTTGTCCTGCAAATATGCTCCATCATATTCTATGTTTAAGTTCTTAAAAATCCATAAAAGGAATTCCAGTATGGATTTGTTTTTTTTGTTTTTTTTCATACAGCAGACATTTCTGAACATACTTATTGGTCAAATACAATTTATGATATAGGTCAAGTGTTGGAAAAAAGCAGCAAATTTTTTTCAGAAATGGCGAAGCCAACTAATCATTACAACTGCAAACTGGATACCAATTTATTTGGGAGTAAATTCCAGCAAGACTTCCAGTTTAATTGATCTGTAGAGGAGCTTGCTGTGTAACACCTGGTTGTCAGCAACATGACCTTAATGGGCCTTCTTTGCAAGCAACAATGCCGAGAGCTATCCTCAAAATTCTAATTTGAACATTAATCAAGGAGATGTGTATTATGTCACTTCGAACAAGCATCTATCTCACTCAAAATCCTCCAGTATCTCTGTATCTATGCACATTTACTTAGAAGTCCCAACTGTGTTAAGTGGATTTATTCTCAAGTAAACATTCAACATTGCTGGCTATTTATATTTGGAAAATGGTTTTTGATACATACTATAAACAAAAACACCTACACAGGGAAAATCATAAGAGCACCAGTCATCGTGATATATGTACAGACAAGTTCTTCCATGGTGATTGTCCAAAGGCAATTACAGATGCACTCACAGGCAAACCAGCTCATTTATACAAATCCCAGGAGCTTATATATTCACCCAAGAGCCCGGGCAGGTCCAAGATCAAAAATAAATATCTAACCAGTGGCAAAGCAAAGAGAGGACCCGTTATTTATACCTACCTTTAGGGAGCTTCTCTGTCAAGCTGAAGGCAGCCAGGGTGAAGATCTGTATAAGAGGAATGTTTAGCCAATCTTTCATGATTTATCCGAAAAAGGGTTGAGGGAGAGGATTTGTCCCCTTCAGCATTTTTCTTCGAGTTGCTTAGTTTTAAAGCATGGTTTGTTGCAAAGTGCTGCTTGGACACTGACTCGTGGGTTCTAAGTATAAGCAGGAATCCTCCGACTTGGCTTCAGTGATGGACATGGCCAGCTGGTGGGCTTCAACGTCAGTCAGCATCAACAATGTGGAGGCTCATGAAACAAGAGAGCACAAAACCCCTGAGAATGCATTTTGAACAAACAGTGGGGGAGTACACAATGCCTCAAAGTCCTTTCTAAAATAATAGCTTGGTCTCGGGCCAATGAAACAAGTTGAGCTTCAGCATCATGTAAGAGTGCATTCGTCTGCAGATCTTCTTACCTTTCTAAAGCCTCCCTCTCTTGCTGGACCAAAGCAGAAGTCCATTTTCTCCAGCATATTCCTGGATGCTGATAAAGCTATAACAACTTGATGCATCTCTTGTCCAAAACCATTTGCTCACACTGGCCAACACTAAAAACCAGCAGCCCCCAACCTTTTGGACACCAGGGACTGGTTCCATGGAGAGAGTGTTTTTTTTCTGTGGACTGGAGGTGGCGTAGTTTCGTGTGCTGCCTGCATCCCACAGATGGGGCTTCGCTTGTTTGTGCCACCTGGTTTCTGGCATGCCACAGACTGAGCGTTGGGAACCCCTGCTATAAATTCAAAGTTCATAGGTTTATTTCATTATTTTTGCTGGGCTTTTTTATGTTGCCCCCATATAACTAACTCAAAGGAGCATACATATCCTATTCTATAAAATGAGATTTACCATACACATAATCAATAATCCATAATTCTGTGCCAGGAACGATAAACAAAATATCTGTAGCCTAAACCAGGGCTGTCAAACTCACGGCTTGCCCACACCCAGTTTAGCGAAGGGGAGAAAAGTCACGGTAAGTCACATAATGATGCCGTCATGATGGGAGTTTGATACCCCTGGCCTAAACTAACCTCTATATCCTACATTCGTAGTGGGACCATTTCATAACACACCTATCACCAGGTACTGGTGTAAAAGGCAGGTTTTAATCAGTTTCCTAAAATCTATAAAGGTAGAGCCCTACAAATTTCATAGTTTTAAAGAAGAAGGGAGCAGTTGAAAAGGTTTCTAAAGAAAACAATAGAAATTAACATTAGCATTTAGGCTTATATACCGCCCAATAACACTTTACAGCACTCTCTGGATGGTTTACAATTTGCATATTTCATTTGCATATTGCCCCAACAGTCTGGGTCTGCATTTTACAGACCTTGGAAGGATGAAAGGATGAATTAACTTTGAGCCCTGTCTGGATTGAGCTGCAGGCTATGGGCAGAGTTTGCTTCCAATACTGCACTTCAACCAGATCTCCTGTGTTCTATCACATTCTCATCAGAAGGTGACATTCTCTCATACTAATACAAAAAGGGAAGGTATCAGCCAGTTTATGAGAATACTATGACTTAGGCATAAATAATATTTACTTAAACTTAACTTACATTCACTAAAACCCAAAAAAACTCAGTAAAACCGAGCAAGCTCAGGAAGTACAAAATATTGGACTGTTGTGGAAAAGATAAAATCATAGAAGACACAGAGGTTGAAAAGAAAGGGAGTAACTGACTAGGTGTAGTTTTGAAATAGACAGCAGCTTTCTACATTTTGTCAGAAAAATAAATCTACCTCTGTCTAACGATTAGCAAAACAAACCTTGTATTAGACAAGATATCTGACATAATAGCCGGGGTGGGATTCAAAATTTTTAACAACCGGTTCTGTGGGCGTGGCTTAGTTGGTGGGCATGGCTTGGTGGTCATGTGACTGGGTGGACATGGCTTGGTGGTCATGTTATTGGCTGGGTGTGGCCAACTCAATATCACTCACATCGAGGCACGCATCTCCTCGCCTGGCCTCTCATGATTGTGGGGATGCTGCAACAGTCGTAAGTGTGAAAAATGGTCATAAGTCACTTTTTTCAGTGCCATTGTAACTTTGAATGGTCACTCCACACAAGCAATGTACCAGCAAAGGAGGGGAAAAAAACTCCAGAGAAGTTCCTGAGACAGGAAGTCTAGTCCTGCCAAGAATGTAATAAGGGTTAACAGAGAGGCAGTTTCTGTAAGCAACACCAGAATGTTTCCTTCCTGCCTTCCTTACAGGATTAGGCCAGTAATTTCTTCTAACAACCTGTTCTCCGAACTGCTTAGAGTGTTAACAACCGGTTCTAGAGAATAGATGCGAACTGGTAGAATGCCCCCCCGATAATAGCTATGATCGCATTGGTCTGATTAAAGCTTTTCTTCAGCTCTGAGCTGAACAAGCTTCTCAGATGAGAAGTGAAATATCTTCAAAGAAAAACCAGAAAGTCCAGTTGCCTCTTGAAAAAGCACCTTTGGGGCAACGATGACCTGGAAGACTGGGTATCTTCATAAACATCTCATTCATTCATTCATTCATTCCAAGCATTTATAAAGCTGCCCAATTCAATTATGATTCTGGGCAGCATACCACAAAAATAAGCATTCAGAAAAAAAATAACTATACTTCATTAAAATATATATAATATGATGAGCCGAACAAGACTATTAGAACAACAAAAATTATTTACATCACTTCCACTGGCCCAAAGGTGTTTTTCCAAATGGCAATTGGACTTAGATGAGAAGCGCAATGATTTCCAGGAAAAAAACAAAGAAAGTCCATGGACAACCATGACCTGGATAATTAAGAATCTGCATAAACATAATTTCCACTGGTAATGCTGGTGACAATACAATCAGGAACTTTGGTCTATGGGCATGCCGTCTTCTTCTCCAGGATTTGCCTTCCATGGCCATTTCAGTTTGAGCAGTAGGAAAGGCCAGACAAATAATGCCTGATCAGCACTTCAAAAAATACTCACAAGGGATTATGTGCCTTCTTATATGCGGGGATGTAGCATTCTTCCAACTCATATTAGATCTGTTTTTTAAACAAAGGCTTTAGCACACTTTTGAAATCATGCTAAACTTGTAATTTAATTGGCAGCTTTTTTCTTCAGACAGCAGGTTTTGTCCTGCCTAGGAAACTGATTTAAATTGGAAAAGAGAACCAACTTCTGTGACCTGTCCCATCTTGGCAACATTCTAGATTTTGATTGTTTCTGTCAACAAGGATTTCTTTTCATGACCATACTCCTTACAGTTTTTATTCCTTCTCAGAGAGTACTTTGTTTAATTCTATACCCTTTGGGGTTTTTTTAAATAACTTTTATTAAGTTTTCAACAGAATAAAAACAAAACAAAATTTGAACTGAAGATAAGAAAAAAAAGGGAAAGTAATGAAAAAGTGAAAAAAAAATAAAGAAAAAGAAATAGAAGAGAAAGAAAAAAGTAATACATAGTAATAAATAGTAATAAAGTAGCTTCCAATCTTAACAGCAGTTATAAGTATATTTACACACATACACACACACACACACTTAAGGTTACATTATAATTTATTTATTTCCATCATCTACCCCAAAGGTGTCAAACTCATGGCATCATGTTGCTGTCTTGTGATGTTTCATGACATTTTTTCCAGAGGTGGTATTCAGCAGGTTCTGACCAGTTCTAGAGAACCAGTAGTGGAAATTTTGACTAGTTCAGAGAACCAGCAAATACCACCTCTGACTGGCCCCGCCCCCATTTATTCTCTGCCTCCCGAGTCCCAGCTGATCGGCTGGGTCTTCTTTTGTTGCCCTGCACAGGAGAACAGAGCTGGAAAGCAGGTTAATGGGGTGGGGAGGGAATGGAGATTTTACAGTATCCTTCCCCTGCCACACCCACCAATCCACACTCACCAAGCCACACCCACAGAACCAGTAGTAAAAAAATTTGAATCCCAGCAATGATTTTTTTCCCCTTCGTGGAGCCGGGGTGGGTGTGGCCTGCAAATGATGCATCGGGCCCCCAGGCCCCCAGTTTGATCTACCTGATCTACCCTGTCTAATAATCAGAAAAAGCCCAAGGGAGAAATCTCCAGCACAGAACCTAAAACATTCGGACTACTTGAAAAGTAACCAACCTAACCACCCCCATCCTAAATGTCTGCACAAATTCAAGCAACCCCGCCCCGTGACATTTGGGAGAGCAATTGGTGATTGTTTTTCCTGCTGATGGGAGGATAAACAGCCAGGGAATCCACAGATCCCCTCATTTGCTTGTCCTGAGCCAATACCAGCCCCATTAGTGTACCAGGTTACAATTCAGCCATCGGGACAATGCAATTTATGTTAACATAGTTTCGTACTGACTGGGGGATTGGAGCGTTAAAGCAGCTGTGAGGGAGAACCTTACACATATCAATGTTATTCACCATGCTAAAAACAGTGATGGTGAAGTGTCAGATCAGAGGAACATAAATTAAGGGGATTCTTTAAAATCAAGATGATTAATAACTAATACAGTTCATTGCATGCAAATTCATTTTTAAAGTTAAACGTACGTCACAGAAAAAATAAAATATATCCTGGAATATAATTGTTTAGATACCTGGTCATCTGCTGTACTCAATAAGGTTTTTGCTTCATCAGAATTTGCTTTATTGGATGAAATTTAAAAAACCAAATATTCTTATACTTGAAGACAAACAAAACTTGTCAGCTTAAGTCCTGAAGCAAATTGCAAAAACAGGGTTATGTCTTGGAAATAGATTCAGAAGTTTGCAAGACTACAGGAAGTAGAAGCAAGTTTTAGAAACTGCTGCCAATGGGGATAGAATGGCTTTTCTTTTAATTGATCTTGCCAGCAGCTGTTCCTGTGAACCGAGAAATGATATACTCTTTGTGCAGGTTAAAAATGTAAACTTGCTTGCCTGTTCACAAAAATTAAAATATTTGCTTTATATAAAACAAAAATACAGAGTCTTTCTAAATGTTCTTTATTTGCTTATTGGGTTTTTTATTTTTGTAAAATTTAAAATAATCCCAAAATATCTTGCCAGGCACTGTTATTTTTTTTTTTATTCCATCTCATATTAATGGAAAAAGCCTATTTGCTTTCTGAATCAATAAAGTCCAAACGTAAGTACTTACAAAAAAAATCTTTAAACAGTTTTAATTGTAATTCATTACACAGACAGACAGATGTTTAGACTGGTTTTTATCCACCTATCAAGTCCTTCTCAAGGATCTGAGACAGGAAGATATTGTTGTTTGATGATGTTAAAAGTATTATCACAAAATGTCAGCTGTTCCGATAATGCTGCCTTTTGCAGTTGACTGAGGAGGAGGGGTTTTTCAGTGTCAATGCTCCAGCTGTATTGGGATTGTACCCGAGGTGCCTACTCCTGGCGTACTACCTTTTCTTTCTTTTGTCATAGTCGTTCCACTTTTATTTTCAGGTCTTTCTATTTTGTGATTTTTCTTCAGTTCCTTCTCTTTTATCCTGCTGTCTACCGTGTTTCCCCCCAAATAAGATCCTGTTTTATATTTTTTTTGCCACCAAAAAAGGCACCAGGTCTTATTTTGGGGGGAAGTCATCCACTGACAAACTTCACTCGTGCGCGTCATCCCCGGCCTCCTTTTCACTGTCAGAGGCCTTCAGGAACTTCTTCTGAAGCCAGCAAGGCTTTCCTGAAGGCCTCTGCAGCTGATAACAGCTCCAGATTGATTTGAGGCTCTGTTATTAGCTACAGAGGCCTTTAGGAAAGACTTGCTGGCTGCAGAAGAAATGGGCTGGCAAGGCAGGTGTCGGGTGTATGAGGCCTGGCTACAATTGTCCAAAGGTAAGTAGTAGGCTCCACCACCACCCTATCCCCACCCTACCTTAATTTTTACCCGTGCGCTCTGGAGTGGGTGGGATCTTAATTAGGGCTTATTTTTTGGGTGGGGTAGAGCTTATATTGGGTGCACGTGTAAGAATCAAGCTAGGACTTACTTTCAGGGTAGGTCGTATTTTAAGGGAAACAAGGGTACATGTACTGCCATCTTCACTATACAGCAATGTTTTTTATCTACATTGTTATGTTTGGGGTGTTGTATGGCAGGTGTTTACTTGAATTCTAAAATCTTAGAGTACTTTAGCTACTTTATTTTTTACTACTTTGTCTATTTTGTGGTCTCAGATGTTTTTGCAGACAACTAATATTTCTTGCAGGCATTCCAAAGCATCATTGTTGCTAGCTTGTCATGATGTTGTTTCTTGTAATCTTTCTATAGGATCTTCTTGAAGCAGATAATTGGGGGGGCCACTGTTTCCTCAGATTTTTATATTATTATTATTATTATTATTATTATTATTATTATTATTATTATTATTATTATTATTATACTCAAAAATGACAGTATACACAGCAGATGAGATAACCATGCTGGTTTTCGTATCACAAATCACTAGTCGAACACTTCCCAAGTGTTTAGAACTGCATGAAGTATCGGCGGATTATGCAAGCAGATCCCAGTAAGGTGGCCTTCTGCAGCTGACCAATGGTGATCTTGTCAGCGCCAATTGTTTTTAAGTGTTTGCCTAGATCTTTAGGCACAGCACCCAGTGTGCTGAGTACCACTGGAACCACCTGCACTGGTTTATGCCAGAATCTCTGATGATTCACATTCTCATCCTGATATCTTGCTGAATCTTTTCAAGTTGTTTCTTCTTCAATTCTTCTGTCACCGGTATGGCACTATCGATGATCCACAATTATTATTATTATTATTATTATTATTATTATTATTATTATTATTATTATTATTATTATTATTATTATTATTATTATTATCTGAACAAAGGAATAATGTTTTCTCAAACTTTAAATTCATAAGCAAACAAGATGCTCACATCTATAGCAGCAAAGTAGATATAGCCACAGTTCTATAGGAATGGGAAATAGTATTAAATATTGTATGCTCTATTTGTGTATATATACATTGTAGTAAAAAGGGTGGCATGGTGATTCAGTGGTTAAGACACTGGGCTTGTTGGCTGGAAAGCTGGTAGTCCAGGTTTGAGACCTGAGTGTCATGCAACGGGGGGAAACTCCTGTCCTCGCCCCAACTCCTGCCAACTAGCATGTAAATGCAAGTAGATAAATAGTTACCACTTTGGTAGGAAGGTAACTGCACCATGATGTCATGCTGGCCACATGACCATGGAAATGTCTTCAGACAATGCTGGCTCAATGGCCTTGAAACAGAGATGATCATCACCCCAAGTAGCTAGCAACGATTAGTGGAGTAAAATCCTCAGGGACTCCTTTTGTTGTAGGCAAAACCAAACATTTTTGGCTTTAAACATTTTCTTTCCTCCCTTGCTTCATAGAATTATATGAAGTGTTTCCTAACTTTCTATTATTGCTTCCTTACCTGGTCAGTTTCCTTGTCATCAGGTGGTGAACATATATAGTGATTCCATTTTTACAGTACCTATTTATAAATGTCATTATTTGTAATATTTTCCAACTCCTTTTCTTTAACATTATTGTCTCTTGGAAAAGCTACATCAGTCCACCAAACATGGTTCTTTTCAATAGCGGCAACATCTGGCATGATATGTTTCATAACATTTTTGCTCTGTCATTTTCAGTATTTTTGCCTATAATTTCATGTTCCTAGTCATTTTTATTGACCATGAATCTGTACTTCTTACTTAAATACCAGTGTAATATTTTCCCAACTCATTCATGGTTTTTTTTTCTACTCAACTGTACAACAAATTTGCTATACCCAATTCTTATATGGACAACAGTTTTCGCTATCTAGATTGGTCTTTTCTTTCTTTCTTTTATTTATTTATTTATTTTCATTTGTCAATTGCTTACAAGATAATAGGTATAAGTAAAAACATAGTTATGAATACATGGATACATATAAGAAAAATAAAAAAAATATATAAAAGAAACAATAGGACAGGGACAGTAGGCATGTTGGTGTGCTTATGAACGCCCCCTACAGACCTCTTAGGAAAGGGGTGAGGTCAATAGTAGACAGTCTAAGGTGAAAGTTTTTGGGGTTTGGGGAAGAAACCACAGAGTCAGGTAGAATATTCCAAACGTTGACCACTCTGTTGCTGAAGTCGTATTTCCTGCAATCAAGTTTGGTGTGGTTAACCTTGAGTTTGTATCTATTGTGTGCTCTTGTATTGTTATGGTTGAAGCTGAACTATTCATTGACAGGTAGGACATTGCAATATATAATTTTATATACTGTATTTAGATCGGACCAAAGGCAGCATAGTTCTAGATTTTCTAGGTCTAGAGTTTCAAGTCTGGTGGCATAAGGTATTCTGCAATTGGTAGAGGAGCGGATAACTCTTCTTGTGATACATTTCTGGACTTTCTCAACTGTGTTAATATCAGATACATGATGTGGGTTCCAGACTGATGAGCTATATTCAAGTATAGGTCTAGCAATTGTTTTGTATGCTCTAGTTAGTAGTGTGATATTACCAGAGAAAAAGCGTAGGATTAGGTTAACAACTCATAATGCCTTTTTGGCGACGTAGTTACAGTGGGCTCTAGCACTTAGATCATTAGAGATGAGTACTCCAAGGTCCTTGACAGAGTTTGGATCATCAACAAGGTCTTGACTATTCAGGCTGCATTTTATTTTCTGATTTTTTTTGCCAATATGTAGGACAGAGCATTTATTTGTTGAGATTTGAGGTTGCCATTTGTTTGACCATTCTGATACATAGTCAAGGTCTTTTTGAAGGGTAGTAGTATTGTCTGTGGTGTTGAATAGCTTTACATCATCAGTGAAGAGAATGCAGTTGCTCTTGATATGATCACAGAGGTCATTTATGTAGAGTATGAAAAGAGTTGGTTCTAAAACACTGCCTTGGGGGACACCACTGTTGACAGGTACAGAATTTGATAGGATGCTCCCAATATTGACCATTTGTTGTCTGTTTGACAGGAATGCTTCTATCCAGTAATGCAGGTGTCCAGAGATACCATAAGATTTTAGTTGTAGGAGTAGTTTGTCATGTACCATTGAATCAAAGGCTTTACAGAAGTCTATGTAGATTGCGTCTATTGCTTTGCTCTGATCGAGTTGTGTAGTCCATATGTTTTTGCAGTGTAAGAGTTGCAGATTACATGATAGTTTTTTCCTAAAACCAAATTGTTTATTAGAGAGTAGGTTGTTTGTTTCTAAGTGGAGGATGATGGGTGGGTTAATAATTGATTCCATGACTTTACAGGTGATGCAGCATAAAGAGATTTTTCTGTAATTTTCAACTAGGCTGGGGTGTCCCTTTTTGAAGATGGGGATGACCGTGGCTTGTGACCATAGTTTTGGCAAGGAGCTGGTCCTGAAAGATTTTTCAAAGATTATGCTTAGAGGTTCGGCTATGGCAGTGGGGAGCTTTTTTAAGAAGTAGGCACATATTCCATCCGGTCCAATAGATAGAGACGGTTTTAGATAGCGTAGTGCTTTTTCAACATTGTCTTCTGTAAAATCGATATGTATTAGATCATTGTAGTTGTCTGTGGTTTGACTAGGAAATACTGGGCATGATCCATTGCTATTTACAAATACTGAGCCAAAGAATGTGTTAAAGAGGTTGGCTTTAATAGTGTCGGTGTATAAGTCTTCACCATTAGGTTCCTTCAGGGGTGGGATGAGTTTGTTGTTTACAAAATTGTAGAAAGCACGGGTGGAATTTGTGCGTAGGAAGTTTTCTTCTTGTTTAATGTGATAATTGGTGCATTCAGTCTTTATCTGGTGGCATAAATTTTTGTATTGGCTTTTGAAAGTTGGCAACGTGACCAGATTTGTTTTTCCACCAAAGTGATTTCTTTTTGGATTGAAGCTTCCTTATTGTTTTGGGTAATTTGTTTTTTCTGGTTTTGGGAGTTGTTAATGGTACATATAGTTTGATGACTCTTTTGACTTCAACTAAAAATATGTTGGAATGGTCTTCTACATTATTGCATCCAGAGAATAGAAATTGCCAATCAAGGGATGAGAGATCGTTGTTTATAAGATCATAGTTGCCTTTTTTGAAGTTATAATTGGGGATTCTGTCATTGTGATGATTTTTGTGTGGACGTATGTTGAGACAAAAGTGAATCATGTTGTGGTCACTGTTGGAAAAGGGTTCTTTAATTTGTATTCCGTAAATTGAATTCAAACTATTGCAGAAGATGAGATCAAGGCAGTTGTTAAGTCTAGTGTTGTTGGTTACTAGTTGTTCTAGTCCCAGATTTGTTACTGCATTGTAGAAGGTTGCATGTGTGGGTTCAGTTGTACATTCATTAAGGGTCCAGTTAATATGAGGTAGATTGAAGTCACCAAGAAAGATAAAAGTGTGTTAGTAGTGTATTTAGCTTGTTTGCATGTTCGATGTCATATTTTCTGTTTGTGCTTTGATGACATAGTGTGTGGTACTTTTTCTTTGCCAGCAAAAATATTCCTTCTGATTTCTTTCTCAATGTAGTATTCCTAAACCAAATACATGGCAGCAGAATATAATTTCTTTGCTCTGAGAGCTGAAAGGAAGGTTGACTGTATAGGCCAGTGTTTTCAAAGTTGTCAACTTTTAAGATGTGTGGACTTCAATCTCCAGAGTTTCTTAGCCCTAATACATGGGAAAATTAGTATAGGATATACCAAGGGTGTCAAACTCAATTTCATTGAGGGCCGCACCAGGGTTGTGTTTGACCTTGGAGGGCTGGAGGGGGCAAGGCCAGGGGTGGGCATGTGCTCCATTTTTTCTGACAGAGGGCTGCAGGAGGCCGTCACAGCTGCAAACGAAGCTCCATTTTCACTGGCAGAGGCACCACGGGCTGGTCCTTTGCTGTTTTCAGGCCAGCCCCACAGGCTGGATCTAAGCACCCTGCAAGCCAGATCCAGCCCATGGGCCTTGAGTTTGATACCCCTGGTACATACCATTCTGATAGTTTATAGATATCCGTTCCAACAACTACTGAACACGTTAGCTCCTAAAGCAAATGGACTGTATATAGACATCTAAAGTGCAAATGTCTGCAAGTTCAATACTCAATAAAAAGTTTGAGCCCCATAGAATAATATCTGGCTACCCATGTCGAAGGATTCCCAATAAAGATGAAATTAGCAAGGAAACTGCATAGATGCTGAGTCTTAATTTAAAGTAGCTTACTCCACATCTTTATCTAATAAGGAGCTAAGGAATAGCTGGGGATAACAACAGTGGAGGAAAGCCCAAAAAATATTGTTCAGTCCACATCAGCCAGTCTAGTTGCTCGTCATCACTTAATAAAGCAGTAAAGTCCAGAATGTTACGAAGGGCATTATTTTGTCATTACATCCGGGACAATTTTCTAAAGAAAGATACTGTAGAGTCACTGTGAAAGTTCGGTGTTCCTAAAGCATCCACCTCATTTTTTTCTGTTCCTTTTGAATTCTCCAAATACATCTGTAGCCATTTATTTTATGTGCCTCTAGCAAATACTTGCGCAAGTTTGTTCAGAAAGAAGTTCTTATTTGTTCCATGGGATTTCTCCCATATGAACTATATACAGGATAGTAGTTTATGTGTTAGCTGGAAAGCTCTAAACATGGGAGCTTCAAATTTTCCAAGTCTAGTGCCAGTGAGTGATCAGCAGGAAGGGACGCTATTTTGCTAGTTTTATTTTTTCTCCCCCACAGTAAGCAATGGGAAGAAATGCATTTAGGCCAGCGGGATTAAATATACTCAAATTTTTAGTCCCATGATGAAGAGCCAAAGAAGAATCAGTTCTGCCTGAGAGAAATCCACGATGTTTTCTTCCAGGTCTTTCAAGGATTGGAAGGAGCTAAGAGGAATTGAAGGCTATATTGCATCCTCAAAACTCTGACATATTTTTCTAAGCACAAGAGAGAAAATCGTACCCATTTTATGGTCACACTTATTCACTTCATTCATTTACTTTCTTTTTAAAATAAGACTTTATAAAGATTCAACAGGAAATGAAATACAAGGAAACAGAGAGAGGAAAAATTACTTTCTTGGTTTGTTCTTTTTCCTTAGCTACTCCATTTATCTGTTCAGCAACCTGATAGCTTGTTTTGTTGGATTAGTTTATTTGCCGAATGACATGTTGAATCAGTCAGTTCATCACAACAGGTTTCATTTTTTTAAAATAAGTCATTGTCTCAATTCATCTCATCATAAAACCATGCAGTCTTTTGATGACATGACATGAATCGACTCAGCTTATTCAGGATTCAGGTAGCTCTTTTAACTGAAAGTGAACAAGATCTCAAAAGCATGTGAAAAAGCATGTGAACAAAATCTCTCCCCAATTCAATCCATTTTCCAGATCAGTTTATCTGGAAGATGAACTGAATTAGGGAGAGACTTTCTCAGCAATAGGCTGTTTGTCTTCCTATACTGCTTATAGACCCCACCAAACTTTTCTGGAGCTTTTTTTCAGTAAAGGCGAGTGATGAAAGGAAACCAACACTGAATTTAAGGCGACTGCCTCCTGCTCAAATATTAGAGAAGGAAAACATCCATTACCATCATTTCAGTAAATCTAAGCTGTCCTGTCTGTTTAAAGTTAAATTATTGGAGGCGTGCAGAAAATCAGCATTTCTGTCAGGTACATAGAATCATATTATTTTAAGCATGAAGATTGGAAAATGTGGACTCTTGAAAACGGCACCTAATGTCTTTCAACAGATAGGTCTCGATTAATATGGATAATGAATCCAATGAAATGGTTGCATTATTTAAATTCACATTACTCATGTGCTATTTCTATGGAAAATATGGTAATTTATTCCAGCTTTATGGAAAAAAATTAAACAGAATTTATATATATTTTACAGAAATGAATAAAAAGAAGATAATTTAAATGTAATGTTCGCAAAGTTACAAAGTATTGTAGTTAATATAATAAATACAAACAAGTTTAAATATCCCTAAAGTATGCTTACAGTGATGATGAACATATCCTTATATCTTTCAAAACATTTAGCAGTGCAGATTAAATTGTTTTCTCTTTCTTTAAACCATCTTGCATATTTGGGTAAATCCAGAGTGCTTTACCCACATCTTAGTGAATTTGCATTTCAATTGAGGTTAGGTTCAGTATCCATTATTTTTTACTTTACAACTTCTATTACTCAAAAATATATTTTGAGAGTGAAGCTCTTCACTTGTACGTTACTGTTTCCTCTGGCAAAACCTTTTCTCCATGAGCTGTGGTGGTGCAGTGGTTAGAATGCAGTAGTGCAGGCTGCTTCTGCTGACTGCTGACTGCCTGCAATTTGGCAGTTCGAATCTCACCAGGCTCAAGGTTGACTCAGTCTTCCATCCTTCTGGGTCGGTAAAATGAGGACCCAGATTGTTGAGGGGGCAATATGATGACTCTGTAAACAGCTTAGAGTGGGCTGAGGTATTTAAGTCCAAATTGCTATTGCTATTAATATTTTACACATGCCAAGCTTAATAGCATCTAAAATCACAATGGCAACTGTGCATGGCCTAGCATCAACTGCATTTGCAATGCCTTGCTTGTTCTGATTTTATTTGATTACACCTCCCTGTTGTTTCTGTGGCATGCAAATGGTGTGTTTAAAACCACACCTAAAATGCACTCTATTAACAAAAGACACATCTTTTAACATTTGCTAAAAACAGTGCACATTTTACTGCTTACTATTTATTGCATATGTGATCCCTGAATATTATATTGTAACCTATGGGTTGGAACAATGCATTAAATTAATTTTAACTACTTATGTTACTTAACTGGTAGCAAATCTGTCTTTCCATCTGGCCTGAAAAGAATAAATTACACAGGCTGAACTGTAACTTCTCCCCATAGATACTTGGGTCCTGACATTTAAGAAAGGTGCCAGGGTGAGGCTCATTTAACAGTTGCACACCTGTCCAGGAGCTACTGCAATGAGATCAGCCCCTAACAAAGACCACAAAACAGTTGCCAAGCTTTGAGTTGCAAACAAAACTTCAGCCAAGTCAATGCAGTGAGCTTGACAAGACACAAGTGTTCTGTCTTTTTATAGCCACCTCAAACTTCTGGATTGTTCTTTGTGCAGTTGACAATGAAACATAACTCTTCTATGTAGAGTTGAAGCTGCACTATGCTGAACAAATCATTTGTCTTTGGTCAAATCATACACCTTCCTGAATCAGTGCCAGTTGCTATTAATGGCTTTCCTCCATGGAAGAAATGGGGATAATATACTTTTCTACAAGATGCTTCCCATCAGCTCTGATTTTCGGACGTGAAAGTAGAAACAAAAAAATATCTGGTGTGCCACTGCTTCCTTATCTAAGTACTAAAGTATGGAAGCTCCCCTTCCAGTGCTGCCAAGCACCATGCTAAAAATAATCTAGAGCTTTTTTAGGGCAGAAAAAACAGGATAAAATTGCATCTGTCAATCAACCAATTAACCAGTTTTGCAAGGTAATTCGGTATTGTTTGGAAAGAAGACCATTGTTTTTATCACCCCCACATATTTTTTTAATTGAAAAAAATATAAGAAAAGAAATTTAGTGGGAGAACGGTTTGTTTGTTTTTTATTTACAGGTAATCCTCAAATTATGACCACAATTGAGCCCAAAATTTTTGCCCCACTTTACAACCTTTCTTGCCATAAATGTTAAGTAAATCGCTGCAGTTGTTCAGTTAGTAATTTAACAATTTAACAACTGCAGTTGTTAAGTTAGTAACTTAAGTTGTTCAGTGAATCTGGCTTCCCCAATAACTTTGCTTGTCAGACGGTCACAAAAGGGGATCACCTGCAACCGTCCTAAATATAAATCAGTTGCCAACCATCTGAATTTTAATCACATGACCATGGGGATGTCGAAATGGTCGTAACTGTGAAAAATGGTCATAAGTCATTTTTTTCAGTGCTGTTGTAATTTTGAACCCTCACTAAATGAGCTGTTGTAAGTTGAGGACTACATGTATTAGATTTTTGTTCTACCTTTATTTTCGATCAAAGTGGAATATATGCCTGATGTTGTGGTTTCTCCACAACAATTCTGTGAGATGGGTTGGGCCAGGGGTGGGCTTCAAAAATTTTAGCAATGGGTTCTCTGTCCAGTTGCTGGATGGGCGTGGTCATGGTGGGCGTGGCCTAGTTGGCCTCCTGCACCATGGTGGGGGGGTGCGTTTTAGCCCTCCCTGGGCTCCGGAGCCTTTCCTTGACCCTCCAGGAGGGCAAAAACGGCCTCCCTGGGTCCGGAGGCCCTCTGGAAGCCTGAAATGGGCCCATTTTCAACATTCCCAACTTCTGGGAGGCCCATTTTTCACCCTCCCTGGGCCTCCACACATGCCCTGCACTTACCTGCATCCAAAATGGGCTGCGTGGGGACTCCTGGGAGGGGCAGGGTTGGGTGGGCGGGGCCAGCCAGGAGTGGGATTTGGAGGTTCTCCAAACTGCACAGAATCTTAGCCAGGGGCTCTCCCGAACCCCTGCGAACCCCCTGCAGCCCCACCCCTGGATTGGGCTGAGAGAAACTGACTGGGCCAAAGTCACCCAGCCAGCTTTCATGTCCAGGAAATAACTAGAATTCATGATCCCCTGATTTCTGGCTCTTTAAGCTCTACACCAAAGTGGCTCCATTTCCCATGCAAGTAAGTTAAGAGAGATTCTCCCACTCTTTCGTCACATAGGCCTTGGGAGCTAAGTCAATGTAATACAGACACTCAGAATTTAAAGCTTTGGAACAAATATTCCATAGCTACATACATTTATAGACTATATGGTAGCTTTGCTTCCTCCATCCTAGAAGCTTGCAAATGCGTTTTTCCATTCAGCTACAGCTCCTCCTAGATAAATACAATATTCAAGTTGGATTCATATTGTCCAAACATTCTGTAGCAAACCAAAATTCTGACAAAGGTTTTTCCAAGCCCTGTTTTTTATGATCTTAACAGGAAGAGCTGTTGATCTCATGCCTTCACATTTAGCTATAACTAGGAAACCTACTTAATACTTCTTGTTCAGTGGTGGGATTCAAAATTTTTTACCATCGGTTCGGTGGGCATGGCTTGGTGGGCGCGCTTTGCATGCGTGCACAGACTTTAGGTGTGCGCATGGACCAAAGGCACATTTTGCACAGATCCAGAGGCGTTTGCGCAGGCTCAGAGGTTTTCCAACTCACCTCTTGTAAGCCTGCACTCTCACAGTTGCTTCAGCAGCTGCCACACAGTACTCTGGTGTGCTGCGCAAAGCAGCTGCGCTTCAAAAGCAGAAGATAAAGGTGAGCATGGGAGCCCAGGTGGGCGGATGGGTCCAAAGCAGAGTAGTGAAAGAAACCAGTTCGGTCTCTGCTGCTCATCGCCGTTACCAGCTCGGCAGAACCGGTCCAAACCGGTAGAATACCACCACTGTTCTTTTTACCCCATCACAATATTTTCTAAATAGGGATTGACAATTTGGTGTCTTCAAGTATTTCGAGCTATGTCTTTTATATATCCTTGGCTCTTTGGTCATAACGCCTGAGATGCGGCACAGTCGGAGTCTGTGAGAAAAGTTGACTGCCTATTCCTGCTCCAGAGTTTACTTGAAAACACATTACAATAAATAATAATCCATTGTAATAGATGTAATTCTATTTTAATAAATATAATTCAATTTTCATGACTCCTACAATGTTAGTATTTAACTTTTCTCCGAAGAATGAATTCTTTAAATAGCACAAATGTATTTGTTTTAACTACTCTTCTTGTGCGACGCTAAATAAAAATCTTGTACCAATATCACCACCTGCTGGTTGGTTTTTCGATTCCAAAAATATTTGCATTAAAAAAAATCTTTGGGGATCTCAGCACAAGAAATATTTTATAAATGAATAATAATAGGAAAACACAAATGGCTAACTTATTACAAGATACTTGACTTTTGTTAAGAGAATGTAAAGTAAAATCAAGATAACCATAATTTACTTAATTTATTTTATAACAGTTCATATTATCATCCCAAATCTATCCTAAAATCATTTTGTACTTATAATAAGAAAGAAGTACATCTTTATATATTTATTATTTTCTAAAAATCTACATATTTCATTACTATACTTTATTGTCTAACTATTGATAGAAAAGATCCCAAATTTTATAAAATTGTTTATCCTCTCGTTCTCTAATTTCAAATGTCAATCTACTCATTTCAGCACATTCCAATATTTTCTTAATGATTTCCTCCTGTAATGGTATTTTCTAATTTTTCCAGTTTTTAGCAAATACAATCCTAGCCGCTGTTAATACATTTACAATCAGATATTTCAAGTCTTTACTATATATTTCAGGTAAAATTCCCAATAAAAATATCTCTGGTTTCAAATCTATATTTTTTTTGTCATTTTTTCCAACCACGTGTGGATTTTAGTCCAGTATTTTTTAGCATCCGCACAAGTCCACCACATATGGTAATATGATCCAGGTGTCTGATGACATTTCCAACATTTTTCGGATTTATTCTTGAACATTCTTGCTATTCTTGTCGGGGGAGAGAATAGACAATATTTATTTATATTTATGTTAATTTTATGTTATTTATTATATTTATTTTACTTACCTTATTGCTGACTGGAAACCCCTTATAGATTTTTTGTGTGGAAATGTCAGGCGCAGAAGAATCATGACCACACGTTAAGTTCCAGTTAAGAAGATTTATTGATCAAGAATGTAGTCAATTAAAAGTCAGCTCTAAATTGGCATTAGATAAGAGTTAAAAAAATTGGGGGGCGGGGCTGGTCTTGCTTGTGGGAACATAACTACTCTAGATTGATTCCTCTCTTGACTCTGCCCCCAGGCTCTGCCTCTTCTTCTCCAACATTAACAGAAAAAAATGAATTTCAGATTTATAGGTTTCATGATTTGACAAGATATATTATTGAAAGATTATTAGTTGTAACCATAAAGTAAGAGGTAAATTTATAATTGTACTCATAACTGTTGTGAAGAAGATTGGAACTACGTCTTTGTATCTGTCTCCTTTGGTTTCTGTTTTTTTCTTCCTTGCACTTTTAGTTTTCTCTTTATTTTTTCTTTTTCTTTACATTAATTTGTATTTGTTTTTATTTCCCTTTTTAAAAAAGCTCTAATGCTATTATGTATAATTTTTTAAAAAATAAAATTTTAATTTAAAATATATAATTTTAAAAACTACACAAAAATGGACAAACATCTCAAATGCTATTGTTGATAAAAGACTCAATTTATTCTGACTATAATATGCCCCCAAAGGGGAAAAAAAACTATGGCAGGTCTTACTAATCATAAAGGGAGACATTAGGATTTTCTTCAATAATTTGCCAAGTGAAAATTTGGATTGTGTTATAGCCATTCATCTGTCTTTAATCATGAACTAAGTGCTGAAAGGTTTTAATTAGCTTGTTGATTGATATTATAACTTAGTATATCATCAGCTATTTTTCTTCTAAGTGTATTTCTCTTTTCTGATAGTAATGGGTGGTCTGTAATGGACTCACATCAAGTTTGGATGCCTTATTAATCAAGTGACATAAGAACAAACCCAAAAGCAAAATATTTATTATGGAGATTGGCCATCCATAAACTGATATGGATATAGTTTAATCGTGTAACGTCTGAATTTTGAATGTCTGAATAACTGAATGAACATTTTAAGAAAAAAATTCTGGCTAAAATTAGTAATTCTTTCAAAAATTAATTGAAACATTCCCATTTATTTGCTCCCTAGCTTCTAATTAAGGATAATAATTCCATATATAACCTTTTATCCTCAAAGGGCTCACTCAAATATCAATCATATAATTGCTATCACAATGTGATATGCATTTGAAGAAAGGAGAAATTACTCTTTATAGTAAATAGTATCTAATCCTGCTCAGAAATCCAAGAGAAATAAAATGCTGGATATGATTAGCCTTTGAAAAAGAAAATTGAGAAGTAATTTGAACAACATTCTTCAAAATCTTGAAAGGCAACTAGCAAAAAAAAAATCAGAGATCTATTTTTTCTCATTCAGATTACAGGACAAGCAGTAGTGAATTTAAGTTACAAAAGGGCAGATTCTGACCAAATGCTGGGGGGTGGGGGGTATTTTTGTTCTTTCCACAAAGTGGAACCATTATTCCAGGGAGCTGGGGAATTTTCATGGTCTCATTCAAGCAGAAATTAGACAGCTTTCAATGTGGAATGAATTAATTTGGATTCCTACCAGAGATGGTATTCAGCAGGTTCTGACCAGCTCTGGAGAACTGGAGAAATTTTGAGTAGTTCGGAGAACCGGCAAATACTACTACTGACTGGAGATTTTACAGTATCCTTCCCCTGCCACGCCCACCAAGCCACGCCCACAGAACCGGTAGTAAAAATATTTGAATTCCACCACTGATTCCTACAGTGATCTGAGGATTGATTGGTAGCCTAAATGGATTTCCTCCAATTCTGTGAACTTTTGCAATATAAAAAAAGAAAACATATCAGATTAATATGTTGTCCCTAAAAATTCAGATTCTATGCAATAACTAGTGTTGGTTGCATAGTCAGCCAAATGTTTAGACTGGATTTCACATTTTTGTCCTGGGATAGGAATATCTTATTTAATGGTATTAAATATATTGTTGCAGAATGTAAGCTGTTCTAAGTAAAGTTGCCTCTTGCAACTGACTGATGATTTTGTCAATGCTAATGGTGTTTGCCTTGCTACTTCTAGCAAGGCTTTGATTTCTTTGCCCTGAATAGACTTTTATAATTCTTCCAAAGCTGCTTCTGTGAATACTTTATTTTGTATAATATTTCATATAATAAATCAATGCTACCAATAAAGGAAAATATTTGTAGCTCGGTGTTGAAATGAGGGAACTCGATCAGAGCAAACCAATAGACGCAATCTACATAGATTTCTGTAAAGCCTTTGATTCGGTGGTACATGACAAACTACTCCTAAAACTAAAATCTTATGGTATCTCTGGACACCTGCATTACTGGATAGAAGCATTCCTGTCAAACAGACAACAAATCGTCAATATTGGGAGCGTCCTATCAAATTCTGTACCTGTCAACAGTAGTGTCCTCCAAGGCAGTGTTCTAGGACCAACTCCCTTCATACTCTACATAAATGACCTCTGTGATCATATTAAGAGCAATTGCGTTCTCTTCGCTGATGATGTAAAACTATTCAACACCACAGAAAATACTACTACCTTCCAAAAAGACCTCAACTATGTATCAGAATGGTCAAACAAATGGCAACTTCAAATCTCAACAAATAAATGCTCTGTCCTACATATTGGCAAAAAAAATCAGAAAATAAAGTACAAGCTGAATAGTCAAGGCCTTGTTGAGGATCCAAACTCTGTCAAGGATCTTGGAGTACTCATCTCTAATGATCTAAGTGCTAGAGCCCACTGTAACTATATTGCCAAAAAGGCATTAAGAGTTGTTAACCTAATCCTACGTAGCTTTTTCTCTGGTAATATCACACTATTAACTAGAGCATACAAAACAATTACTAGACCTATACTTGAATACAGCTCATCAGTCTGGAACCTACACCATGTATCTGATTTTAACACAGTTGAGAAAGTCCAGAAATATATCACAAGAAGAGTTCTCCGCTCCTCTACCAATTGCAGAATACCTTATGCCACCAGACTTGAAACTCTAGACCTAGAAAACCTAGAACTATGCTGCCTTTGGTCCGATCTAAATACAGTATATAAAATCATACATTGCAATGTCCTACCTGTCAATGAATACTTCAGCTTCAACCATAACAATACAAGAGCACACAATAGATACAAACTCAAGGTTAACCACACCAAACTTGATTGCAGGAAATACGACTTCAGCAACAGAGTGGTCAATGTTTGGAACACTCTACCTGACTCTGCGATTTCTTCCCCAAACCCCAAAAACTTTAACCTTAGACTGTCTACTATTGACCTCACCCCTGACCTATTGTTTTTTATTTTTCTTATATGTATCCATCTCATGTATTCATAACTATGTTTATACTTATACCTGTTATCTTGTAAGCAATTGACAAATCAAATAAATAAATAAATAAATAACAAATCGTTAGTGCTCTCTGAGCTTGCTTGGTTTCTTGCAGACCTTTCATTACCCAAAATAGGTAACATCATCAGTGCTAGTAAGGACTGCTGTTTGCTGTTTGATTTTTCTTAGAAGCTACCATCCAAACCTTGGTTAAATCCCATGTGTCCCCATGGTCTCTGTCTTCAAAATAATATTCTTCATTCACGGAAGAAAATTAATTTATCCAAGGGTTGTCTGAGAAGTTCATCTACTGTTTTCAAAAGAAACATAATGTACAAGACATGAGGTATAGTCTAAAACAAAAGTTCTTAAACCTAATTACTTTTCCTGGTTCCCCTGCAAGATGGCATTCTAAACTACCATCCCCATTTTGGGGCATCTGCAGCGTGCATATTATTTCATAGAGGTTTAGAGTCCTCTATGCTTCCTTGCCCAAGTTTACACTTTTTGAATGTTTATGAAATACTTTTGCTCTTGCAATTGCCATGTGTTCATGTTTCTAATTTCATTATTAATTAAACAACTTAAAATTTCAAATTATTCTAAAATGAATGGAAAAATATTTTGTCTTCCAAGGGACTAACATACTGTCAATACGGCTAAGAATTTAAGATATTTCCCAAATCTCAACTGCAGCTTTGCGCAGCTTCGTCTAGTATGCCAGTTACAGTCCTTCCTGGATTGGGTGGCTCTCATCATATTTGGTCAAGTTGGCCTACTTTCCACCCAGCCACCCAAGCGACTTGCAGGACTCGGCCTACTCCTCAGCCAGCTCCATGGCCCAATAGCTCCCAATTGATGCGATGCGAGGTTCAGCTTTCTTACAGCTCATGGCAACTTTGTGCTATTCTTCAAGCAGGCAGTGTTCTCATAAGCCAATTTTTTTTAAGGAAGCTCCACAAACTCCACAAATACAGGTAGTCCTCGACTTACAACAATTCATTTAGTGACTGTTCAAAGTTAAAACGGCACTGAAAAAAGTGACCATTTTTCACACTTAGGACTGTCGCAGCATCCTCCAGGGTGACATGATTTCCATTTGGATGCTTGACAAGTGGTTCATATTTATGAGGGTTGCAGTGATGTGATACCCTTTTGAGACTGAAGGGATTGGAGCGTAAACAGAATGCATATACAGTGTGCGCCTGCCCCAATCTTTGATTTCCTTGCTGAGCTGGGAGATGAGCCAACTTCAGAGATAAAAACTTCTAGGCGAACCGCCAACCTTAGCCTAGCAAAGTAACTACTTGAGAAATGCAAAACGCATCTATCTGCTTGCTGTAACTAACTTAGAATGTGTTCTTCCAGTAACTTAAAATGTGAGAAATGAAGCTTTGAGCTAAAATGTATTTCTTCCCAACCCATCAAAGTAAGGTTCCTTTGTTTCTAGAGGTGCTGAGAAAATTTCATGAGCTTTGCTTGATATGAAATAACGTTTCCGTAGCAATGACGGTCTTCGCTAGCTGTGTAATCAGTAGCCTCGTGTTCAGAGTTTCATTGGATTGTGAGCTGCACTTGAAAAACCTTACAAGACCTTCTGACAAGCAAAGTCAATGGGGAAGCCAGCTTTACTTAACGACCATGTGACTATCGTTACAACTGCAATGATTCACTTAACAAACATGGCAAGGAAAGTCGTAAATGGGGCAAAACTCACTTAACACATTGCTCACTTAGCAACATAAATGTTGGGCTCAATTGTGGTCTTAAGTCAAGGACTACCTCTAAATGGAGTCTTCTTTAAAAAAAGACTGGCAAGAATACTGCACATACTGGATGCAGGTAATTTCTCCCACCCGGCTTTAGACTGCCTTGGGTGGCTAGATGGAAAGTCAGCTGAGGCCTAGAGACTTTAAGACCATTAGACCTTCCATGGCTCTCCAACTCGTGAGGCATTTGTGCTCTGCTTAACAACTGACATTTTCATTTAACAGCTTCATCAGAGAGAACAGGGGGGTGAGGGTCATTAAACAAGGCTGTCTCACTCAACAGCCATCACGATGTGGAACCATAACAGGCAGGCTCCATTACAGTCGTATCTCCAGGGCTACCTGTATTGTTCAGATCCAGGTATATTTATTTGATAGATATTATATACATGTAGAACATATAAATAATATTCTATCAATATCTTATTGATTAAAAACTATAATATTTGCCGACAAAACCCCTCCAAAACAAGCTAGATTGCCGTGATTTATTTTGTGATACAAGCAAATTTCATCACAAAACTGTGAGAGCCACCTAGAAATTAGGATATTGAATAAGATCGTTCATCTGTTTCCATTTTGTATATTCTCAATTATCAACATTGTATACTCTATGGGTAAATCCAGTGTCTTGACAGACTTTTAAATGGAATGATGGAAGAACATGAAGTTTGTCAGAGATTGAATAAGGCAAGAAAGAGCCAATGTTGGTATGATAATTTTATTGTGTGGGCACTTGCATCAAACTTCCATTAGAGGGAAGCATGGAACTTTGCTCTTCTTACAATGCTATATTTGAATTTTTCTTACAAGTTATTAGTGAACAGTTTAGAAGGAATTTAGATGTTAAGAAAGCATGTTTCTTAATGAATATTTATGGAAACTGAAATTTAATGTAGTCCCGCTGTATGCCAGGTGTTCTAGTCATTATAAATTTGCAATGGCT
The DNA here is from genome assembly GCF_049901735.1 of Notechis scutatus. Taxonomy (NCBI): domain Eukaryota; kingdom Metazoa; phylum Chordata; class Lepidosauria; order Squamata; family Elapidae; genus Notechis; species Notechis scutatus. Next base: position 183,022,990 of record NC_142010.1, on the reverse strand, counting down.
TGTAATCCCAAAGCTATTTTTCTAAACTTTAATGCCCAGAAACAACCTGGCGAGTTCCTATGCCACCCAGTCATTCATCATGAGAGTTAAGGTCCCATCCAGGAATTAAAATCCAGATGACCACTAGAGAGAGGGGCAAAGAGATAAACAAATCTCTAAACCAGGGGTGTCAAACTCGAGTTCATTGAAGGCCGCATCAGGGTTGTGTTTGTCCTGGGGGGGGGGCAAGGGGGGGCTGGGGTGAGCGTGACCAGTTCAACATCACTCGTGTCAGGGGCACTTGTGGTGGCCAAATGCTAAGGCAGGATTTCTCTCACACCCTCCCTCACTCTCATAATCTCCTTCCTTCCTTTTCTTTTTCCTTTCCTCTTCATTCTCCTTCCTTCCTTCTTTCCTTCCTTCCTTCCTTCCTTCCTTCCTTCCTTCCTTTTCTTTTTTTCTTTTTTTTCCCATCCCTCTCCATTCTCCTTTCTTCTTCCTTCCCATTTCCTTATTTTTCCTTCCTTGCTCTCTTCCCATTTTCCCCTCTTTTTCTTTGTCTTTCCTCTTTCCCTTTCTCCTTTCCTGTCCCTTTTTGCATGCTCAAATGCAAAAGAGGAAACATCTCTCCTTTTGTTTTGTTTTTAGTTTGTTTTGCTAGCCCTCTGCCAGTGAAAATGGAGCTCTGTTTTCACTGGCAGAGGGACCATGGGCTAGTCCTTTGCTGTTTCCACAGCAGCCTGGCGGGCCAGATCTAAGCACCCCATAGGCCACATCTGGCCCACGGGCCTTAAGTTCGACACCCCTGCTCTAAACTGTGCTGCTTCCAATAATTAATTTTGTTATTTATTAAACAAATGTATATGGCCGCCTGACACACAGTGATTCCAGGAGGCTTACAAGATTAAAAATCCACAATCTAAAACGATTACACCTCTTTCCCCCCAAGGCAGCAACAAATGCAATCAAACCAACCACTTGATCAGCTCTGTATCAACCTATTAGATTATTAATTAAATCATGTCAAATAAAGAAATGCCTAAAAATCACTATTGTCTGGCCAATTCCGGGCAAAGTCAAAGCTCACTGACTTACGCAAATGACTGGGAATTATGACCGTTGTAATGGGTGAAGTTTGCTTTTAGAGACTATTGTTTTCAGAAGGCAAACTCGGAGGGTTTTTTCAATGGAAGTTGTCAGCATGATTTTTACTCACTTAGGCGGTGAACGGCATTTCTCATTCATGCATGTTAATTCGCTAAACTGCATAACCTTTCACTGCATTATACGTGGTGGAAACTGGCAGATAATCCTACAGGGCCTGATCGCTGATACAGGCAATTAGCACAACAGCTTTGCCATTCAATCTGCAACTCTCTAGCTGTTCCGCTCCTGTGGTGTAAGAGGGAATAGTGACATCTCCGCGAAGTTTGTCAAAAGCATTTTGTGTGGGATCAAAAGGGGATTGGGGTTGGCTTTATTTCTTTTGGTCAACAACTGATGATAAAAAAATAATCTATTGTATTGCAAGAATTAACAACTGGACTGTTGGAATCTTTAGGGGGACAAGACATTCTGGTGTACTAAGCCAAAGCCCATTGTTGGAAGAATTATCCTTCTGGGTTCAGTTCCAACTGGGGAAAAAGACACTGGAAACATGGAGGCTGTTTGGAAAGATGGTTTAATGGTGGACAGCAGGACCACACGGCTTGGAGCTCCAAAGTGAAAAGGATGATCACATGCTTCAAGGTGAAAAGAGAAGATCAAGAAGAAGGAGGAGGGCTGAAAGTGCCTGGTTTTATACCCTCTGTTGAGATTTGAATTTGAGCTTGTGTTCTGATTGGTTGTCAGACTCCCATGGGACCATGCAGGAGCAACTCTGTAGGCTGTCCTGAGTCCCAGGCTTGCTCGAGCCTTGCTGGATGGTGATGTAATGAAAAGGGCTTTGGGCAATTGCTATAGCTTTACCTGGAGATCTTTGTTATGTAAAATATTCTGGCCCAGGCCTTAATGGCCCACCCATTAACAAAGGTGGGGCTGAGCTTCTACTTCTGAGGTAAGTTTCTGCTTCTGAGTTTCTACTCTTTTTAGGGGAAATATTCTGCCTTTTAATATTTCCTAGGATATTTCAATTTTCTAGGAGAGGGGTGGGTGCTAACTTCCTACACCATGAAGCAGACACAGGAGTTACGTGGCGGCAGGGCTTTGCTCACATGGTCATGAGTATCATTTTCATTCAAGTTGCCTTGAAAGCAACACTGGGAGTATACGGTGTATGCAATAATTACAGCAAAATATTTCTGCTGTATTGTAATCTATTTAAAGAGTGAGATTGTAGTGGACTCCCTGGTGGACCCCCCCCCCCAAAAAAATAATCCCTGAGAAATTCTGCTCTAATTGTATGGTTCTACTTATATTTCTAACCTACAGATCTCAGGTTAGCCTTGATAGTTGTCCTTCATTGTAAGTAGAGTTGTACCCCTGCTTTGGTTTGTGCTTCCAATGGACATTTGTTGAAAAAAAAATGAGGCTACACATTATCAAAAACAAGAACAACAAAAAAGGACTACCTTCTCTGCGGGGATGGTTTTTTTGTGTAAACACTTGTAGAAGTCAAGAAAACATTGAAGAAGACAATGAGAAATCATTTCCATCTTATCACCACAAAAATTGATATGGATGTGTCCATATAGTTATCAGGAAATGAGGAAAACCTAGCTCGATAAAATCGTTACCTTTCGCAATCCTATGCAATTGGGATAATAGAGTCTAAAACCTTGGGGATCAGGGGGACAGTGGGGAAGAAAAAAAAAGAGTTCTAATGATAACCTACCACTGAAATTCATTCCTGAGATATTATTGCAGTGACTCAGAAGACAAATCCTCAAGCTGCAGTTGGTAATGAGGGAAAGAAAATCTTGGCTTGGCGACATGCAGCCCAAATCAAACACCAAACAGATTACATAGCAACAACAAAAGCAGCTGCAGACTTATTTTGCAAAGGCTTTTGTTTGGTTTGAAGAAACATAAAAATAAACCTGAGGAGAGAAAAGACAGGCAAATGACCATATTACAAGCATTAACTGGGGTAGTTCTAGTAATCATTTTATACATGAGGGGAAATTCATTCATTTGTTCTTGTTTATCAACACGACAACCCAAGCAGGCTAAGAATCAGATGTTGGAGCAAATGCTGGGGCTTTTGGTCTTAGTGGGGCCGTACTTGCTAATGTTGGCCTCATTTATTATTTACATTTTAAAAAACCATTGTTTTTTAGGATCCAATGCTGTGGTGAAAATCAGAGCATTTTAAAGCTGGGGCCAGGATTCCATATAGCCCTCAGCAACTTTGGATGGGAAACACAAAATTTTTCCCCAAAATGTAATTTCTAATGTGGCATGAGGAAATCTATTTAAATGTGTGACTGGAATGTCAGCATATTAAAGATGTGTAAAAACCAAACGATCAGTTCTTCCTGCTGTTGGAAGAATTATCCTTCTGGGTTCAGTTCCAAGTGGGGAAAAACACACTGGAAACACGGAGGCTGTTTGGAAAGAGGGTTTAATGGTGGACAGGACCACATGGCCTGGAGCTCCAGAGTGAAAAGGAAGGATGATCACATGCTTCAAGGTGAAGGAGGAGATCAAGAAAGGACTGAGGTGCTGAGATTGCCTGGGTTTTATACCCTCTGTTGGGATTTGAATTTGAGCTTATATTCTGATTGGTTGTCAGACTCCCATGAGGCCATACGGGGCAACTCTGTAGGCTGTCCTGAGTTCCAGGCTTGCTTGAGCCTTGCTGGATGATGATGCACTGAAAGGGCTTTTGAGCAATTGCTATAGCTTTACCTGGAGATCTTTGTTATGTAAAGTATTCTGGCCCAGGCCTTAATGGCCCACCCATTAACAAAAGGGGGGGTGAGTTTCTGCTTCTGAGTTTCTGCTTCTGAGTTTCTACTGTTTTTTAGAGGAAATATTCTGCCTTTTTAATATTTCCCGGGATATTTCATTTTTCTAGGAGAGGGGTGGGTGCTAACTTCCTACACTGCAGAACATGCCAGGCAGCTCCAGGGATGGTCAACCATTTTCTATCAATTAAACTTTCAAACTGGAAATGACTTGTAATGTTCTGGATGTGGTGTTTGGGGCCAGAGCGTGTTCAGAACACTATGAATACTTCTGAATTGGAGGATGAACTTCTGGAAAATTACCAGACCACCCCCAAACAGTGAGATCAACATGACCTAAAACAGAAAAAAAAAAGCTATTCAGAATTCCCTGAAAGACTTGTTCCTCCAACATATGTTGATCTGGATTCTATGGAATGTCTGCTCCAAGAACCTTTTGTTTTTCTACATCTCTAATGTTAACAATGAAATTAAATAGAATGTAGTTGCTATCTTGCTCTATCCTTTATATTTCAAATGTGGCCCTTGAAACAACACCCAAAAGCCTTGCACCTGAAATGATTTATTCTGTTCTGAATGGGGGTTGGGAGTTTCCTGACTCTCTTCTTGCAGAGGATTCTACAAGCCTTCCATGACAGCCAATAAAAATAAACTCTTGTGAATCCCTCATGAAACAAATGTGGCTAATTTTTGAACTTTTCTCTCCAAAATCCTTTTAACTGACTTTTGCACAATGACTGAATTTCAGACATTTCAAAAAATACAGTCTGGTAAAATAAGCACAGATAGCAACTACGTGTGCATCTGGCATTGATGCAAGAGAAACTGGGGAAAACCTCTAGTGGGATTCTCCTGCAATGGAAAGATGAAAATGGGCAGATGACCAAACGTAAAGGATAAAGGAATCTCTGTGGATTCCTCCTACATTTACTAGATTTACTCCTCTAGTCGTCACCAACTCTAAGGGCGATGTTCTTCTTTGTTTCAAGGACATTGAGCCAGCGCTGTCCGAAGATAGTTCTGCAGTTATGTGGCCTGCATGATGCTATGGGGCACTGTTACCTTCCCACCAAAGTGGTACCTATTTATCTACTTGCATTTGCATGCTTTCAAACTGCTAGGTTGGGAGCTGGGACAAAGATGGGTGCTCACCCCATTGTGTGGCACTTGGGTCTCAAACATGGATTGACAGCTTTTCAGCCGATAAGTCCACCATCTTAACCACTGAGCCACTATCCTGCCAAATGATGACCAAAGGACATTGTTAAATTTCAGTTTTGCTCCCTTGACTTAAAAAAAAAAGACAAAGGGAAAATGGATAGGTTTGGGCAGCAAAGGCTAAGGGTAGGAATTAATCCTGCAGTCAAACTCCCAAGCTAGACAATTCAGATGATTATAAAAAAAAGAAACCTCCTTAACAGCAAGCCCCATATTTCTGCCCTTAAAACAAACTCTGTCTGGGTAGTAAGGTTGGATGTCTTAGTGGAAATGGAAGTAGGAAAGGAGGAAGAGAAAGATAACCATGTACTTTTTCTTCTAATCATACAATCACTTTTAACTGCAGGCCATGTCTTCAGATTCAGAGTAGCATATGTCATTGTATAATATTCTTTTGATGCCCAAATCCCTTGGTTCATAACCAGCACGATGAAGAAAAATTAATTAAGAATCAACATATAGTAGTGTCCCTCAACAGAACGAGTGTTTTAATATACTGTAAATGCAAATTAAAATTTGCTTTCTTTGTATAGGCATGCATGATTTAACTTAAAATAATTAATTCTTATTAATGAATTAAATATGGAGCCTACATTTTCCCCAGGGAGTTTAGGTTGAAATCATTAACTGTTATAATAATTTATAAATAGGGACTAAATCCCCATTATTGAAATATTTTCTTGGCTGAATGACAATTAAATTTGACAATATGTATTTCATCACATTGTTTTTCTTGTTGACTCCCATTGATTCCAAATGTTAATACTAATATCACATTACCGTGCTAAATGTGAAATGACCCCTGCCTCTTTGTCTTATTTAGTCTGGATCTATGTCAAGAACTTACAAAATAATTGTATAAATGTTATTTTAAAGGCATAGCAGCTGTTCTCTTCCATGTTGATGATATGTTCTAGGGTTTATTGACTTCTTACTAAAAGAAGTGCATTTGGGGGTATAAGAACCCAAGCTACAGGCCAAAGTTATGCCTATTTTTAGCCAAGATTTCCCTCGATAGTAGCTAGATCAATGTAATAGACAAACTTGAATACTTCTCCTCGTCATGTTGCGCTGATTCTAGATTAGAGGTGATATAATTCATAAAATCATTGGATTTAATCTCTGGAAGGAACCATGGGATCATTTAGTCCAACCTCCTCCCTATTGGAGGAAGCTCCCTACTACAGTGCTTTAGTTAGTGAAAGAAAGTATAGCATACAAAGTTGAGAATGCATGAAACTTCTATATTTTTTAACAATTGAGTGACAGTGTCTGAGGAGATTTTGAATAGCATGGAGGAAGCCTTATAGACATCACTGTCATATTCAAGACAGGTCTAATGGCTTTGTGGGAGCTGAATGGCCTCAACAGAGCTAACTTCACAACACAGGAGCTCTTCAGCATGGAGTTATGCAGCTGTATTGGCTGGTTACTCTTTGCAAAATCTCTTACCTCCTTCTAACTGCTCTGTACTCCTAGTCTCCTGCTGAAGCCACAATGCTTGTCTCCATCTCATATGTTTTTAAAAGTGGAATTTTTTTCCATCCTTTAATAATAAATCCAGCAAAGCACAACAAGAACCAGGGATTGGCAAGAATGATCAGTTTTGCACTCCCCCATGGTGCTGGAGGGAAACCAAGTTAGTGAACATCAGTATTTATGAAGATAGCAATAACAGTAAGAATATTTACAAGGCAGTGCAAAAGAATGCTTCTTGGAATCAAGAGTGGGGTAAAGCTGGCAGCTGTATGGAAGCCACCCAAAACTTCATCTCTTGGATGCTTTTGGGCCAAGCAGCTGGGAGGAATTGTGATGTTTATTTTTCCCTTGTGTTTCTGGTTGGCCACAATTGGAAACAGAATGCAACTCCATCTCCCAAAGCTCCAGTTTTGATGAATCTTGGTGCCATGAACCATGGCTGATGGACCTTGAGATTGTTAAAGTCCAACAACTTCAGAAGACAATAGACTGGATACGCTAGACTTAATGACATCTTGGTCTCCTCCAGCAGGGATGTTTTTGTGTAGTTTAAGGTACAGTATCTAGCCACACTTTCAGTGTACAGCACACACTATACAGCACTACACAAAGTCTTGTAGCCAGAAACAGACAGATTCCTATCCTCAAAGAACTTACAACTTGAATTAAAACGAAGAAGACTACAAATCCCAGATTTTTCTTGAAATGTAAAATACCATACAGTCTAAGAGCTGTCCTTAATTTTAGTTGTATCTGTAACATTGGAAGGAATTCCTCAGGTGGCCTTCCTCAGAGGCAGTGAAGATCCTTGGGGGAGATTAAAGCAACTTGAACTAGGTTTAGTCAGCCTGTCCCTTGTGAAATAAAGGAATAATACTAATAATACATACATTAAACTCACCTAAGGATGTGTTCTCCTGCTCATCCTATTTCTCATCAGTAGGGACTGGTTGCCATAATGGAATGGAATGTGTCACGGATGACCTTGGAAAGAGGGGAAGAGATGCTGCCTAGGAAACAGTTGACAAGTGAGGCAGGAGCTACCAATGGCTTAACGGTCAGGAAGGACCCACCCAGAGGTGGTATTCAGCAGGTTCTGACCAGTTCTGTAGAACTGGCAGTGGAAATTTTGAGTAGTTTGGAGAACCAGCAAATATCACCTCTGTCTGGCCCCGCCCCCATCTATTCTCTGCCTCCCGAGTCCCAGCTGATTGGCTGGGTCTTCTTTTGTTGCCCTGCACAGGAGAACGGAGCTGGAAAGCAGGTTAGTGCAGTAACCTTCCCCCAGGAGTGGGGAGGGAATGGATATTTTTACAGTATCCTTCCCCTGCCCACCAAGCCACGTCCACCAACCATGCCACGCCCATCAAGCCACGCCCCCCAAAATTTGAATCCCACCACTGGACCC